>NC_064891.1:28592968-28901796 GCF_929443795.1 Astur gentilis
GCTGTCTTAAGCCCTGTTTTCAGAGAGGAAGCAAAGCATTAGTGATGCACAAACTGGCTCTCTGCACAGGGACAAATTTTAATTCCTATTGTACATAGGAATGTGCATACATCTGAAGGGCTGGGGGGAGGGAGGGAAGACACGTTTGCCTTTACAGCTGTTGGCAGGAAAGAAACACAGCAAGACTTGATTGAAAACATCTATCTTATTGTTTTACTAACTGCATTTTTTTTCCTTTCTCATTTATAGGTCTCAGACTCTGGATACTGACTGTGGGATTTTTTTATTACTATTATTATTACTATTATTATTATTATTTTTGATTGATTCCCCCTCCCCCCCCCTTTTGGATGTGAATTGAAGGCCAACAGTTGAAGTGTTGGAAGCAAGTGCAGGAGGACGCTCACCTTATTTTGTTTGAACCCTCGTTTGCTGGGATACTTTCAAGCCCTCCTTCACAGTCATGTGGTCATCACAGCTGCTGTTCTTCACAATGCTCTTAACACCGTTAGCCCATGGTGAGTGAGAGATGGTGTAAATTTGCCTGTGGGAAGGGAAGAGAGAATGGAAAATAGCAAGGATTTTGTCTATGTCTTTTACCTAATGGTGTGGTTTTTTTTCCAGGATGTTGATTTCTCTCCCCACTTCCACCCCAGGTTTTTTAATTCCCAGGCTACATTATGACTAGTTAAGTCCTGAAACAAAGAACTCTGGTCACACATAAAGATTTCTGTTATTGAGTTTAGCTGCTACATTAAAACAGACTTTCTTTCTCCTGCCCAAACCTGTTCTGTTGGCTGTGTGTCACTGGGACTGTCTCTCCTGGCCTCTGCATGGAAATGAATTTTTCTTCAGTGAATAATGCCCAGTAAGGGGCTGCGTGTTCCCCTTTAGCCACAGCTCCAGGGTGGGAACTTACCATCATGTTAGACTGTGATTTCAAGCATTGCAATGGATGTTTCCATGCTCTGCTGAAAGACAGAGGCACCCATAATCTCGATGACCCTGAGCCAAGAAGAACCAAAACCTGTATAGTTGCCTTAGCCTGATACGCTGTGTAAGCCACCCAGCAACGTGGAGTCATTAGGTGTAGCACCATGCTGCACAGCTAGGCTGCATCTGAGAACTGAGCCAATAGCATTGGGCACAGCCACAGTGCTGCAGGGATGTATGAGCTTGCGATGGGTTGACCCTGGCTGGATGCCAGGTGTCCACCAAAGCAGCTCTATCACTCCCCTCCTCAGCTGGGCAGGGTCAAGGTAAGAACAGGAACATCGCTCAGCAATTTCTGTCACGGGCAAAACAGACTCAACTTGGGGAAATCAGTTTCATTCATTACCAATCAAAACAGAGTAGGATAATGAGAAATAAACCCAAATGTTAAAAATACCTTCCCTTTACCCTTCCCTTCTTCCCAGTCTTAACTTTACTCCCAATTTTGTCTAGCTCCTCCCCCACAGCGGTGCAGGAGGACAGGGAATGGGGGTTGTGGTCAGTTCATTACACATCGTTTCTGCTACTACCTCCTCCTCAGGGGGAGCACTCCTCAGTCTTCCCCTACTTTGGCTTGGGGTCCTCCATGGGCTGCAGGTGGGTATCTCCTCCACTGTGGAGCTCCCTGGGCTGCAGGGGACAGCCTGCCTCACCAGGGTCTTCCCCACGGGCTGCAGGGGAATCTCTGCTCCGGTGCCTGGAGCACCTCCTCCCCCTCCTTCCTCAATGACCTGGGGGTCTGCGGGGTTGTTTCTCTTACATGTTCTCACTCTTCTCTCTGGCTGTAGTTTCTGTGTCCCAGCAACTTTTTTTCCCCTTCTTGAATAAGTTATGCCAGAGACACTACCACTGTTGCTGATGGGCTCAGCCCTGGCCAGTGGCGGGTCCGTCTTGGAGCCGGCTGGCATTGGCTTTATCAGACATAGGGGAAGCTTCTAGCAGCTTCTTAAAGCCACCCCTGTAACCACCCTGCTGCCAAAACCTTGCCACACAAACCCAACATAGAGCTTTAGCAAAAAGAATTGATCTTTTTATCAGCCAGGAAAATGTTAAGTGAAATCTCACATGTTTAATTCTTTGGAGTAAGATTTTGAGGCCTGGGGTTGTTGTTATTGATGTGAGAAACTCAAATGCAGGCCCCAGAAGTAAGTTGCCAGGTTTCATAAGTGCTGAAGGGTTCAGGAGCTCCTATTTGCAGTGATAGTTGCTGAATCGCAGAGCAGAACTTTAGAAAATCTGGTTGTCTGATTTTCCTGATGCCTAAATGGAAGGTGAGTTCCACCAAGGATCTCATTTTAATTACGGGTCAGTGGGAGCATGTTTGTAAATAACATGACTCCCTGTATATAGGCTGTGGGCTGCTGCTTTTAAAATATTCATCAGACTTTTTGTTCTTTACATGCACTGTGTATGTGGTAAGGCATTAGAGCAAAATTTTACAGTGAAGGAGGTTAAAAAATGAAATATGTGTCATTGGTTGAATGAATCTATAGGGCACAACCTGTATCCTCATATCACTTATAACACCTTTGGGCACAAAGGTTATCTGTACTACAATTCTTCAAGCAAAACTCCTCACTGACTTGAAAATTAGAATGAATATTTAAACTGAACCAACCAGTTGGGGTAGAATGAAAGAGCTATTAGGAAAGGTGCTCTCCATTCTTTTCCAGGAAAGTTAAATGGTAAATGTTTTGTAAATCTTTATAATTAAACAATATTAACAGTTAAAAGCAATTAACAATTTAAATATGCCTCTGGCAGTTCTCTTTTAAATTCACAATGCCGCTGTAGCTGGGAAATCCTGCCTGGGAGTTGCAGTAAATGAAAGTATCACAAGCATCCTATGAGTTGTATTATGCTCCAGATGAGCAAACACCAGAGATGCAGAAACTAGGTGCCTGGAAATATTTCTACCCGTTATGTTCTTCTACAAAGTAAATGTACAGGGTGGCTGCTGGTCTTTTTATCAGCCAGGAAAATGGCTGATAAGTGAAATCTAACATGTTTAATTCTGTGGAGTAAGATTTTTGAGGCCTGGTGGGGTTTTTTTGATATGAGAAACCCAAATGTAGGCCCCAGAAGTAAGTTGCCAGGTTTCATGAAGTGCTGAAGGGTTCAGGTCCTATTTGCAGTCATAGTTGCTAAATGCTCTGAGCATCTCTTATCATCTCTTATGTTTTTGTAGCCATCAATGGCGGTAAATCTGGCCACCACACATCCAACCAACACACATGTGTTATCTGATCCCTATAAATTACTAGTGAAAGTCCGGTAGAGGCTCACAGCCACCTTTGAACGGTGGAGAGTGAAGACCTTTCTTTGGTCTGAGCCAAAGAACTTGGTTTGGTTCTCCCTGTTTTTATCTCTAAGATTGGCCAGGATGCACCTACCATCTCAAAACTTTGGCCTGTTTTATTTCATGGGGGAAGCAGGTACTGAGCATGTGTCTGGTTGGTTGAGGGTGGTACGTTCCTGATACTAAATGAAAGGAGAGGACTGCCGTTTAGCTTTGTGATATGTTCAATGAGTATGTTTGATATCAGCTACCATTGGACAGTCAAACCCATCCAGTCTCCTATGGGGGGAAACTGAAGGATAAGTGTCTAAAAATCAGAGTTGTGTCAAAGGTCAGAATAAATAGTCTAATGGGACTTCCAAGGCTTTGAAATCAGAGACTGAATATCTGATGGTTTTCAGGTGCTCTTCCTTTCTGCCCCACTCCCTGCAAGCAACTGCAGAAGGCTGTCTAAAGTGACTGGCAAGCTGGTATCAATGCAGAGGTTCCTGCTAGCCTGAAGACAGTATATGTGTGTTTAAACACATGCCACAGCCTCACCCTGCATATAAAAATAGTCTAGTTAAGCCCTGCTTCCCCCCCCGCCTCCCTTTTAATAATCTCCTTTCACTGCATGCAGAAGGCTTTCATATTTTATGTTTAACAGGACTCAAGTATTTGAGTTCCTGTTGCATGGGCTGGAATGGTTCCTGTCCTGTACTGTTCCTGTCCAGTCACTGCTGGAGTTGATATGAACTACTTTTACAGACTGACTTTGCTGCATCTCATTCCCTTGCTGAGTTTCCTGCCACAGTCTCTTCATTTGGAGTAGTAGCTACATTATAGACATTTCTTAGGCCAGTGATCTCATAAATTTGCTTGCGTGTTTGGTTTTTTTTTTGTTTTTTTTTTGTTTTTTTTTGAGGGAGCTTTTTTTCTTTTTTTTGCAGTCTCATTTTTTGGAGTATATTGTGTGTCTTGGGTTGTGATGACAGGTGTGGAGTCAAAGGGTGTATGACTTCAGTGATCTGCAAGATGAAAAGTAATCTTCCAGGATACTGCCCTGGTACAATGTCATCTTGTTGATAAGCTGTAGAAATAATGAAAAGGGGAAAAAGTCATGAATCCTTGAAGTTTCTCGGTGATGATGTTAATCTGCTGTATCCTAAAAGCACAGGCACTGTACTGTCTAGTTTTGCTTGGACTGCTCTGAGTCATAGCTCACAAAAAACTGAAACCATGTGAAATACTTAAGATAATAGCAGATTTGAGTAGTGGATGCTTTCTTTACTGTTGCCCTTCACTTGAATGGAAAAAAGCTTACAGCTTGCATAGACAGCACAACTCGGACCAGCATGGAAGCCCTCAGAAATCTGTCCCCTCTTCTAAGCTCTGGCAAAGCCTGTAAATCTATCTGTTGGATAAAACTAAACCTGTTATACAAAATTAGAGAATTAGCCAAGATAGAAGGCAACAATGCTAGGGAATAAAAAAACAACCAAACAAAAAAAATCATCAACATCAACAAAACCAAAGGTTTTGCCATCCTTTGCAAGGGCTCTGCTATGGACAGGGCTTTTGTACTCCTGCCTCCTTTTTGCCCCTCTTTGGAAGTTTTTCCCAAAGCATCTGAAGGCCTGGACCCCCAGGAAAGTGCTCCTTGGCTTCCGTCCCCCCACGTACACCTGAGCAAACTGATCGTCTTTGCCTGTAATGGGTGGATTTCCCAGAGGCATTTTCTGGAATGAGCAGCTGTTCTCATCTTCCTTAGCCTTTCTCCCCTTGACCCCAAACAGAGTAGATTTCTCTTTACCCACAAATGAACACTGTCAAAGTTCACCCGAAATAAGACAGACGTGACAGGCAGCAGCTCAGTTTGGGAGCCTGGAGAGATGTACACCTGCTCTGTCACATTGCTGTCATGCTCATGTGTGGCTGAGAGTTGAGATTTAAAACTTCCAGACTGCTGGACAAAAATAATAATAGAAATAAAAGTATTCAGAACTGCACGCTGTTAAGAGCAGGATAGGAAGAATACCATAGTGATCGCTGTGGGGTGAAATTTTGCATGTCTCCAAACAAGTAACTTATTTTAGGCTTCGGAAAAGAGCTGAAGGCCTGTTGTATGCCAAGATCTTTATCATACCATCAGATTGTTTTATTATTACTTATTTGAAATTTATTTTTTTTTAAGGTTTGTAATCTGTGCATAATTTCATGATGGGCAGCAAAGAACAATTCTTTTTTGTTGTTGTTACTCTTATGCTTTAACAGTCTAATCCAAAAATGGACAACCACTTATTATTACTCAGATTAAATCAATAATCCAAATTGCCCAGTTTCTGTTGGGGGTCATTGTAAATGCAATAAAATCAACAGGCATGGCGATCTGCCTATTTCCTCTGATGCCAAGTTCTTGGCCTGCAGTTGTGTTGTGAGAGTGAACTGTCAGTATCCTGATTCCTGCTTGGGCAAAGTATGGTGTCAGTTGTGGGGTGGTTTGTTCCTCATTGGTCTTGCAGCTGCCTGTGGGTTATTTTTTATGTGTTTTAACCCTGTATTTGTTAATGGGTTGCAGAATGTTCCCTCCTGATGATTCAAGGAGTTAGTCATTGCTGTGATTACTTAGGTTTCTTAATCTTTTTCTCGATATACAATGCAATTTTGGGGCTAGAACCACGTGCTTGCCCAAAGTTAAGCAAGACTGAAGCTAGAACAAGTTAGGCAATAATACAACCAAAACCTGTCTGAAATTACAGGACAAACAATAGGTATCTGTCATTAAAGTAGTTTTGCTAGAACAGGCTAGACAGGAGCCATCTGATCCTAGAACAAGTTGCAGGTGGAGCAAAGGCTTCTTAAATAACCTTGGAGATAGAGATAAGTTTAAGCTAAAATAGGTTCTCATTCAGACAAAGCCTGACAAGTCCTGGAGCCTGGTATTGTTATGAAGCTTAAGGCCTACTACTGACACTTGATAGGACCAAACTGGCAGGGCTACAGCTGCTGCTGGCCCAACTCTGAACTTCCAAAGAACAAGTTGCCTCCGAGAATTTATTTATGTAGAGTTGTGGCATAGCTGTAAAATGACCTTCCTGCATTTAGGGACAGATGCCATCTTGTCTCTCTGTATGAGAATTAGTTCGAGATGGGGCTGAACTAATTTATCATTTGCAGAGTAGAAAATGAAATTTGAAGTCCTTTCAAGTCATTGCAGCTGTATGGAAGACAGCCTCGTCTGTTGTCCTGTTCTCACCCTCTGTGCTTCTGCGCCATCTTCCTGATGTTTCTGGGAGACAACTGTGGTGAGGGAGGGCTGCGTCTTTGTGAAAAGATGGCGCCTGAAGGTCAAGCTGATTTCTCTAGGCATTAGCGGGTCCAGATGCCGAGCCAGTTTCTGTGGGAACAGTGGAAATATTTATTACTGAACAGCACTGGTAGTTGCCTGGTGACAATGATTCTGTTAAAGCAAGCAGCATTATCTTTCTTGAGGGAATATATGATGCTAGCAAGCTGGTCCTTGGTGACAGAGTGCTGTTTAATGTGAGCTGAACGTTTGCCTCGCTACTATTTTAATACAGTGGAAATACTGTCACTGCTTAAAATACATACTGTGTTTCTTTTATACTTGTACAAGTGTTATGTTAGCTAGTGAATGGTGGATAATTGCCTTTTACTACAATACTCTTTATATAGTCAAAATGAAATACAAGAGACGTGTTTTATTAGTTGTGAAATAGCCAAGTTGACTTCCAGGCTTCTGCCTAACTTCATTGTTTTAAAAGATTAATCATCCTTGAAATATTTATATTATTTGCTATTCTTGGCAATTTGCATTACCTGCAGCCATGCCACCTTTTCCATAGTGGAACAAGCTATCAAGGAAGGTTTTTGCTGATAAAAGGGGGTGGCTGTTCTACATTTATACTACATATATATGCTTTCATTAGCAACAATGTACTAAAATTGGAAGTATTACGTTCCCCATCTGATGACTGACCAATCTATAAGCTGATAGAGGGTGAAATTCAACCTTGCAAAGACTCTATACACCATTTAATTCTTGCTTAAGCCATTAAGCAGTGCAGAGATCTGTGTGTGGACTCACTTCTTTCATGTCTAAATTTCACACTAAATAAGGAAGGAGATTTTAAGGGGATTTTCTGATAATGTTTTTTTTTCCTCGGTGTTTGGCAAGTGTGTTTGCTCATAGCATCTTCCTGTGTTATGGCGGGAAACAAGATTTTGTACTATTTTCACTTGCCATTCGTACCAAAGCATGCTTTCCTTGGGACATACAACCCTTAGCTAGCAGCACAGCTCTAGTTCCAATGAAGCCGGAGCTATAGGATTTGAACTGTAGAAGAAGGCTGGTGACTAGGGCCCAAATGAATGCATGGAAGTTATACTTTCCTAGAGGCTCCTTAACATGTATGATATATGGGGGCAGGGCATGTGGGTTTCTTTCTGAGCTGCAGCAGTAGAAAATGTGCTTGGTCTCACAGCAATAGGAAGGGGGGACTTGTGTTACCCTGCAGGCCTATAACCTCCGATGCTTGTTTCATTTGTAACCGTTTCCTGACAAGACTGGTTTCTGTTCTCCAGTGACCAACTCTGTGCGTGCTGATTTTTTTTTTTTTTTGTAGTGTTAATTAAGCCATAAGACATGACAGCATGTGAATTGCAGTGTAGTAATTCACGCCCAGCACATTCAGGGACAAAGATGAAGGCCAAATGGCCTCTGTGCAGCTAAGTGTGAATTATTGTACCATAATTTAATTCCCATTATATTTTACTGTGATTATAAAAATGTTTTTGTTAGTGAACTTCTTTAAGAAAAGTTACTTCTTAAAAAACAGACTTGAAAAGTACAACACATCTTGTCACAAAGAGGTATGAATAGGTTTGGGACATGAGGAGTTTTGTTGAATCCTGAAAATTTGTATTTTTGTAGTTATTAACCCTAAGTAATGAACGGGTGTTGCGGTGCAGACATTTGCTGTCTAAAAAACTGACCTAACTCTAACTCCTCGTTTCATATCAGCTGCCAAGCAGTTGCTAAGTAGGAAGACTAGTTTTATTTGTTCCTGACCTGGTCTTGATTTGATCTGGAAACCTTAGCTTGCAACCAATCTCTTGAGCCATCTAATCTTTTTCCAGTTCAGGCTATGCAAATACACGTCAGACACTCTTATTACAGCCAGAGCGTTTGGTTTTGGTCCTAGCTAGTTCTGAGTGAATACAGGACAGGTTGTCTGTGGCAGTGTGGAAGAGCAGCAGAGGGACCAAGCTGGTATGCCTGCTCTGCTGCATGTTGGGAAAAATAAGCCAACCTGGAAAGTGGCTTGGACAGTACTGAAGAGGAAAAAACAAAAGGGCCATGAATGCCTTGAAAATCTTTCTCAATATTTCTTTCTCTTTGTCTTTCTGCAAACCTCTAATACTCTTCTTTTTTTGTTGAAGACAAAAGGCAAAGGTCACACAGTTAAGGTTGCTTAAGGGTTATCAGGATAAAACCCTCTTCCCAATGAATCGTTTTTAAATAGATGAATGAAGAGCAGCCATGTACTTGGCACATTGTTCATTGAGATGACACTCTGGGGCAGTGCCTGGCTGTCTCTTTGTCTTGGAATTCTCTTGAGATTCTTGGGATTCAGGAGGATGCTGAGTTTATTCATCCACACTGATCCTGGTGTGTCTCTCCTGCAGTAGTCCCTGGCTAGCGAGCACTGTTACCTAGCCCTTTCCTTGACATAGCTAAGCACAGAATAAATAAGCAATAGCTATTAGAAGTAGGCACTTCCAAGGGATTTATTCTCTCAATGTTTTACTCGTGCTCTCAGCAACTTATAGCTGATCCAGGATGTTGATGGGGCCAGGACTGTTTCACTTTTGGTGGATAGCTGGGTTTTAGGAATATTATAGTGGCCCAGTGAAAAACCATGATAATTTGCCATGTAAGCAGTAAGTGCCTGTGATACAGTTACTAAGGTTTGGCTTCAGATGTAAACAATTTTAAAAAAACCCAACAACGAACCAACCAAACCAATGAAAAAAACCTGCCTGACTTTTCCAAATAAACACATCAGAATAATCTTTTTATACATCCTTTTGGAGTTAATAATCCCAAGCAACCAGGACTGAAAAATGTAGTGGGTTAAAGCTGACTAAAATGGCTACAGGTGTCCCATAGCCGATACCCAGAGGTGCCATGGAGCACCAGGAATGTTTTCACATCTGCAGCTATCTCTTCATGTGAGAAGACAGCTTGTCCCCTGCCTTCCTGAACATGCAGGATACTCCAAAAGGACTGGTGTGGGGCAAGCTGAGGTTGAATGAGGCTGGTGCAGTAGAGAAAGAGGAGCAGAAGTGGGGAGCTTCCCTTTTCTCCTCCCAATGAATAGGGGAGTTGATTGCCTGTTTGCTTTCACCTATTGTGTTATTACCTGAATGGGAAAATGGAGATCTATTTGGCTAATTGCTAATCCTACCCAATACTTTGTTAATGCTAAACTTCCAAATAAAGCTTTTATCTGGTGAAGATGACAGGAAGCAACCAGGGGTTGAAGAGAGCCTGCTATTCTGGGCTGTGTAAAGGGGTTTGATGGATAAGGCTGTGCATCTTTTCCCCAATACTTGAGAAGTGCAGGACCTCAAGACAGCTTCACAGCCAAAGTAGCTTCATAGTACTATGGCAGAACCACCTGTTCCAGCAATGCAGGTGGGAAGCCATGGCCAGGTTTTGAAAGTGCAAATACTTGATGTGTCCATCCTTCCCATGCAGCTGTAACACCTCTTTTCTGGATGTGAATATGGCCACAAATGGGTTGTCACTCCTGTTTCTTTTCCTAGTAACTTCAGCTAAGCTTAAACCATTGGAGTTGGAGAGAAAAAAACAAGAGAAAGAATTACTTCTGAGGGTTGTCTGGCTGTAGTTCTCACATCCATTTAAGCTGGACATGTTGAAGTACTTTAAGCTAAAATGAGAAAAGAGTGAGAGTGAGGGAATGAATTGCAGCCACCTTCATTTTCTCGCTGCCTTCTCAGTTGCTGCTAACCTGCTCCCACTCTGTTAGGAAGAGCACCCTTGGCCCAGCAAGAACAGCAAGCAGAAGCTCTTTATTGCAAATGAAAGTGCTTATTCCCTAGAAGAAATCTCTAACATTCATTTTATCAACTCCACAGTCATGTTAAATGAATCCTAGAGGCATCTGATGTTTATTACCCCACGGCACATTCACTGTTGTTCAGTTGGTTCCTTCAGTGATGATGATTTCTTGAATTGGTTATGTTGTTTGGTAATGTGGTTTTATTTGAATTTGGAAGAGATTTCCTGCTGCTCAATGAGCAACTCATCTGGGAAAGACACTCTGGGAAGGAAAGAAATTAAAAGCATGTTGGAGAGTTCAGAAGCTTTTCCCCACTTTGAACTTCCCCGATTCCAGGAAATTGGGTAGCTCCCCTGAATATTCCTCCCAGTGCCTGGCAGGACCATCTCTTTCCTCTTATGAATCTGCTCCAAGCTGTGGGATGCTCAATGGGTTTTTAGCCAACACCACACAGATGCTGCGATCTGCCCGTTGTAGAGAGCGTAGGACTGGGCCGGTGGGTTTTTAGTTACAGCGCAGTATTGAATGCATGCTGTAAACCCAAGGAACTGTAATCAGACCAACATCTACTTTTATATATTTCCTTGTGCTTTGCCACATTTGGCTGCTTTCTGCAGTGCCTGATAGTGTTGGGTGCCTTGCTACGCTTCCTGAGGTGTGAGTTCGTTTCACGTAAGATTCATGGATGCTAAAGATCCTCCCCAGTCAGTCTGTGCATTAGAGTGGCAGAGGAAGAGGTAAGGGCTAGTAATACGTAATTCAGGTATTGCCATTCCCTCCTATGCTGTAATCTGTAGTAACTGAGATGCCTGATGGATTTTAGGAGCTCAGTCAAATTGTCGGTTGTTCTTAAATCTTCAGAATGTGCAGCCGTAAATAAATGACACTTTAGTACTGAGTTTTTATGGTCTGATCCAAATCCCATAGCAAGTCGGTGATTCCATGTAAATGCACTTTGAATCTGGTCTGCTCAGCCCAGAGGGGTTATTCTGGGGAAAGCTAGAGTGTAACATGGAAGAGATCATACCCTGAGCTTGTCTTTGCATAATCTTCTCTCAAATCTTAGTGCTTGCAGTGAGTTGACCAGGTTGTGGGCTGCTCCCCTGCCCCAAGAGCTGCAGCGTTGTGCTCCGTCCTTATTCTCTTGGGAGACTGTTCCCCTTCAAGCTCTTCTAGGAACAATTAGCAGTCATCAGTGCTGCTGATTTAAATGAGGACACCCCCCCCACCACCCCCACCCCCCCCCGCAGCTCTTGTTGCTGAAGATCTGTCTCCAATTTTTAATTCACAGTGTTTTGTTTCTATTACTGAAATGCTGGAGGCTGCATTAGGGGTTGATTTAGTATCAAGAGAACAGATGACAGAAAGAAAACTAGCTTTGGTACGTCAGTCCTGTGTAATACTCCTCTCTTTAGTGGGGTGGAGGGGAAAATCTGCATGTCAGTTTATAAGTAAGGTAGTTTGACTTGCTGTGCTAGTTGTGTCGAGTTGGAGTGGGGCTGGGAGCTTAGCTCCTTTGTGTTTCAACATGCCATAAACAAACCCACATGGCAGTGTCTCTGCAGGCGGGGAAAACCAGGGTGGTACTCCAAAAAGCAGGGCTGGTAGTAACCATGCCAGCTGCTGCTTGCCATGCATGTCTCAAAATGCATCATCTCCCTTCCCCTAACATGTCTGCTCCTCTGTTGGAGGGAAGCATTCAGCACTGGTGCTGACAGGTGTTCCCGTGAGCAGATATCCCTTTTATTCCTTCAGTGGATGCACAGCTCCACTTTGCAAGACAGATTCATGGCCAAGTCCTGTTTATCACTTAAAACAATATTTTGGCAGCATTGCTGCTCACTTCTATGCATATGTAATTTGTAGCATGTTTTAAGGAAGAATGCCTACTTGTAATAGTTGTAGGAAAATCCAGGTCACCGAGTTTATTTTTGTGTGTGTATTTATATATATATATATATGCGTGTGTGTGTGCGCCTTAAATATAATTTTCACACTGTATATATAAATAAACCTATAGAGAGCTGGTCTATGTAAACGTGGAATAATGCAAGCAATTTTTAACATGCCTTCATTTTATTGACGTGACTTGAAATCTGGCCTGTCATCGCAATTCGTAATCTTACAGGCATATGCAATTAAAAATCTTACTATTAGATATTACTCTGGGGGAATTCTGAGGACTAAGAAATCTAATAAAGTTTAGTTGTTTTCCTTAATTTGATTGGGTGAAAAAAATAAATAATTTGGCCTCTTGGTCAGATGCCAAATACATAATGAATTTGTATCATCAGCAGACACCTTAGAGTCTCCAAGCCCTGCTGACAAAAGTGCTTGGAAGTCATGTGTTACAGTATCAGACAGCCATTAAAAAAAAAAAAAAAAAAAAAAAAAAGTACTTGCTTACCTTTATGCTGGTGTCTGACAAAACAGGTCTGGACATAAGTTTTGGGAGCTGATGAGCTCTTATTTGTGAGAAGCTATTCTGGCATGTCCTTAGCATTTCTGCCTCTCCGGACACAGAGCAGTAGCCATGAGGCACTGCAAGTACGTCCTTGCATCCTGACAGCTACAATCCTTGTTTCAGATTGTGCACCTGAATTCACAGGAGCCTTAGATTAAAGGGGTGGAAGACAATAAGATGGAGGAGATGAGGCACAAAATGGATGAACCTGTATGCTCTGTTAGTGTCCTTGGGGAGCTGAATTAAAAATGGGGGCGGGAATCCTGTTTAGTAGAAACCCAAATGGTTTAGACCGTTTGCTGTATGCTGTGATTTGTAGCACTGATGCCAAAAACTTCCTAGCAGGCCCCAGAAGGTAGGACTGCTCTATTTTGATGCTTGGCTTGATGTGGACTCACAGAGTCCTGTGCACTCTTTGCCCCAGTAATGCTGGCTGTCCCCCATTCACCTATATGATATCTGAGTTCTTCCTGCCTTTCTCTTACTAGGGTGTTGAATTGTGGTCTTTCTTCTCTAACCAGTCAGCAGTTCTTGCATCATGTTGTGGTTTAGGCCCAGCTGGCACCTAAGCACCACCTGGCTGCAGACTCACTCCTTCCCCCACCCTCTCCCTCCCTCCCCCGCCCCACACCACCCTGGTGGGATGGGGAGGAGAAAATACAAAGAAAAGCTCATGGATCGAGACAAGGACAGGGAGCCATCACTCACCACTTACGGTCACAGGCAAAAGACAGACTCAACTTGGCGAAGAACCAAAATCAATTTAATTTACTACCAATCAAATCAAAACAAGGATATTGGGAAGCAAACCCAAATCTTAAAAGACCGTCCCCTTCCTGACCCTCCTTCCCAGGCTCAACTCCACTCCCGGTTCTCTCTACCTCCTCCCCGCAGCGGTGCAGGGGGATGGAGAATGGGGGTTGGGGTCAGCTCCCCACACATTGTCTTTGCTGCTCCTTCCTCCTCACTCTTCCCCTGCTCCACCATGGGGTCCCTCTCACGGGAGACAGTTCTCCACCAACTTCTCCAGCATAGTCCTTCCCACGGGCTGCAGTCCTTCACGAACTGCTCCAGTGTGGGTCCTTTCCACAGGCTGCAGTCCTTCAGTCACAGGCTGCACCAGCGCGGGCTTTCCCATGGAGTCACGGCCATCTTTGGGAGCATCCCCCTGCTCCGGCGTGGGCCCCTCCCCGGGCTGCAGGTGGGCATCTGCTCCCCCGCTCCCCTCCGTGGGCTGGGGGGACACAGCCTACCGTCCCACCATGGGCTGCAGGGGCTACATCTCCTCCGGCGCACCTCCTCCTCCTCCTTCTTCACTGACCTCAGTGTTTGCACAGATTGCACAGGTGTTTCTCTCACATCCTGCTCCTCTCTCAGCTGCAGGTTCTCCAGCAGTTTTGTTCCCCCCCCATCTTCTTAAATATGTTATCACAGAGGTGCTACCATTGTTGCTGATTGGGATGGCCTTGGCCAGAGACAGGTCCGACTTGTAGCCAGGGAAGCTTCTAGCAGCCTCTCACAGGAGGCACCCCTGCAGCCTCCTCCCCTACTACCAAAACCCTACTACACAAACCCAATACACATAGTAACTTAATTATTTAGGGTCTGCACTGAGTTAGCCTCACATCTTGAGGCTATGCAGACTCTCACCTGTGGAACATCTGGTGACAACCCTGTTTCTTCAGGCCCTAGCCTTTGCATAAATATACCTTTTTTCTTCTTGGATAGTAAATATATGACAGATGTGAAATTCTCCAGCTCTTGGGGGAGTTCTGACATTTTGAACTTCATTATCCCTTGTTGGCCAGTTGGCAAAATGCAATCAAGAATAACTTTTGAGGAGGGCTGGTGTATCCAGTATCACTCTGGAATGCTGTAACAGTGAGAAGCTTCAAAAGGGACAAGCTTAGGGCACAGAAAAGTTGATAAAAGGAGACAGGATCAGTCTGTCTAGCACTCATGAAAATGCAGTGCATTAAAAAGGGTAAACTTTGAAGTCAACAGGAGCTGTGAGGTACAAACCTCTGAGAGTTACTCACAGCCAGTTTAGGTGCCAAGACCAATTTAGTGCACTTCACCACAGTGTGTGGTTTTGGGGTGTTTTGGGGTTATTTTTTGGTGGTTTACACTGGGATATGGCAATCTGAGTATCTTGTCGAGGCGGTAACTGCAGGGCTGCCAAATGTTTCTTAGTTTTTATAAATACATTCATTGGTGGTTATACAGTAATAATGCTTAAACCACTAAAGCATTATGTGTGAAGCCAAATACACATATAAGGTGTATAGTAGTCAGATATACTCCTTGGAAAGTAATAGCAATGCTAGTTAAAGCTGTGGAGGAAGAGCTAGTTAGAGCTGGAAAATAATAGTAATGCTCGTTAGGGCTGTGGGAAGAGTTATAGTGAAGGTATTTTTTCTGGGGAAGCCTGGGGGAATGTTTGTTTATAAAGCTGAATACCTGGCTTTAACAACATAACATAACATATAAAAAAAAAAAAAAAAAAAAAAAAGTCTGTTTTGACTTGGGATTTTGCTGTGATGCCTCAGGTGAGTTGCAGATCCCACGGCTTCATGTGTGTGGTGCTCTCTCCTGGTCGGGCTCCTTGTCTGAAATGTATTTCTTGGGGTAACCTACCTTTCCTTAGCAGGCTAAGACATGAGGTGCCAGACTTGACCATTTAAGTTAAGCTGCGCAAAATGAAGACCATTTATGCAGACACTACAGGTTCCTCAGTTCTTGAGCGGAGAGGTTGATCAAGTTCTGCTTTTATTAGATTATAGAGTTAAAAGCAAAGTTTATGAGAAAATCATACAAAGAAAGTGAATGAACTGAGAGCGTTATGTACTTCGTGCCAGTAAGATGATGCTATTGTATAGTAGAGGGAGGGAAAATTTCCTTATTATAAAGACCCTTAAATAACTTATAAACATTATAATCAACTTTCTTTTTCCCTCCCTCATCTTCATTCCTTTCCTGTTTTCCAAACAAGGAGTGGAAAACCCATGCCCTGCCCCCCCCCCCCCCCCTTAAAATACCAAACACAGCAGATCATCTTGTCTGCAGCGAATTGTCACTGTTCCTCAGACACTGTCTCCAGGGTAACTTTGTTTGCAAGGTCCTCAAGGGGATGCTGCCATTCAGACTTTGTTCTGGGAAACAAAGCTTTTGCCTTGTGCCCTCAAATACATTGCATTATAATGCTTCAAATACATCTGAGCACTCACATGAACCCTGCAGAACGCACAAGACTGTCATGCCAAAACGAGGCAGGATTGAATAGGTGTCAACAAGATGTCTTGCTAGCAAATGTAACTGCTTATGTATTAAAATAGACGTTCAGTGAAGCAAGATACTGGGTTGAATACGGATGTATGTGGTTTAAAAGCACACTCTTTGTTTCAAGAGCTGTGCTGTTCAGAACAGTTACTCTCTTTGTATTGTTCCTTGCTGAGTATTAATTGATCTCCAGTTAACTAATTGACTCCCTTTCAAATAGAGAGCTGCAGTAAATAATTTATTACTTGACTAGGAGGTTACGTGAGGGCTGAGATTGTTGGCATGGCACATGCAGTCTATTCCTTTAGCAGGAAGAAAGGAACATAAGAAAGCATCTTACTTAACTCTCCTGCAACTTCACTGCAGATCATACAATGACATCAGGAAACTCTTTTCCTGACACACCTGTGTCCAATGCAAAAAGTTCTGAAAAGCCAGAAAACTTGTCTGTCCCTGTACTTCTAGGAAATACTCTGAAGATATTTCTGTGGTGGTCCTTGGGGGAGATACTAGTTAAGCAAATTTTATCATTCTGAAAAGATAGCTTGGTTCACGGACAGAGGAAATAATGGATACTGATTTCTGTTTTGGATTTTTTCCTTCACTGGAGAAACTAGTATGGTCTGTCTCCACTGCCAGGCTACTCATTTCCATGAAACTTGCAGAAACTGAATTATTTATGCTCTCTGTCCTTTTTGCCAAACAGGGTTCCAAATGGACAACAAACTAAAAGTCGTTAGGGGGATACTGTCCAGGAGATATTGTCTGCAAGCTCATATTGGCTTCAATACCCTTGGAGAATAAGCCAAAACAAGCAAAAAACCTGTCCCTTCTGGTATGCAGTTGGTTCATCGCTGCCTGCTCCTTCCTTGTGTGGATGGCATCTGCTGGCCCAACTTCTCCTTCTCTGCATTAGCAAGATTGGGGAGAACTGCAGGGGTTATAGTCCTCTCTGCCCTTGAATGTAAAAATTCAGCATTAAGCGAAATGTGGGCTGTCGGTGTAACCGTGCAAGTTCAGTCTAGCACTGCAGAGACCTTATACAGCCATATACTTCACATGACCGTTACAGCAGGCGTTGTTTTATAGTATTAGCTGCTGATTGCATACAATCTGTCAACAGCATTTATAGCTGAGCAGGATGAGGATGCTGTGGAGGTCTTTTCATAGAGGTGGGGGTCTATGAGGCAAATACTATGGCACCATTAAAACTACGTAACGATGTTGTTGAAATGAAACCCTATAGGGTGCTATTACAGATAGCCCTTCATTTTCACAAAGTTTCTGGACTTGACACCAGTTTCCTTAATTTGACACATCTTTGTTCAAACAGAATATTGAAATGGCACTTAGATTTCACTGTGAGTGAAGAGCTTAATAATAACCATGCAGTGTAATGTGTTTAATTTAAAGCACAGTGTTGTTTCAGTCTGGGGTTTCAGATTTAACTTTCAAATGCTTTTCATCTCCATATTGCAAATTTGACAGATGCCTTTTATTGGTAGAAGATTGTAGAGACTGTTTTCATTTACCTGACCTAAAGGACACAGTTTATTTGCGTTTGGGTGGGAGTTTGCAGCACAGTGAATTAGCAGTAAACTGATACTTTATTTCTTGTGTTTTTCACAAAATAATTTCTCCCAGGCTTTGAATTTTTTTTTTATTTTTTAAATACCATAATGTACTTATACACAGCATTTTTCTTAATTTTTTTTTCCCGACAAATCCCATTTTCTGTTCAGGAAATCATATGGAAATTTTCACAGACTAATTGGCAACACTTAAGAAAAACAAATCATAAAATAGAAACAGAATGATGTTCTTTTAGACTGCTTTTGTATTGCTTTTGGATCATAACTTGAATGCCTTAAATGTCATGTGTGTAGAATGTATCAATGTTGATTTGCAATGCAGACACCCAGTGTGCTGTGTGCCTTATGGATATGCTTGGTGCTATTAGTACTTGTATTCTGTGCTATTTTTACTTTATTCCACCTTGAATTGTGCTGCTAGTACAAGCTTAAATCTGCAAAGGCAGTAATGAAAAATTGGGAAATGTTAAAATCCAAGTGTCCTTGTCATGGTGAATCTGACGAAACAGCCTCCACTGCTGAGGTGCTATAACTTTATCATGCTTGTACTCTAAAGTCTTAAGAGCCAAAGACTGCTTGCTGGATAATTGTAGAATATCTAGCACAACATCTTTTCAGGCTAGGTACTGTCTAAGTACATTTCATTTTTCATTTCATTTAATCTTCCTTGTGCCAACATCTATTCCTCTCTGTCGTTTGTTGCTATTTCCATCTGCTTTGTTGGTGGTGGTGCGATCAACTATTTTATCTTCTCTACAAACATTTCTCCTTCAGATTTTTATGGATGCTGTGGTTTCCACTTGACGGCTTCACATGGGGGATCTGCGTGAATGCGTCTGAAATGTGGGCAGCTCTCCTTTTTTGGTAACAATACAGTATTCTTACATGATATGCACTGAAACCTCAGAGTTGGCACTTGTAGATGTGAGTGGTATTTTAATAAGTGAAAAGCAGAAGTGAGAGTGAAGAATTTGAGGAGGGAATAGGTATCTGTGTGTCTTAATGCTCCTAACACAGAGTAATTTTTCGTAACTGTGGTTTCAGCTGCAGTCTCTCCCAGAGGTCACTTCGCTGTGAGGGGGAAGCAAGGAATTGTCACAGTAATGCTGTAAATCTGCCTTTGGGGATGCTGCTCAGCAGCAGCACAAATGAGCATTACACCATGTGCTGGATGGCGATCGATTTCTGAATATGTCATGGTGTGCTTCATGTGGGACCCTTCTTAGTCACCAGGTACTTTCTCCTTGGGCGATCTCCAGGTAGGGGAGACAGCAAAGAGCAACAACTGTAAAACTTCTGTGCCCTGGCAATCTCTCCCCTATTTTGCCTGGGCTCAGAGAGTTTATTTGTTTGTTGATTAATCCATTTATTTTCAAAATGGGCTGCCTACATTCTCTGAGTGGTCTTGGGTGATGATGAATTGAGGAGGCAGTCCTCAGAATAACACCCTTTTTGGTGTCATTCCTTGCCCTGGGTGATACTTTTCTGCCTGGTGAATAGAGTGGTGTTACAGAGTGGTATCTAAAGAGGAGCAACAGCTGGTCTTTGTGTGCATCACTAGTGATGGCAGAGGCATATGGTATCAGGGATACTCTTCCCCAAGGAACTGAGATAAAAATGGCTAAATCCAACCTTGATGTTCATTGCATCTTAGTGCTTGCTAAAGTCTGAGCTATCCCCTGCTCCCTTCCCACCTCTGTGGAGGATGATCTTTGAGTATGTCCACGAAAATCATCCAGGAAAAATGCTTAAGTAAATTCTGACCTTAATGGCTCTTATTAAGTATTTGCCTAATTTTGGATCAGCTAGTTTAATAGAAAGCAGGGTCATCATCAGAAACAGTGTACATGCATAGATCCCTGCTAAGATGCAAATAATTTCTGAAACTCTTGACATTAAAGACACTCTACAAAAATGCTGAAAACTTTCACAGAGGGAATAATTCACTTAACTCATGATTTAAAAAAAAATAAAATAAAATTCCTATTTTGAGGTTTGACATTTTTCCTACTGCAGCATGATTTTTCCCATCAGAGCCAGCTGTTGGCTGAGTTTTGGTGGAGACATATTCAATATGTGCTTGTTAAAAAAACTCTGTATCATTATGAGGGCTTCTGGAAACCTCTTACATTTCATTTGCCCTGAGTGGATGGAGGAAAACAAACCCACATGAAAAATGTGATTTTTATGTTTGATGGTTAGGCCAGAAATTGGAGAAATATAAGAAGAAAAAAAATTATTTCTTTTAAATCTTTTGGGGGTGGGAGTGTCAATTTTCTAACTAAGGGGAACTTTGAATCAGGAGGAAAACTCTTGACTAAAACCAGCTTGGATTAAACTGTATTTCATCATGAGTCCAAATGAAATGTTTTCTTTCTCTCTTTTAGACTTTTTTTTTTTTTTTTAATGTTTCACTCTAATATTCTCCTAGATTATTTCAAAATAAACTTCCAGAAGGTACTTGATGACTTTAGAACTTCTTTTTGGTGACTAGACTATTTAAATGGAAAAAAAAAAATAAAAAAAATAAAAAAATTACCATGTGTTAGGCAGGAAAAACTCATCTCCTGCATCACTGAAGTTGACATCATTGACTTAGTCTTGTGATATTTTGTGGCGTGCCTTGGGATATTTAGTGTTTTTCTTGAAAGACCTACTGTGTAGAAATAAATGATTACCTTAGGCTTTCAACTTCTGTTTAAAAATAAAAAAACCTGTATTGCCCTCAATCTAGTGTAGGGAGCCTTTTGAAGACATGACTTAAAGTTGCTGCCTCTCCAAGACAAATAAGAATTTGACTTAGGTGACTATAAATAGTGATGTTCGTGTGTCTATGAAGGTCTCTCTCACGGTAGGCTTTGTTCTGCTTTCCTGTTTGCTTCTTGTGAGATTCATGCTACTCTTTAACTTAATAAAAATTAGGGTTGTGTGCTAAGGATTGTGGTCAGTGGAAAGAGACTTACTTCTCTGGAGACGCTGCCTGCATCTTTCTTAACCAGAGTTACATGAGTGATGGTTGTAAAGGACATGTGAGGTTGACAGTGGATGCAATTAAGTAATAGGAAAATCTCCCTTACAGAGCTGGCAGGACTGGGCTGCTGCATGCACAAATCCTAAGCCTTCAGTTACTTTTCATGCTCCTGCCTTCCTACTCTTCTTTCAGTGCACCCCTTCCTCTCTCGCGAGCTACTTGTCACTCTGCTCCTTGAAGGACTGCTGGTACATGTGGCAGAAACGTGAGCTGGGTCAGGGGGCTGGAACAACTAGGAAAAGTGATGAGCTTTGAGAGAGATTACAGGGTTTTAAAATAAATTAAAATGAAATTAAATTGCCTATCTTAGGAGGGCGAGGCAAATGCTTTCAAATTTAGGCCTGTGCTGATGTGGGCAACACTTGAGGAATACATTCAGTTGATCTGACATCATGGGGTAGTTTAGTAAATGAACGCTACCACCTACTAGCGTTTGATGCCATTCGTTTTTGTCAGCATATAGCAGGTTTGGGGGAGCCAGAGCAAAAGCACACAGAATGTATAAATAACAAGTAGTGGGTGGAAGGCAACTTTTCTATCAGCTCAGCACATGCTACACACGAGAACACAATAAACAGATTATAATTGGGTAGTAGCTAGAACCAAATACGTCTGATGAGCAGAAGTGAATGTTTTTTTTTGCTTACGATGCAGATTATTTTTCAGTCTTGACTGCTACGGCTGGTGTGTGCAGGAAGACAGGTTTTACAAGCCCAAGAACCACTTGTGTGTCTTGTCAGACTTGTGACAAAGAGACAGCAAGCACTCGGGTGCCTCGTCTTGGTGGATTTCGCATTTTATGAGGTCATTTGCCTTTCACTTTTTAATGTTCTTCTAGACCTAGTGTAAGACAAAGTTGGCCAGAGTGACTTAGCCAGAAGAATGGATGGGGAGCAGCAGAAAGCCCCAAAGGCTTTCACAACCTGCAGGGTCCAGGCAATGATTTCCAGTGTCCATGGGTACCAAAGGCACACAAACACATCCTTCCATGATATGCTTGATAGCTTTGGGTGACTTGGACTAATGTGTCAACTGGCAGCCACTGGCATGTAAGCAACACGATTAAGCTGTAGACTTTGGGGATAGAGAAATTCAAACTTGAATAATAATATAGTTTTTTAAATGCATTCTTTCCTACAAATTCTATGATACAGCTGGCTGCAAAGTACATGTTTCAGCATGTATCTGAATGCAGACCTGTGTTGCTGTTACTGACTTCCTCAGTCTTGAAACAGCAGTATCCTCTAATGCAGTGTCCCCAACCGTGGGACAGCGTGGTGCAATCAGAAGATTCGTGGAAAGATGCAAGCTCTCGATGCTAACCAGCCTGTAGGAAAAAAGGTGTGAAAGCACCTTTACATGTACATCAGCACTGAGGAGAGGTACCAGGAAGTTACAGGAGTGCAGCATGTGTGTATTTGTCAACATAGATGTCTCTAGAAGTCTATTATTAATTAGAAAAGTGTTCCACTACAAATTATGAAAATTAGCAGGAGACTGATTTCAGTTACTCTCATTTGCTCTCATTAACACTTTAGCATAATGTGCACTTCAGTCAAATAAAGAATGGAACCTTTTTTGTGGCTTTTGAGAGTGCCTGAAAAAAGGCCTTGATTTATACTCTACTTTTTAGCCTAATTAAAACTGATGATTAAAACATGCAAGTCCCTTAAGATGACTGTGTAAAGTGATTTCTTTTTTTTTTTAATAAGCTGAATAATGTTTAATTTTCAGGGTAGAACTGTCTGAAAATGGAATTACAGCATCTCATTATGTTTTGTATTTAAACTTAAGTAATTAACATCAATGCCATCACTGATTGTGGAAGATTATACACAGTTACTGAAAACACATATGAATGACTGTTCAGAAACATACAGCCTTAGACCTCACATTTCCAATATTGAGTAAGAGGGTGGCAGCCCTCATCTCACCTGTCTCCTGTCTCACCCAGGAACTCATCAGACCTGACTGTGTGTGTGCGCTGTGCATTTTAGAGAGGCAGACCCTGTGTGCGTAGAATTGCCCAGCTGAGCTTTATCTTTGTTCGGTCGGGTAGTGATGGGAATGAAGGAGCTGCAACAGCAGACATTCAGTGTGACATCTTGTGGTTTTGGTGACTGGATCTTGTGCTATTTCAGGCTAATTGCTGGATTAAAGCTGCCCTTACATGCTGATTTGGGCCTTAATATGTTCTTGATGACACTTCTCCTCCACCTTCCATTTTGGAAATCTCAAATTTGCTACTGCTGTTTGAAAATGCAGCCTTGCTTTTGTCTGTCTGTGTTTTGCTGCTTCCACTCGGTACAGAGGGGTTCACCCTGCATAAGCAGGGCTCAGTCCCTCTTCTGCACACTCATAAGGGCTCTTCTCTGTATCCAGACTACTCAGAAGAGCAGAGGCTGGGCAGGAGAAGCTGAAATTTTGGGTTGAAGGGGACCAACCATATGCTGATCTTCCTTCTCGTTGATAGCATTGTTCCAGCACTTCTTGGGGCTCCACAGGGGGCTCTCCACGTGTGTGGCATCTGTGGAGATACATGCATAGGGTGGCAGGAAGCAGGCAGGCCGTCATACACGCTTTCCTCCTTGTTGGTGCCATGACGCGCTGCAGAAGTCTGCAGGAATGAGCCCTTGGTGACAGGTTCCCAACCCGTGGTGTTTGTACAGTGCAAAAATGTATTTTAAAATGCTGCACTAGCACTCCTGCTTTTTATGCACTGCTGTTGTATTATTTGAGATGAAGGGCTCTGTTTGGCCATCACACTTGCAGTGCATGATTTGGTCTGATCTGATTTTTGGTTAGTGATATAGACAAGCCACATCACACAGCTTGTGGATACAAGAGACCAGGCAGAGCTCAGCCCTGTGAGGCGCTATAAAGCGCCCTTTGCCAGAAGCAGAGTAATCTTATTGCTGGATGGCTTATATGGCAGCTCTGGGCAGCTCAAGTCTCACAGGATCAAGCTCTGAGGATTACAGCCATTATTCCAAATTTTCAAGGCATTGCTCTGGGTCACGTTATCTACGTGTGATGGGGGAAGTGGGTATAGTTTGTGCTTGGGGAAGCAGAGACAAACATTAACTCCGCTACCATTTTATAAAAGCTCCTGCAAACCATCTCTTGCAAGAAACATGCACACCCAGAGAGAGGCAATGCCAAAATATGTGTGGTGCCCTGTAAAAGAGCCCAGTGTCCACAGCATCTCCAGTGTTGTGGCAGGGTCTGTATTTAACCCAATGAACAAGAACACTGCTTTACCATTGTCAAATTACGTTGAGAATTCACTGGGGGAATGAAGCCTTAACCTTTCTCGCTGCATTACATGGGGTTGTTTGAAGGATTTTAAATAATGAGACCTGCTGAAAACAATTCCCTTGTATAAACAGAATATAAATGCCGTAAGTGTATGGCTGGTATAATCTTGAAGCTGCTTTAGCCTGTCCGCCTGCTTGACTGACTAGGAACTGTGTTCAACCAGACCCTTCACACTATATGTCTTAGATCATTTACTCCCAGAAATTGTTCACTTGTTCGTTCTTGGGCAGGAGGGATCTGATCACCCCTTTTTTGAGGACAACGAAGCTATTCTGTGTGCTTCAGGGTCTTATGCTGCCTTTGCCATCATGGTGTCCAAACTCTTGGCAATTTGCAGGGACCGGTATCAAGTCAGATGTGCTCTGCTGTTTGCCTAGCAAATGAACTGTGATGACTGGAGGCCTTTGCTCCAGTTTGGTTATACTAGTATTTTCTGTAGCTCTGAGATAAATGGTATGGCCAGGCTGTAGGTAACCCTCCAAAACAGGGTGGCTGCATCCAGTTAACTTACAGAGTATGGTCCTTTGCTCATCGTAAGCTCTTTGCCTTACCTAGATGTGGGGAGGCAGGCAGTTGTTGCTGGAGCTGAAACCCATGCCAGGAACAGTGCTGACAGTTTGTGTGTGGATGATCATGTGCTAGTGTTTGTGGCAGTGTCCTGGCCCTGTTTAATTCACTAGCATAACTGTAATCTCGGCGTCAGAATTGATAGGGTTTTTTGGCAGCGTTTGCTCTGTCTTGCATATATTGTATTCTCACATTGCCCTGCATTTGAACGTCAGAGGAGTGTGCCTTGGCTTGCACTGATGGTGGTGATTTGCTTGGATAGACAATCCTGTGTCGGTTTGGAGGAAGTCCCACTGCTGCACACACGGCACTTGGAGATACTTGGGTTTTACTCCAAAAAACCTGCGTGACCAGTGGTATTTGGAGGCAGCTCTGCTTTGCAGTGCTCTGCCTGGGTAAGCTGTGTCCTGCAGCTGCTGATTGACAGCTGCTCTGAGGCCTCCGTGTGACAATTGACACTACATCGAGTGGCAGCGAACCAAAATCCCCTAAGGAGACCAGGAAAGATGATCTGGAGAGCAACTGGTTGCCTGGGTCATATGTCCTGCAGAGCTACAAATACCACGGAGGCAAAGCCCTGCACTGCGCCTCTGGGCCCAGCTGGCAGCCCTCCGAGGGACTCCCTCCGACAGGGCCCTGTAACCCTTTGGGTTTGCCAGCAAAACTCTCCCTGTGGCACAGTTCCCACTGTCTTCCATGTCAGCACACCTGGGTCGAGATGCACACATGAGTTTGCTAATGGGCTCTTAGAAAATTTTGGGTCATTGTTTAAATAGTTGGTGCTGTTCTGTGGTGTGGATGGGGAGCAGGACGGAGTAGGTGATATAATAAAAGAAATGAAAATGCTAAAGTGAGATTTATATTTTTTTTAAGAGATGTAACTTGAATGTTT
Organism: Astur gentilis; assembly: GCF_929443795.1. Lineage (NCBI taxonomy): Eukaryota > Metazoa > Chordata > Aves > Accipitriformes > Accipitridae > Astur > Astur gentilis. The sequence goes on from NC_064891.1 coordinate 28,618,492, forward strand.
TCACGCTTCACTTTCTTTAAAAATAGAAGGTTTTAGCCTTCTATGCTTAATATGTTGCAATGAAATGTAGACGTGGGTATCAAATGAAACAGAATCTCTAATTTTACTTATTTGTGTTATTGTCCTTGAAACAAATTATGTTTTCACTCTGTTTTATATCTAAAAGGAAATCATAATCCCTGGTACATTCATCTAAAGTGTAAGTAGCCTTTTGTTTCTGCTACTCATTCTTCCTTCAGGGGAAAAATAGGTATTAATTCTGCTTAGATTTTTTCAGTTACAGTGTAGCACTCCCTTGTACAGCAAATGTTGCATTAGCTCAAAGCTCTCAGCTTCATTGTTTGGCACTTTGGGACACGGAGACACTCTTTGAATAGGTGTAAATAGCAGTTCATATGCATGGTAAGTATTGGGAGGCGTGGATTACTGGGGAGCAGTTTATCTGAGCTTTGTGGTAGAAAGCTCACGTTGCTGGTGTATTATCACATGCATCCATGTTGGCTGCTCCTTCTCTTGACTGCCAGGAGTGAAGGGAGGTAACAGGAGGGGAGATAAAATGCATGTCTTTGGTAGTCTCTGGCTGAGATTCCGTCACGTGCTGTGTGGCTCTTTTGACTTTAACATGAGGGTCACATCTCCAGAGGCAACTCACCAGTTGCTTGCCTCTGACCTCATCCCTTAGGACTAGGGATCATGGCGATTTGATGCTAAGAGTTGGGGAGGTGTTACTTGTTGGGAGGATTCGGGCAGTGCAGGAAGACCTGGGAGACACAGAAATTCAATTTTGAAAGTGCTAGAAAATGCCTCCTGTTCTCCTAATACTCTTGCTGTGTGCTTCTGAATATAATTAGTGCAACATTCGTAGCTGAAGAAGCAAGTATCTGACGAGAGACTGCTTTTTTTCCCTGTTTTGAAGAAGGCTAATGATTTAATTTTCCTTTCACTGTTCCTATACATGGCAGTTAAATAATTTAGTTGTTTTGCTTCCTTATTGGAGGAAGTCTCTGCTTTAGAAAAATGAGATCTGTTTTTACATTTCATTCTCATAGTAAAAGGAATGTGAAAGGAATTTCACTAAGTCAATGAAAAATAGCTCTATTACAATAGCTACTAAAGGTGAATCTGAAAATTTATTTTTTAATGAAGTCATGAAAGGCATTGGCAATATTAACAGTGTGCTTAGGTCTCTTTCTCTCTTTTTTTAATTAAAAATAAATCTTTTGGTTCCATTTATGTTAATACACTTAGTAAATAATTTGGTAAAGAAAGAGCTGCAGGAGTGAGCCTTGGAGTTAACAATCAGAAGGGGAATGCAATGGACTTTGGCTATATTGTTTCCAAAAGACTTTTTTTGTCTTCTAGATGTTAGAAGCTTATGGTCCTTTAAACAGATCTCCACACTCAAGGTCACCATAAACCCTTTGTGCCAGGAGTTAAATGTGCTGTGGATGCTCTGAGACGGTCTTGACATTTTGAGTGAGACACATGAGGATGCTCTCTCTGTTCACAACACTTGCTTCTTCTCATCAGTCTCTTCACTGGCTTTCTTCTTCTTCCTGCGTTTTGGTAGAGATTCTTATTTTCTCCTGCTTTATATGTCACTGAATCATTTCTTTCTTCCTTACCTACTCCCCTCCTCTTTCCAGATGCCTTTTGTGCAAAAAAACCCTGGATAACTTCTTTTTTCTCTCTACCTTTTTGCTCTGCCGTCAGTCTCTTCCCTTGTCTCCAAGGTGACCTCTTGCCCTCTCATGCTTCAACTGTTGCTCTTTTTCTCAAGATGTGTCAGAAATTAAGTTCTCTGGGGCATAGAGTGTGTCATCTGTGTCATCTTTATTTGTTTGGGAAGGTGCCACAGACATTTATGGCAAAGCAGTTGTAGTGATGGTAACAGGGAAAGAGAATAGCAGAGTGCCTAAACTGTCTGTGCTGAAACTTTGTCCTTTTTTATGGTTTTGATAAAACAGCCTGGATTGGGGGGAATACTGAAGGTCATTAAAAAAATTCATGAAATGCTGTTCCTGCATCCCTGCCTAACAAGATCTGATCCTATTGGCATTATATCACTGGCGGGATGCTGGAGTGCCATATTAATGTCAAAAGCATTGAGATAAATGACAGCTACATTAATTGGGTAGGCATTTGGGCTCAACTTGAGAGCCTAACATTTTTTATAGGTGTGCTTGGGGCAACAGGGAGGATAGCGTGTTGAAAAGTTACAAGGCTCTGATATTAACCGCTAGGTATGTTAATGTGAACACAAGCATTGCTCTATCTGTAAGGCTTGCATTGCTGGAGAGGGAGGTTAGGAATGCTGTGCACATAACCTGAAAGGAGGTAGACTCGGCATGTATCAGGTTTTTTCAGCTGCAGTCCCTTAGCACAAGGGGAGCTGTACACAGGCAATACGAGCTGCTTACTGATCAGACACACAACTCCTGCTCAGGCGGGGATTTTTAGGGAGGTTTAAGGGAGTTACAGCTGGATCCAGAAAAGTAATTAAGCACTTCAGCTGACATTGAAATCTGTGGGAAGTTAGGAAGTAAGTAAGATGTCAGAACTTTAGTACGTTTGTGAATATCTATGTTTGGTGTTCAACAGAGCAAAAACTTTTTAAAAATACCAGCTCTAAATTATGCATGGGTTTAGGTTTTCCATAATGTCAGTGTTGTACCAGCGGTCACGATGCAGATGTTTTCTTCAAGCTCAATAGGCTCAACAGGTTTCAGAGGTGGTGGGCTCTGCCTCCAGAGGCTGCAAGGAAGAAAAATGCATGATTTGCATCAGCTGCCCAGCTCTTAAAGGGACTGCAGTATTTGGTTGCTCAGGAATCTGTTGAACAGAAGTGCTCTTTTTGATGGTAAAGAGTTCACCTGCTTTGACTAAGTTGTGGTGCTGTAATGTCACCTTCCTGGTGACAACAATATTGCTATATTTATATTTTAAAAATTCCTGCTAGCAAATTAGAGCTAAGAAAGGTGGTTATTCTTCCTCTGCTGTGTTGGAGAAAACATGGCTTACTAAATTTTTTTCTACATGGACAATTAGTTACACTTGTGCAGCTCCAATAAATGCCATCAAATTGCACAGCAACAACTGTGGCTAATTTGCCTGAAGAACTTCTATTACTTATGATGATGTGCAAAAAAGACATATCCCAGGCTGATTTTCACATTCCAGGCTCATTTTTGGGGGGACTGACAGTGAGGCATTGTTGTTCTCCATTTTCATTTTTTTTAAAGAACCCTGAAAACCTGCAATCTTTGTATATGCTGTGCACATTTAATACAGAAATTACAGAGACAATAAAATCGGAGCCCTGCCACCATGCCCCCTTTTAAAAAAAACCAAGCTGCTTGTCAGAGTTGAATCACATTTGCAGGCTTCTGCTGCAGCTGGGGAGTGAAATTGGTAAAGAATTGAAATTGCAGCTTACTCTGTGCAGGTTTTTGGAAATAAATGAGATTAGGAGGACATTTATGGTGTATCTGATTTTCCACAAGTGGCAGTCAGGATGCACTAATTTTAACTAACATTTATGCTTCAGATGATTTTATGTGCCAAGCAGGTCTTGAATAAAGTTTGAAATCTGATTGGTTTTTATTTTATGGTGTTGATTAGTTAACAGCTTGCTATCAATAAAAACAGGAGTTTTCAGTTGTTCTGCCCTATGCTTAGCTGACAGAAAGCATCTGGACTTTGACCCAGGCAAAGCGCAAACCAGCAAGGGCATTGCGACAGTGTGAGGCAAAGCTTGAAGTAATGGGTGATCTCATCTCACTGATGAGATTGAAACTTTGTCTTTTCTCCCAACAGAAAGCAGGAGAGTCGCTAGTACAGAGGAGTTAGCTCGAACTGAATGCTTTGGCACAGCTGGTATCATAGATTCACAGTAGTCTCAGAGCTGGAGGGGATGTTGCTGAGCCAAAAGGGAGGTAACCAGCAGGAATATTGAGCTGTGCATTTATTAAAAACAGCTTTAATGTGGTGTTCATCACATAAATAGCATTGACTGTATCTTCAAAACTATCATAAAAGCAATAATGGCTGTGGAGGGAAGCATAGTGGAGAGTTTATCAGCAGTAACATTAATAACCCAGGACTTAGGTTTTCAAGTAGCAATTAGGTGCTCAGCAGCTGTGACCTGCTGGAGTTGCCCATTACTGTCAATCTCGGGAGCTGACTCCCATGCCACAGCTCGCTGACGTTGTCCACCCCAAAGGTCACCAGCAGAAACTGGTCTTCAGATACTCACTGTCAGCTCTGCTTATGCCACGTCACATTTCCTTACGTTAAAAAAGGCAATAAATTGTTAATATGGCTATCATAAATCCAGCTGTTCAGCCAGGCTTTAATGGGTGTCATGATCACTATGCTTCTGATGACTCATGCTCCTGAAATTGGCAAACTTCTGGTGGTGGTACGGTGTGCCCTATCTTACAATTTTGCAACTAGGTGAGGTCTCAGTGCAGGAAGAAATTATTAAACTATTTGATGTGAAAAAAGCTTTCAGGTGAGGGAATAAAATTCTGCAAGAACCTCCTGGGAGTGCTGTCTTTTCTCCGTATGGTCCTGATGGAGAACAACCAGGTAGACGCTCGCATTTCAGATTTTCCCAGTTGAATCGGAGTTTGACGGGAGCTGGAAAGGAAGATTTTTTTATTTTTTTTTAGATGTCTCGAATGTCAGAAGCATGGGGTGAAAATGGCAGTGGTAATTTTAGCTCAGAGGAAAAAGGTTTTGGAGGTTTTGCTGCTGTACCTGCTTCACCTGATTCTGGATTTTTGTTCTGTGGTAGTGCAGTTGTTGTCAGAGAGGTTACTTTCACCAGAAACAAACAAAAAAGAATCGGAGAGCTCTCTTCCTATGCTGCAGCTAGTTCCTAAAGTGTATGATTTGCAGCAAGATTTTGCCATGGGCAATGGACATTTTTTTCTGATGTTCTCTAAGAAATTGAAATTTATGATAAACATGGTTGTTTTTCTTACACTGTTTTCTATTTCTCATATTTAACATTCATTAGAGATGGTTTGTTCCATAAAATCCTAATCCTAAAGGAACTCAGTAGAGTGTGGCTGTGTGCATGGCTCCCTGTCTGCTGCGAAAAGCCAGAGGAAAAAGGCTTTTTTGATCATGCCGAAATGATTTTGAGGGGAAAAGAAAGGAAAATTTTCCTGTCCTGACTGAAATGTTTGTCTCTCAGATTGAAGCAGTGTATAATTTGGGAGCAGGGAAAAGGGCATGTGAACTCATCAGTGAAAATACTGGATTCTCATTTTTGGAAGCAGCACATTTTAATTTCAACTTTTTAAAACTTGATTAAAATAAAGATTAATATGCATTTAGAAATGAAAAGGTATTCAAGATTAGTTTAATCTCTTCATTTAGAAGATGTGTAAGTTGAACATTTTGACAATTTGGAAGTTTTTGTTCTATGCACATTTTTCTTTTCCCAGAAAGATTTCTCAGAATTTCCCCTCTTCCCATGAACAGATTTAGTTTTGACAGATCACCATTTTCTGATGGAAGAAAAGTTCTGCCAGAACATTCTCAGCCAGCTCTTCTGGGGGCTATACATACTGAACAATACCAACCTGACAAGCATACTTTCTTAATCCACGTGTGTCAAGTAAAGCGTAAAAACAGGTGCATGCTATGTTAGAATAAAATTTTAGGTTCTCTGGGGTTTATCTAACTTTTTGGTATTACCAACTCACAGTGTGGCTTGAAGATTAACCACTGATGCCTTACAGAAGTTTGGTTTTAAACAAAATGTAAAAATAGGTAGTTTTGTACACTTTTTTTGTAGTGAGAAAAATGGTGAAATCTGGTGAAGCGGTAGCAAAACTTTTTTGTTAATATATTGTGTTGTCTGTCATGCAACACACTTATGTGATATTTGGTAACTCGCAAATTATTATCTTGTGGGGAAAGCATTTGTACACGTGGCAGGCCTTGTAGGATGCATGCTCGTGTTTCTTTCAGAAAAGCTGCTGTCCTCAAAATTGAAATACTGGTGGTGTAGCCTGAACTTTTCCTGCTTGTTTTTGAAGTCAACTCCTGCGGTAGAGTGAAAATAAACTGACTCTTACCTAGAAAGAGTATTTTAAAAGTTGGCTTTAAATCACACCTTTTTTTCCCATCCAGAAATAGGTATAATACATTCTTTTTAAGTAATGCAAAAAGGCTTTAGTGGGGTGGGTCTACAGATCTTACAGGTGAGGACAGCAGGAATAGAGCCAGATGTGGTAACTGGTAGGTCTCTGGTAGGCTGATGCAACCAAGGCTTGGCCTTAGCCATGGTGTCCCATTTGCAGGTAGAAATATAGGGGAAAACTTATTTCCTCAAACCCTTGCTCGCTGGGTCATTTTGTGGATGTGGGCTCCAGAGCCAGGCAGCAGTTGCTATTCTGAAAAGTGCTGTTCTTCAGCTGATGGCGCTTTCTGCTCATGCTTGGGCTACCCCGTGCTAACAGGCACAGGAGGCAGCAGTGCAGATATGGATGCTCCAGTTTTCACTTTAGTGGAAACGTGACAGTTTTTAATCATCATTCCTACGTCTTTTAAACCACACTGTAAAATGGTGAGGTGACAGTAATAGAAGGAAGAAACCTTTCTTTTTTCGAACACGTATTGCTTCTCTTCATCTCAGCGTGCAATAACTCTTCCATGAAAATTTGCGCAGTTTTGTTCCATAGGGGTCCTGTGCACCCTCCAAGTCTTGTTGGTCTGTGGATCGGCAGTTCACTGGCTTGGAACAACTGAGGGCTAGCTGCTAGAGCTTCGGTTGACTTCTTGTAGACTAGGATTTTAGCCCCTAAGTCGTTTTGCCCTCACCTTCACACAGTGGAGGCAGCTTCTGAGTGCTTGTCCTGGAGACAGCAAGGAGGTGAGCGTCATTCATGTAACCATTGTGCCTGCAGGGAGGTGTAGGCAGAAATGGTCTGATAATTTGGGATGCGTGGACTGGGAAATGCTGTCCTGGACCAGGCTGGAAGGTTGTGGTTCTGTTGCTTTTGCTTTTCCCTTTTAAATTTTTAAAAATATTTTTATTACCACCCCACGCACTAACTTTCAGAGATTGTCTTTGTTATTTTTTAGAAGGCATAGATTTTCCAACACCCTAAACTACAGTGGTACAGAAACTTCAAGCAACCCGAAAGCTGCAATTCCCGTGTTCCTTAGGATAGGAGAAAGGGAGAAAGAGTAATGCAGTAACAAGTTATTCAGGCCTAGATATTACTTTCAGTTGGATGCTGCTGTACGTCATGTGATTTTGGCAACTTCTGCTAAGCAAAGTGATTTTTCTGAGGTTTCTTTGGCTTTATTTCTTTACTGCAGTGAAGCCTTTTTAGTCCAATAATTAATTGTTTCAGTGACTTTCTTCCTCTGATGGTTCTTCATTGGCTATGTTATTTGAGGACCTTGGCAGCTACTTTCTGAAATAGCCCCGTGATTGCGTCTGTCCAGGCTGTTACTGTATTGCATTACAGCTCTTTATTTTCAATGTATTATATATGTTTTTATATAAATATTTTAAATGCTTCTAAAATGACATTATAAGTGCATGCCACTTGGTAAGCTTTTTTCCTCATTTAGTAGGCAAATCTTGAACGGCAGCGTACTGTGTAAAGTAATACCTTGTTAGTTTTATGCAACCTATATATTTGATTAAAATGTGGTAGAAAGGTGCCTTTGGTATGTATGAGGGAGTGAGGGCAAACCTTTCCTGAATCATTGCGTGGATCTCACGTGAGACTTGCTGGGAGAAGCTGTAAAGCTGAGTGATGTGTATTAATAGAACCGTGCTAGAGATCATGGGAAAGTGTTTTATTATATTCCAGAAATATTGTATCTTTTTTTATGGTGATTTAAAATGGCAAGAAGAAAATGAAGTCTTGAAATTAATTTGACTGTTAAAATATAACTTTGCCGTGAGCTTACGGTAGGACCGGTAGCACGATTAATTCTTCTTAGGCACTGACAGAGCACTTTGACAGCTGCACCATCTGGCTGAGTGTGGGATAGACTGGATTTGATCAATATTTACTTTGTAATTAACCCCTAGGATGCTGGCCCACATCCAGGAAGAAGGGATTTAGAGGTTGTTGGTTCCTGCAGGGTTGGAAGCAGGGGGTGGACTGGGAAAGGTTTCTTGGTGACTGGAAAGCAGAGCAAGATCCTACTCTCATGTGGACTGGCTCTTTTTCTGTTGTGGTGGTGTACCCTGAGACTTGAATACGGTCTTTAGGTTAACTGGGCATTGCTCACTACCATATGCACCCACCTATGGGAGCTAGTAGATGGTAGCTTAGCAAAGTACTGAGTATACTGGATTCCTGTAGTGTCTAGTGTGGGCTAAGCTGAAACTACAGTTTCTTCTGTGCTAATAGAGTTTCTCCTTTTGCCTTGTTACTGTTCTTAGCAAACAGGTAGGAAGTTAATCATTAGCGAAATCTCTTTTCCTTGACTTGAAAGTCAGTTACTTGGTGGGATGCACGAATACAGACCTGTACATAACAGTATTATACGAGTCATGTTCCCATATGAAACAAGACTAACGCTATGCCAAAGCAGAGTATAAGGATATACTGGAGCTGAGGCCAGCCCCCATTTCCATTGCTTTTGTGTGAATGACAAGCTAGGCCATGCTCCTGTGGTCACACTTGACTTTGGCATGTTGGTATCAGAGAGCTGTTTGTTCTGTTTGAATCTTTAGGTTTTATGATAGAGGCAGGTAATGTGTGTTGAGTTCCTGTTGGATGTTTCCCTTAGTGATTTTTAGCTTTAGCTGGAGGATTAGCAAGTGAGATGTGTTCTCCCCTGCTGCCATTGCTAACTCCCTTCAGTGCTATCACTGAACTCAAGGGGAGTTTGAACACAGAGTTCAGGAAAGTGGTGTCAAGCCAGTGGAACCTTTGCAAATCTATTTTTTAGGAAATAAGCTTTTACACTGATGTAATGATATCTTATTTAATGGAGCAATAGGGTTCAGGGGAGAAGATAGTAACACCTGTACTTCTCCAGGTTTTCTCTGCACAATAGCTGGGTAGAAGTTGCCTTATGTTAATTAGCTCTATTTCCCCCTCTTTCTCACAATCCCACTCATTTTTGTTAGGGGGATGCTGGAAGACACCTTAAGTTACTCTTTCTTATGTTCCAAGTGGTGAGAACATCCCTAAAGAAAGCATTACTGGGTCAGGCTGAAGACCTGCTGTGACCCAGTGTCCTGTCTCCAGCAGTAACTAGCAACAGATGGGGTGAGGGGAAAAGTAGTATGAGGATAATGGCATGTCTGTAATTGTTCTCCTGGCATACATTCTCTGTTTCTGATGTTAAGACTTTCTAATCTGAAGATAACATCTCGACTGTAAGGTTACAGCCACTGCTAGACCTTGTGCTACGTGAATTTGTCTAGTCCTTTTTGAACGACTCTTTGGCTTCTACATTATCCTGTGGCACTGAGTTCCCAAGGTCGTTATACGTTATGTGCAAAAATATATAACTATGCTTGTTTGAACTTCGCCACTGTGAGTAGTTTATTGGCTTCCCTCATTTGTGGTATTATGAGAAGTAACGAACAACTATTTCCTATTTACCTTCTTCTTACCATTACCAATGTTAGACATTTCAAACATACCTCTCTCTGTTCTGTCTTTTCCAAGCTGAAGAAACTGTTTCAGTATATTTGTATCATGCTTGTAAGGAGGATATTTAGCTTTTGCTTGGGTAGAAGCCATCCCAGCAAGGGATGTGCTGTAGTAACCAGCCTCTGAGTGAAGACTAAATCAGGATGCTTCTGTGATGGGTCAGTTGTCACTGAAGAAGACATTTGACTTGCTGCTGAACCTTCATCTCGGGCTGTAGCTTTTTCCAGCAAAGGATTCGTGCCTTGCATCTGCTCTGCAGACCTGAACCGCCTCACCTCCTGCTACCTGTCAAGTCAATATCTGATCTTTTAGTGACCTTGCTGAAAGGTAGAGGATTTATTAGGAACTTCCTTGGCATGGGAACACTTGTGAGGGATAATGCTTAATAACAGGGCTCTGTGCTTTTGAGCATTTGCATGCAAGCTGCTTACCTGCATGCCTTGCAGCAGAATGCTGCCTGTGTGCAGCCTGACCAGTCCTGAGGGCCATCATGGAGGCAAGGGGAGAGGCAGAGTAGGACTTTTCTTCCACAAACATTTCCAGCTTTCTCAGCTGGCTAGCGAAAACAGCTAAGCTGAATGTCCTGCTTTTGCACAGATTTCTCTTATGACCACCAAAGAGATCTTGGGCTCATTTCCATGTGTTGAGAAGCCCACTGACCTGGCTGATGAGTGGGAACAAGGTGCTTGCATGCTGCTGTGGCAACTGTGAAGCTACCAGAGATGCTGACAGTGCTGCCAAACTGAGGCTCATAGGGAAGATGTAGCATGGGGGTGAGCATTGGCTTTTGGCTGAAGTCCCATGTCAGTCCTTGCACCAAGGCTCCTGCCAGTTCTTCTGACCACTCCTTGTGGACCTGGCCCATAATCCCTTCGGACCTTGGTGTTTAAAGTGAGGATAGGAGTACTGCTCTGTCTCTCATTGCGTGGCAAGCAGAAAAATGTGAAATGCACTCACACACTGTGGGAACTGAGTCTACATAAGTGTGTAAAATAGCCTTGACCGGGGACTGTATTTGTCTTCAGACTGTAGTTAAGGTCCTTATGTTGCTCTATCAACATATATGCTGGGAATAAGTCAAGATAACAAGGTCAATATCCAGAGAAATTGGAAACACCAAACAATGACCAGGTGCTGGCATTTGTTTTGAGGAGCTAAAATAAGGCATAATCTGGAAAACGGGAGCAATCAATGTAGTTACGAGTACCTATTTTCTAATCTCTTTTAGACCTTGCTTCTCTCCGTCCTGTTAGTGTGTTGGTGATAAATGACTGCAGGATCTTTGAACAGCCCTGAGTACTGCTGTGGGAGCTGCTGTAATTTGCCACTGTATTGTCCGAGTTGTCTTTTTCTTTATTATTTCTTCTCTTTCCTTGCTTTTCCCGCTTCCCTCTGTCTTGCGTACCAGTTTCTTTTGGTTTGAGAGCCACATGGGCATCTCAGAGAAAGTGTTGAAAGCCAGTACTGATCACTTAAGGCATTCTCAATAACTCTAAGAGGGGGGAAGAGGTCTTAGGACCTTTTCTGACTAGTTGTTGTGACTTTGTTTCACGAGTTCCCTGTGCCCCTAATCCTAGAGGCACAGGTTTACAGCAACAACAAAAAGAACACCCACTCCGAGCTATAAACCACCTAGCACAAATGTGTCAACGTGCTGCTGGACCACCCTCATGCGGGGCCCAGACCTGGGTTTTCCCTGATTTTTGGCAGCTGGCTCATAGCAAAGGCAGGTCTTGCATAAAAGCAGTGCTGGTGGGATGTTCTGGGCGGTGAGCAATCTGCTTTTATGAGGAGAAGCTATGTGCAGAGTTTCTGTCTCTGTGTGTTCAGTTGCCACCACCAAGTCATCTACCTGCTCTTTTTGCATGTGTGCGCGCATGTATGTACCGACTCTGCCTCCTTAAGCATCGTGTGTTGCTGGGGTGCTGTTTATGGTGGCTCTCAGCACTGTGAAGAGCCCGTGCAGCGTGATGGGGAATGTGCGCACAGAGTAGGAGCATTTGAGGGTCTGGTCTCTTCATCAGCGGCTTTCTAGGTGAGGATTTGGGGAAAATAGATTTATTAACACAAAAGATATTGCACCGTTATGTTTGTTTTATCTTCCATGCCAGTCTCAGTGCTTTGTATTTCTTGTATCCCTTTTTCTTTTTGTTTCTGAAGAAATCTCCATAGCAACCTCCCTAGTACAGGGAGGAAAGAAGCCAGGCTAGAAGCAGCAAGAGAGGGGCAGCCTGTGAACGTGGCCAAGGTGTGTGCTGTAGTTGTAGCTCTACCTTTGCCAATTCTGTTCCTGAAGTAACTGTTCAGTTTGGGGTATTATCTAGAACACGAAGCATAAAGTATGGTGGTGCCAGTGAGACCCACAAAGAGCAAGAATTACAGCAGTGCTGGTTCGAAGAGACCTCTGGAGATCTGTAGTCCAACTTCCCACTCAAAGCAGGACTGTTGCCAACCATGCATCAACACAAGAGTGTGATTAAAATGAGAAGAAAAAGAGGGCCACTGTCACCATCAAACTAAATTAAAGAGCTATATGCAAGGTCTCAAGCACACAAAAACCCTTACATTTTTAACAAAATTCCCTTGCAGGAGCAAGGTGATAGAGAAAGGAAGACATGAGTCTGTGCACAGACCTACCTGGAGGATAAAGATAAGAGTACAACATAAAATTTGCTTCCCAGCTTATGGGAGAACAGTGACCCCAAGGTATGACTGAGAAGCTGTTGCTGGGAATACTGCCCAAGGCTGCCTGGGGTTTGCGAGTGTCCTTGCCCCAAGTGGAATAATACTGCTTCTGTTGCCCAGAACCAAGATGCAAGAAAAGACAGGCTTAACTCCATTAGATAACTGACAGCTCTGGCTCCAGCACGTAATTTCTGGAGACATTGAAGACTCCCTAGCAGTGACTCCACATGATGCATGCAGGTTTGCAGGAGGGGGGATGGAGAGAAATCTTACTGAAAGACCCAGTGAAGGGCTGAAAACCTAATGCAGAAGCACATGCAGGCTGCAGGAACCCAGAGTGCAGGAGGTACAGACCTACTCTCTCTGGATGTGCAGTGCTAGAGAAAGTTGCCAAACATTCAGCTGCCATATTTGCAGCTATGCTGTGAGTCAACAGCCTATTCAATTTGCTCTGAATTGCCAGATCAGCTGCTGTGTAATCCCAGCCATGCTTATAAGTGGAAAATGCAAGCCTAAGGAAATATGACCAACTCTTGGTGAGATACAGTGCGATCATTCTGTGGCTAGCAGGCAAATGCAAGCATGTTGTGATAACAAGCCTATGCAAGAGAGGAGGTTTTTGCCTGGAGGTTCATGCAGCTGACATACAGCAACACCACTTGTGGTAGGGCATGGCATCCTCGGACAACACTGGAGAATACCCTGGAGCAGGGGGGCAGAGCAGATATCTGGGTGCTCTCCAGTGTTTGCATTTAATATAAGGATGCAGCTGAAGGAGATGAATGTCTACAGGGCGAGGTGAGGATAAAAATAAAAAGAAGCCTCTTCTCTTGGCCTTGTCTCCTACTCCCTCCATCTGTGCCATGCCTGTGTTGCTTCTGAAGCATAAAATACTGCTAATGCTGATGGAGAAATCATTGCATTTCTTGAAACAGCCCCATCCTTGATGGGTGGCTGACAGCATCAAGAGAACCCTTTAGCAAACTGAGGAGTTGGTCCAGTCCAAGGCCATTAAGGAGGATGCAGAAAAGAAGCTGTTATCATTGCCAAGGAGGAAAGATACACTGCTGCTTAACTCATGGCAAAAGTAGCCGTTGCTCTGGGCTATGGCAAGCTGACCTGGATGAGTTCCTCAGCTTCCTGACCTTAGGAAGTTGTTATGGTAAGTTATTATTGTGTTTCTGAATGCAGTCGCCTGTGGTGGAAGGGCTTCCAGGCATGGGGATGGTTGTTGATGGGATTCATATGGCAGGAGCACAAAGATGGCACAGAAAATGATCACTGAGAAGCACAATGCCGAGGTCTGTGCACTTCTACAGGGGTGATGGTGCAGAGTACGGGCAGGCTCACCCAGCAGTGCCAAGCTCTCCAGCACTGATAGCCTCCAGCCTCCTCATCTCATACCTGCCTTCTCTCTGCCCTGGTTCGCTCGCTGAAATGATCAAGGCAGGAGAAGGAAATGAAAAACAAAAGTCCCCCAAACCACTGCGTGGGATCCAACTAAGCTTTTTGGTTGGGCTGAAAGGAAAGGTTTCCTGTAGGTTCTGTTTATTTATTTTGTATAGCTGTTTTATATTGCATTAAAAGAAATATAAAAATATCTTTGCAAGGTATTTGTTTTGTTTGGAAGATATTTCAATGGAGCAGTGTTGGCTGTGTATTTAAAAATGAGAGAGGGAGATAGTGTTTGAATATTACTTTCCAGTTCTGGTGTGCCTTACAGATTGCTTTGTTCTGTGTGAATCTGGGTGAATAACACATTTGACTGAAACAACTGCCGCAAACTTATGCCTGTGGCTTTGAAGTTAAGTGAAGTTGTGGCACCTCTTTATTTAATTCTGCTAATAAAGGCAGTTTAATTTTAGGAACATGGTGTTTTGTCGTGTCCTTGCCTGGCACAAGATACATGGAAATAAACTCTCAGTGTTTACTGGATTCACTGTGCTCTATGTGCTTGTGCTGAACAAGGATGGTGATGCAGTAAATGTTCACAAAAATAGGAGTTGCCCTCTAACTTAGGGGTCCTGGACCCAAGCCATGCCAGAGGGGTGTTGCCACTATGGAGAAAGGATAATTTCCAGGACTGTCTCCATGTATGACAGATCCATTAACAGGCATCAGCCAGAATAATTTTATATTTGGTCTTGTTTTCTTGTTGCCACTGGTGAATGAGGATGGAAGCAGAAAAAGCTGCTTACAAAATGCCTCATGGATGTCAGCTGGGCCTTTGAAAGCTTTTTCCTGTACTGCTTAAAAGATGAGACTTTCTTTTTTCTTTTTGCAACATTTTTGGGCTGTCAAGAGCCCTACCATAGCCTGGAAGAGCCTCCACTGGGTCTGTTCTGGATCTGTCAGGCTTTGTATCTGCTAGGTAGGCCTCTTGTGCAACACTTGCTGGTCCTCAAAGTTAACATCAGCAAAGAGAGAAACAATCAGGTGGTGACAAGGCAGGGAAGGCTGGCGTGATGTTTTCCCCTCATGCTATTGTTATGTTTAGGGACTTCTCAATATGCTGCTGAAGCTCTCCTGTCTCTTTTGGTATTGGAGCAAGGACAAGGACTGAGCCAGCTTCCAAATTTGGCTCATGTTGGGCATCCCCTGCAAGGCACGTGCTGGGAGCCATCCCTGTATGGGAAAGATATAAGAGGAGGGGGTAAGCACCTTGCCTTTAGGTTAGAAATGGGACAACGGGTGAAGAAAGTCAGTTTATAGTTGGTGTAACAGTGTACTTTATAGCCAGGTTTTTAGGAGCTTATCTCCCGCTTTTTAGATGGCTTATTTGTTGAATTCTAGTCAGTTCAGTGAATTAAACTTTTTTGCTTCACCTCACTTAACTTCTGTGTGCAGAGAGGCCTAAGCAATTGATACGACTTTTGCTTTTTGAGGCTGTTATTTTCTCAGGAGTTTTTGACTACTGTTGTCTCTTTTGCAGTTGTTTGTTTTTCTGCAAAAAGGGGCAAAGCCTTTGTATGTATTTTATTCCTTTGTCCTTATGCATCAGTTAAAAAAAAAAAAAAGAGGGCAAAGAGGAAACAGAGAGAAGCAGGGGTCCCTCCTTCCAGACCTTTCTCTCCAAGGGGCTAGGTTCTCATCTATCTCTTAACAGGCATTAAAAGCAGAAAAGCAATATATTACTTTGGATTTACTCTGAGAGTAGCTGATTTTGAGATTATAGGAGAGTCATCTCACTGAACAGCTGAAGAACTGATGATGCTTGCGATACTGCATCTCTGCCATTTCTGTGCTCGGCTTTTGACATAAAGACCGACTTGCCCAAGGCGTGATAATATCCCAGCAAGACACGTTTGTACTGTTGCGCCTGAGTAACGTAAATCTGTAAGTTAACAATGTAGGATTATTTCACCAAAGTAACTGTAACCCTAGACCCCCTTTTCCCCCTCATGTCTGTCTGTAGCAGTAAACAAACATTTTGGATTTGATTTGTGTAACAATATTATGATGTACCCATCTTATTGTAGGCTTCTCCTGAAGCCTCACTAAGTAGCAGTTGATGTGTTCAGCACAGCCTGTTTATGGTTGTAGTGGGGGGAACTGATTGGCATGCTGTCTTCTCCCTGTCTGCTGGTATTAGTATTCATATCAAAGCAAGCTGTTTGGTTCCCTTTCTCCTGGGCAACTGCAGGAGTCAATCACCACTCCCTGATGTGAATGGCAACAAAGACAGAGAAACTGTTTGTTGATTCTGAGCTAAAGAGCCCAAGCAGGTGCCTTGATTTCAGAGAAACTGCCCTGTGAGGGATCTGCAAGGTTCGTCTGCCAGCATTCTTCTGAACTGTTACTCCCAATGCATTTTGGCAATAAAGAAGAGTGAAAGTGATTCCACTGTGAGAGTCAGACCATCATTAAAATATCTACCTCTGTAGAGGGGCTATGCTGGCGGTAAACGGGTTATTGACTTTTGGCTCCTATTTTGACTAAAACTACATACAGGATGTAAGGACTCCAGCAAATCCCAGTGCCTAAGGTGGTAATGTATTCTGTAAATCAATAATCTATTAGTAATAAAAATGACCAAAGCATGCATCCATTAAGGATTCATAATAGAAATTTGTTTAGGTTATATGCTGTGTGTATTGATTGCTGCTATTTAAAGATGAAGTATGTCTTTCAAGCAGAGTGCTTATATATGTAGCTGCCTACATTTTAAATCCATTTATTTTTAATATGAAGATGAACTTAAATATCATGGGGAAATATGTATGAATAGAAGTCAGTATTTTATACTGCAAAACATTATGGGAATGTAAGTATGCTGAGAAGCCACAAGTAGATGTCTGATGTTGCTGAAACCTAAATATTGGACCTGAGCAAAATAATAAGCAATATATGTGGCAGTCACTCTTTGCAGCTCCAGGCTTCCAGGTAGCTTAAGTTTTTCTTGGCTTTGCACCTTAACATTGGATTTTTCACCTTTCCATGTTGTAGTATAGTGTATAATATAGCATGACATAACATAGTAATACTGTGCCCGGCTTTGCCCAAGTGGCAGGGACAGATCTGTGGTACGGAGCTGCCAGCAGAATGGAGACCCTGCTTCTATGCAGTGCTGTTGGCTCTCTGCAACTGCCCACATCTGGCGTGAGTGGCTGCTCAGTCAAAGAGGAGTTACAGGTCCACGCTGGGGTTGGGGACACTTGCAGCACTGTGACTGGGAGGTAGGATTTGGAAAACAATGCCCCCATCCCATCCCATCCCATCTCATCCCCATCATACCAGGACCCTAAATGCCTCTGCCATTGATGTGATGTTGTAGGGTGTACACTGCAAAGACTTTACGTAGCTAATAGCACTTAGAGACCAGTTAATAGGCTTTGCAGAACTATATTAGTTTATTAGAGAACCATATCAGAAGCCTGAATTAAAAAACAAAACACCCCCCCCCCCAAAAAAAAAAAAAAAAAAACCACACAAAAAAACCACACAAAAAAACCAAAAAACCCAAAGCAGACAAACCTACTAAAAATGTAGTGCCATACCTACACTTTAATCCATCCTCCTAAACTTAATCTGGCTGACTGCTAAAGACGCATTGGACCCTGGACCAGTGAAGAGGTACCTTCATAAGAATGAATGGTTGAGGAAACAATTCACATGCCATAGCTGCACTCTTTATGTCTCACTGCAGCAAATAAAAACTGTTTTAGATTACACAGATTACGGTTCATTATGAAAACAAAGCAAGCCTCTGACTGAAATCCCATCTGTTGGTTTGCATTAAGCAATTCCCTTCCTCCTCCTTGCCATCTTTTATTCCTAGGAATTCAAAGAAGCTGTCCTGGAACATTTTTTGTCTATTCACGACCATTAAAGGCAAGATACAAACCTTCTTTGCATGGATGAGCGCAGCAGGTATCTGCATAAAAGCTGACTGAGGGAAGTTTTTTTGTTGTTGTTTTTTTACGCCAAGATAATAAATTCAGTGGGTTCCATGCTGCCAAATTTCTCCCTCTCTTCCTGTTTTCTTTCTCCCAAATCTTCGTAGATGTTTAGAATACAAAGAGACTCCTGTGATCAACAAGCCAGGCTGTTTGCACAATAGACATCTCACCTAGTAATTTGTGAATTAGGCTCCCATATCTTCTGTTTAAGCTGTAACATATCTTCCAGAAAAATACTCAGTCATGATTTAAGGACTTCAGCTGATAAGGAATACATCATATACCTAAGTAAACTGTTCCATGGTAAATTACTCACATTGTTAAAAATACGTACCTTATTTCTAGCCTGAATTTATCTGCCTTCAACTTACAGCTCTTGCATCTCACTTGCCTTTTTCTGCTAGTTCAAAGAGCTCCCTATTGTAAGAAATATCTTCCCTCTGTAGATACCTGAAGATTACAATGGTTTTTTGGACTAGTTAAACAGACTAAGCAGCTTTGGTGTCTCACTTGTAAAACTGGCTTTTCAGACTCTACTTGGGTTTTTTATTATTTTTTATTTTTAAATTTTTCTTAAGTTCTTTTGCAAACCCTTTCAAAGTTTCTGACAATCTTTTTGAATTATAGACACCACAATGTACATGTTCCAGTAATGGACTCATTAATACCATATGCAGGGCAATTTCATCTTCCCAATTCTGCTTGTTATTCAACTCCTAATACTCGCAGAAATCTTGTTTGCCCTTTGAGCCACTGTGTAGCATTCAAATTCTTATCAATCATGAAAACAGTCTTGTTTCAGAGTGACTTGTGGGGCTGTGGTCTCACATAATGAGCACTTTTTGTATTCCTATGTGGACTTGTATTTGTCTGTGTTAAAGCATGGTCTGCTCGGACAGCGTATAGATCAATCTGCAAAACCGACAAGGTCCATGTCATTACTTAACATTTCATCAACTTTTGCCCCGACTGCAAATTTGGCAAGCTTTGAGTTTATTTTCTTTCAGATCATCAAGAAGTGTGTTGAATGATACTGGACTGATGAGATTCTTGCTGAACTTCCAGAAATGGTTCAGCTGGGATGACAGTTCCACGTTTACATTACTTTTTAAGAAGCAACAGCTAATGCATTTTTTCTGTGTGCAGTCAAGCTTATGTTATGTTTTTATAGCCTCATTATTTTTTTTATTTTTTTTTTTTTTAAAGTTTCCTAGTAGCAATGTGACAGTGTCCCAAATCAACTTAAAAATCAGCAAGGGCTCCTAAGAGGGTTGTGGTGTTTTGTTTGTTTGTTTTTTCTTTTTTTTTTCCAAACTCCTGCATAGAAGATATCTAATTCTTAAGAATGAAAAATATTAGGCTGTTTGCTATTATATCTTTCCTGATATCTGATAGAACAAAAAGCATCTCTTTATCACTGTGAATTATGAATACAGCTGTTTGTTTGCTTCTTTCCAAATACAGATTGGAGTGAAATACTGAACATTTGTAGGGCATTGATTTCATGCTTGATAACTGGTTGTCTTTGACACATACACCTTACTATTTCAAAAATACTGCTGCTGCTTTAAAATTTTGCAAGCATATTTTTTCTTACTGTCATGGTCCACAGTTATTTCATTTGTATTTGAACTTTTATTACTGCATGTTTGTTTCCAAACTGTAATTTGTACTTGTTAACTACATTGCTGCCTTTGTTGTCTTTTTTTTAAGTGAGGGTAGACTGCAATCTCATGATTGCAGAGTTGGGGATTTTGTCATCTGGAAACAGACTTCTCAGTTTACTGTCTGCATTTTTAAGCTTAAAACTTTTTCTATTTAATTTTGTGTGAAATATTTTAATCTACATGGAGCTATCCTGGTTAAAACCCTCAAGTATATGTTACGAGTCAGGACTGTGGTCTTATTTTACTTTCCAAGTTAAATTGGTTTGTGGCAATTTGCTCATAGACATCTGGTGGAGTGTGTGTTTGTTTGTTTGTTTGTTTTGGGGGGGGGGTTGTTCGTTTGTTTTGTTTTTTGTCTGTGATCAATTTATTTGTTAGAACCTTTTATGAAGGTTTTTCCTTGTGCTCCAAAAGGGCCCTTGGAAGGCAGTGACAGCAGAATGCTTTCCTTGAATATGAACAGCAAACACAAGATGATGGAAATACGCAACAATTTTATTCTTAGAAAAAGCAGAAAATTCTAGTTGTAAATTATAAATAACTCTAGAAGAACAATGCTTGAAATAGGTACAGAAGGAAATGGGTATTATAGGTACAGGAAAAAGTGCTTGAAATGGATCCTTTGTTAGATAAAAGTCTGTTTCTATTTAGAAAGTGCACTTAAATGTACTGTAACATAATTACATTAGAAATTTAACTAATAATCTCCCAGAAGCAGTTCTCTGGAAACCTTTCCATTGTGTTTTTTTCAACTTGGAGGAATCCTTCAGAAACTTTTAGGGAGGAACAGTACAGGAGGATTTGGCAAGTGTCGCAGGTCGGTGCTGGGTGGGGGTCTTGGTCCCTGCAGGCTCTCTGCCTCCCAATCCTGTTGGAGGGTACCCCTAACCCTGGACTGGGGTACTGGGGACTCCTGCCCCAGATGCAACGGCACCCCAGCCTCACCCGTCCTCCACACTCAATCAGAGTGAAGCTGCCTAGATCATCTTCTGTCCTGGGAGGTCAAAGCCAGGACTTTGTAAGCCTGAGGTCGGTGTTATTCCAGGTCTCCTAAATCTCCCCTGGCCGAGAGGGAGTGCTCGGCTGGGGGTGCTAGATCCTGCATCTGTTCTCACTGATCGGGGAAACTGCATTGGACGCTGTTGTGTGGCTGAGCTGAAGTGCCCAGGTGTGCCTGAATTAACTTTGCTCTTCCAGTTCTCTAAGGACCTCCTCTGCGTTGTACCCTTCTGTCTGGGCATTCTCTGCTGTCCCAGCAGTGCTGTCTTGTCTGGGGCTTGAAAAAGTACTGCTCTTTCTGACCCCATATCTATAGAGGAAAGAGGGATGGAGTCTTTAATCGGGGTATTTCATTGAAAACTTTCTTTGCCTTCAGCCCTGATATTTCTCTCTGGTTTTGTTGGGCAA
Organism: Astur gentilis; assembly: GCF_929443795.1. NCBI lineage: Eukaryota > Metazoa > Chordata > Aves > Accipitriformes > Accipitridae > Astur > Astur gentilis. The sequence continues at coordinate 28,639,300 of NC_064891.1, forward strand.
TTAGATCCTGGTTTTTGTTGCCAGAGAGATCAACAAAAGATTTACTTCTTTCATCTACCTCTTGGAGGAAGAGAATTTGAAACAAGATTAGTGACTGAGTTTGAAAAAAGAGGAAGCAAAAAAAGTCTTCCATCCATCATAGCTGTTTGCAGTGTATTTTTCCTGAAGCAAGTTAGAGAATTCTTTTTTCAACCATATTTTCATTGAACTGGTGAGCATTGTGCCCTCAAGTATACTATCTGCATCTGTTTGTTACCTGTGCTACATGGCTATCCTTTTCTGTGCCACTGTGGCTCCTGTCTCTAATCTGCACGTATTTCCTCTTCTCTTTAAAGTGTCCTTTGGGGCACAGACCCTCTTTTTGTTCAGTCGTGCACAGGGGTGTCTGTGAAGGAGCCCTATGCTTTGCCACAAGACAAGTAATAAATCATGATATCCAGCGTTGTAGGGACTTTCATAAAACAAGGTCGCCTTTTAACCAGTACTGGCTTGTTTTTTTTACCGAGCACAATGTCTCTGTGACTATTCGTACTTGTGACTGCTGCTTTTTAAAATTCTTTATTTAGACTATTGTTAACCACTTCTGAAGGCTGGAGTGGAAAATGAGTGGAAACATGTATCCTGGTGTCCCCTGCTTAGTTTAAACTGAAATTGTGGTGTGTAGAGGGCAGGGTTCAGAGCATTTATTGCAGATAAAAATGTCATAAGACAAGTTTGGCCACACTGTCCTGCTCTGGCTGCCCTGGGTCAGTGCTGGCAGACCTGATGGTGCTACGGGATAAACATCACCTCCCTAGCGTGAAGCCCAGGAGCTCTCAGCTCTGTTGCAGAGCTGTTAGCCTGACTCTTCTGGGAGCAGTTAATCAGTTCAGAGCATTTCTGGGAGCCTACAGGTGAGCATTATTTCAGATTTTTTTGTGGCTCACCTTGAGATGGGCAGTATTGTGTGTATATGTGTATTATATATACACACATAGGTATGTATACAGTGTTTCTGGAGCAGTATTTGCACAGGCTGCATTAGGTGGAAAAATATTTAACCATAGTGTATGCTGTGAGCAGGTGGGTGCAATAGGAAACTTCATCACTCAGGATTTTAGTTGTGTTTCCTAGTAAGTGAACCATTTTGTGGAGTTAATTTAATTCATTAGTTTTAATGGTTTGCTATTTTCTACTGAGGAGAAGGGGTATCTGTAGGCAAAAGTATGTGATTTCCCTGAAAATCTGCTTTTACTTGGAATATATTTCCACCCGAAGCAAGTGTGCACGTTTCAGCTCATTCCCCAAATTTAATTCTCCTGTTATTCTTTATTTTTAAGGCTGGGGGGAAGTAAATAATGTTGGTCACTACTCAGATGAATGTGTATGCTTCTGCAAAGCTCTTTTCAGCTGCTAGTATATTTGAGGTGAAATCCTCGGTCTTTTGAGGTCAGAGGGGAGTTATATCACAGGCCTTGGGGAGAGTCATGATTCAGAGGGCTGCAAAGAATGGCTTGCCACAGCCTACTTGTAATTCTTGTTAGTGTATCAGCAAAAAAAGTCTTAGATCTCATGCCTCTCTGTCTGAGATGGAGCTCATAGATGTTATGCTATGGAAATCCTCATCCAGCAGCTGGGGACTGGGTTGTCTTTGTAGATTACTCACAGATCTTGCTCATAAGTACCACTAGTTTCTAAAAAACAGTTGACCTTTAAGGTGTGCGGAGTAAGAGCCCCAAATTTCATCATGCCATGTAGAAGACTACACTTCCCATTTTGCCTGTTACATGTATCTCATGCATTTATAGAAGTGTATGTGTATATAATAGAATATATATATAATGGACTGCAATTCTGGGAGGAGTCAAGATCTTAAAGCAGTCTCAGGCTTCTTTATAAAACTTTCACAGAATTATGGCTAGTGGAAAGAACAAATTCTCTGTTATTTATGGCAGAGACTCAAAGGAGCTGTGATGTCTAAAACACCAAGAAAAATCACAGTCATTTATTTAACAATTTACAGTTTAGCCATATCACTTCCTGAAGATGTCTAGTCTTCAAGGTCTGGGTAATTTCTTGTAAAACCAACTCTAAAGGAGTCAGTCTTGGGCTTCAGTGATGTAAAGCGATTGGTTTAAATGATAAATATTTGAGCCCCTGGATTTTTATACAGGTATTTGAATGATGGGCTGTAATACTTAGGGAGAAATTCTTCTCTTTTCTTTGCCTGTCTTTTTCTCTGGACAGTTCTTCAGATTTCACATGGTTCTCCTTTCCGGGCAATACAAACTTAAAAATAGATATACTGCTCTGGTAAAAAAAAGTCCATAAACAGCACAAAGTAATCCTCACTCTGCTGTTCATCATTTCTTTAATAATACAGATACTTCTACAAGAGCTTTAATGTTCCCCTTCAGAGGCTATTCAGGGAACTGTAAATCAAAATTAAACTTTAACTTTGAGGAGGTGTTACTCGGTAGGAATCTATTACTTGCAGTCACTCTGCTCTTCAGCAAAGCTCCAAATACATCTAACCTGTCTGATTTGCATCAACCTTAATTGGATTTCTGAACCTGCTGAGTTCACTGGGTCTCTTCCTGATTTTTGGAGTTTTTGGTTTGGGGTTTTTTTTTGTTGTTGGATTTTTTTTTTTTTTTCATTTTTTCTTTCCTTCCCCCCCCCCATTATTTTCTCCTGTGGTGACATAGAAGTCAAATCTGGGCTTTGTTGCATGCAGCCATCCTCCATGACAGACCTTATCTGACTGCAGAGGATGCATTTGGGTCTCGGTCTCCTCTAGCTTATCCTTGCCCTGTTTCCTGTAGCTCAGGGGTGCCACCTCCCAGTTCATGGTGGTACAAATGCATGTCCTCAGCATTTGGGCAATATCCATCTGGGGACACCACTAAATCCTATTGAAGTGCATTTTGATGACATACCTAAAAAAGCCCTGCTGGTAACAGGAAAGTTATTCCAGATTTGCATTATTTTACCATGGATAAGAATTTAAGCTAGTGTTTAAATGGAAACAATAATAAGGTGTAATGTTAAATGAACTTATGATTTAATATGAAATCCGAAAATGGTAAACAGATTCTTTTTCCTTAATGTTCTTAGGCTAAACCCTTGAGACTCATTAATCTAACTGCCTCTATGATTACACCTACTATGGTGGTTTTATAAAAGTTTTTATCTGAGATTAAAAAATTAACCTTACTAATGGCTACAATAAAAAGCTACAGTGGAGTAATTTAAAATGGGGCAAATTTTGTTATTACTCAAATTCTACTCGTTTCACCACATTAATTTGTGCTGCATTAAATATGAGACTTCAAGGTTGTACAGCAATGTCAAATTCAGAGCTTCTTCCCTGTTTTGGATTTCTTTTCTTTTTTTTTTTTTTTTTTTTTTTTTTTTTTTTTTTTTTTTTTTTTTTTGAGACAGTTAAGTAACAGCAGTAACTTTGCATTGGGTAAGCAATAAATGGCATGGATTTCCTTATTGAAGGCCCCACCGTGATTTGTGGTATGTGGATTTGTAAAAAGGACTTGTCCCTGTGGCACAGAACCTAACTCTTCCTTTACTGAGAACACAAATGTCTCAGTGTTATGCACCAGGATCTCAAAGCCTGATATTTTAAGTAATGTCACTATTAGGCTGGAGGGCAAGTTTAGCATAAGGGTTGGTTATACATCTTATGCACTGCAGTGCAGGGCTTTAACTGCAGACACTTTCCCTATCTGTGCAGTCTTCCTACACTTGAAAGTTAATTCACGGGAAGGAAGCCTGTGGATTTAAAGAGCAGTCATATCAGAGTATCTTCTTGTACGTGCCTTTCGTTACAAATGAGATGATCCACTGCAAAAGAAAAGATACTTGGGAATAGCTTTTTCCCATGATGGCGCCTAAATATTAATGAACTTGCATTCAACCTTCGCCTTGGAGACAGCGTTTCATTTGTCTGTTGGTCTCAACTTGTTGCTTCTGCTTTAATTAAATTCATTTAAGTGACATTTAGCTCAGGCTGGGACTGTGCTTCTGACCTCTGATTTGAAGGTGGGTTGCCATGTGTTTTTGAAAAGCACGTTAAATTCGGCCTCCCTTCCTTCCTTCTAAAAATCTTTTGCTTCCTTTCTATGACCTTAGCTGACCTTTTCGGAGCTGATTCAAGTCTACCAGCCCAGCAGAAACCTCTCTTTTTCTCACCACTCCCCTGCCCCAGCTGGTTCAGTTTCTTTGTGGACTACTGAGTTGGCCTGCCTCGTGAAGGGGTCCAGCGAGCACCAGAACTGGGTGCAGGTCCAGCAGATGAAACGGGGCTGGAGATAGGAGGGCTTGCTTGGGGCAGGAGGCAGAACCTACTCTCCCTTCAACTGCAGTGACCTGGGAGGTTGGCTTACCCCAGACCACTACCTGTTAAGCAGCATGAAGGGTGCCCCTTGGTGACGCCTTGCCTTGCAGTGTGCTCCGGTGTAAATATTAGCTGCAGAGGTATTCACCTCTCTGTAAGTGGGGGATTTGTGAAGGTGAGGGCTTATTGAAAGAAACGTTTGTTGCAATTCTCAGACTATTTCCCATCGCTCACTAATGAGGCAGCGGCCCATGAGTTGCAGAAGATGGGAATGGAGGAACGGAAAGCAAGCATGTACTCCTGCTGCACTGCTTTCTACTGCAGGTCTGGTTCAGTTCAATGCCACGTCTGCCTTCTTGCCTCTCTCCCTTTACGTGTCCTCAGTCGCTTCCTACTGTCAGACTCCTCCGTTAGTACCTCATAGTTACCGTCTGGTTTCTGTGGTCTTGCTCTTTTATCGCTTCGTCTCCTTTCCTCATAGGGCCTTGCAATGACCCATTTCCCTCATGAACACCCATCCTCAGATGCAAATGTATCCACTTCAGGTTACCTTCTTTCCTCTTTCTGTTGATATTTCACCAGTCCTCTTTGCCCATTATCTGTGACTTCCTTTTCTCTTTAACCCTATGGGAAGAGCTAATCTAATACTTAGAGAGTCTAGGAGAATCTAATACTTTTTACTAATGAGAAAAGCTTCTCCATATTTTGAGCTAGGGTTTGGGAGAGTGAATGGAGAGAAGAATGGTATTTACTAGCTGAGCATGGCAAGGAGGTGAGGAATATCAGTGGTATGAAGTGTGAGCGGCAGAAGTGCCCCAGGATGTAGCTGTCTGGTGCTTAACCCTCTGGCTGCTGTCCCTGGGCTTTCTGGGCATCTGACGGGTGGTGGAAAGGGCCTGCATCACCCTTTTGAGATCTGACCTCTAGGGTGTCTAGAAATGTGGAAGGGGGAGATCTGCCATGGAAATAAAAGGTACTTTCCAGGAAGCTGGTGCTTGGGGGCAGAGGCCTGTTTCAGAGATGTGCCATTTGGGACTTGGCTAAGCTTTTTGTTGTGCTCCTGTTTCCATCCTTGGCTGTGCCACCTTGGAAAATGCACTGCCTGTGTGTGGGTTTGGCTGCCCCTATAGAAGACCCCCTTCTGTGTTTAATACACCGTTCTCCCATGTCTCCTCTTCGTCATGGGGGAGGGTGTCAGATATAAACATGCTGCTGAACATCTATTGTATTTTCACTCACATAACCTGGGAGCAAATGCCTAGCAAGTGTCACTTGAGTGTTATAATGGAGGTAGATTAAGCAATTTATGGAACCATAATATAGTTGACCTCAATCTCCACATAAAATTCACAGGGAAGGGTGTGAGGTTTTGTTTTGTTTTGGGGTTTTTTTAGCTTTTCTTTGGTTGCCATGGCTGGGGTGATGCACAGCATTGTGTTTCTCTTCTGTTTTTGTTTGTGTTTTTTTTGTTTTTGTTTTTTTTTTTGTATGCTCCATCCCACTGTATAAGAGGATGCTCTTGCAGTTTGTGAAGTCTGTCCATAGCTGGCTGTTTGCTGGGTAAGGGGGATCACTGCTTCTGATGAAGGTGCCCAAAGGAGAGTTGCAAATTGTTTTTGGTATCTCCTATAAAATAAGAAAGCCCAAGATAGCCTGGGGGGACGTGGGTATTTGATTCACATGGGGAAACCCAGGCTGAAGCCACATTCTTCACCTTCTGATGATTATATCTAGTTCTCTTCTTCCTTTCCCTAGCAGATTTTGGAGTGCTTAATGGAGAAGATTAGATATTTTTCCCATTTTTATAGATGAGAGAGCAATCAACTGAGGTACAGAGGGGAGAGCCAGGAGTGGAGACCAGCACAGTCTGGCTCCAGCCTTGCACTGGTGATGGCTCCAGCCGTATGGCCACAGTGGATGCCTTCAGTCTTCATTTCCTCCCCAGGGGAGCTGGATATGGATGTTGCAAGCATTTGCTGCAATGTCCTGGCACCAGCCATTGTCTGTAGGATGCACCTTTAACCCCTCTGCAGGCTGAGAGTAGAAGAAAGGCTTTTCCACCCTGTCCCCCTAGAAAAGATGGAGAGTTCTTTGCTATTTATTTTGTCATCAGCATATGTAGCGAAAGTGGTGGCGAGAGAATAATATGTCCATATTTGTATACTAATCACAAATTTACAGAGAACTTTGGACCAACCAGTTTTTTTTCAGCTTGTCAGAACTAGATTGGTATTTGTGAACAATGAAAATACTGGGGAATGGGCGTATTGTACATTGGAGAAATGTTCGTTGTCACTATCTTTAACCCAAGTTTTTGTCTGCTACTAATATTGTTGAGATCAGAGTCCAGGTATAATTTGGATTAATGAAAAAGGAGACAGAGAAGAAGCACTGTTCTGTGTTTGCACGCTGCAAATGAATGTACCAATGAGACTGTATATCTTAATAGGGAAAAGTAGGGCCCTGATTTAGACGAGCACTTAAGCATGTGCTTCTCTTCAGGGAGTGACAGAGTCCTATAAGGCCTATTGACTCAACAACTAAAAGGGATTTCAGCTTGTATCCATACCTGAGTAGGTATCAGAATAGAGGGAGGGGAGGATTGTTTTATTATTACTTTCTGGGTTTTGGTGTTTTTTTCCCCCACAGAGTCAAGGTGAACCATGGGAATATTAAGTACTGCAAAATTACAAACACAGAAGCATTACTCCAACTTCGTAGGAAACCTCTTCCCCCAGCACGTTGTGTTTGCCTTTGGGAACAGTAAGTCAGGTATTTAGCTGGGAAGACCAAACTATGTGCAGAGCTTGTGAAAATAATTATCTCTACATTTTGAGCTTTTGTTTCACCGCCCTTAAATATGGACTGAAATTTCACTCTGAAAATTCTGAGCCAGAACATGATTTTGCTGGCTAAATTGCATATAAAACCTAATTAAAAGCATCATCCCACACTTTTCTTTTAAAAGTACATCTACTACCATCATGCCTCTAAATGTAACAGAGCTCAACAAGTCTCTAGCAGCCAAGAAGACATGTAATTTAAAGGCTATTTCAGCATTTGATTAAGCACACAGTGATAACTACAAGCCCATGCCCTGCAGGCATGACAAGAGGCAATTATGTTCTGAGGTCAAAAGGGAGGGGGAGAAAAAGCACAAGATTTTGATGACTTACTTAATTTCCCAGCTCCTGAAATTAGCAGAGACAAAGAAGTTCTAAATCGCCCAGATAAAATCCTGTCATTATCTGTTGCTGTTTCACCCTCTGCTCTCACTTTGCCCTGCAGAAGCTCAGGAGGGTGATTTTCCACCAAATGGCTGCACTTAGAAAACTCAAGTTGGCACATGTTTAAATGTTAAAAAGAGCCTTTTTCAAAATCTTTAAGTTCTGCTGTCTCTATTTAGATGGCTGTCTGCACATAGGATCCTGGAAAAAGACACCTGTTTTCCAAAGCAGTGAGCAGCCATCAGCACCTCTTGACTTCAAGCCAACAAATTAGGTCACTTAGGAGATTAAATAAGGAGCTCAGTGAGAGACTGCAAAGATGGGGAGCTGCTCAAAGGAGAGAGAAGTGTATTAATGAATTAATACAATGGTGCTGTGTATTTCACAGATGGGCTTTGATGTATCTTATTTCATAGCAAAAAGCAAAAAAATCTTTGCTCCTCACAGGAAAACCAGTAAGAATGTTTGAGTAAGATTATCATTTAGGGACGCAACATCAAAAATATCCAGGAAATGAATGTTGACTCCGTGATACCAGAGTGAGGTGTCTGTAAGTGAAGGCTGCCCTTCTTATGGCAAGCAGTCGAGTGATTATATGAGAAACAAAAAGGTAAATTCCAGTAAACGGACAGCCACATCTAGAAATGTTTGCATGTGTCCAGAGGTTCTTTAGTGGGAAGTAGAACATGAGCTGTTCTGTTTGGAGACAGGTGTTTGCTTTTGGTTTGGGTTTTTTGCGGGGAGAGGGTGGAGGGTAGTACTGGGGACTTACATTAATGCAATTTTAGTAGCTCAATGCCATGAAGTCTTGTATACGGTAGAGATGCCCAAGATACAAGAAATGTGCTCTCACACCTGGTACAGAAATGTGTTTAACAGCTTTTACTAAAGCTCTGTAATTTCATATTAACTGTGAAGTCCTCCACCGGAAGTCTGAGGTACTACCTCATCATTGTTGATAGAGTTGCTGTGAGATTAGGATGCTATCTTTGCCCTCAGATAAACTTCTATTTCAAGAAAACTATATTGCTGGTATCAGTTCCTAGTGTCTTATTTCCAGCAAAGCACAAGAGTTAAGATTAGCTGCATATGTACAGGATTGCTGTTTGACAAATACACCAGGTTTGTACAAGTGAATTCCCAGTTAATTTCTGTGATTTTAAGCAGGGTTTTCCTCAACCATCACATGTTTAATGTCTGCTTTCTTTGACAGTCTAGAATAGTTATTGCAAAAACATGCATAGGAATTAACTGCAAAAATATACTTTCTGAAGCATGTGAGTCAGCATTTTGAGCTTTGTTTTCTATAGTGGGAACTGTAAAAAGTAAAGTAGTATTAGCAACTGTCTTTGCCATTTCTGTAGCCTACGGTAGCCTCCCAAAGAAAAGGATTCAAATTGCCCAAGAACTGGGCCAAACCATAGCTCCAAACAGCTAATATTGACTGTAAACCTCATTTTGCCATTTCTCGGCAGTTATTAGGAGTCCTCTAAGTGCATGGCAGGAGGAGGGAGGGCACTTGGCCTCAGCATTCTGCCAAAAGCTGCTAGAAACCTTCTGCCTCCCGTGTCGCCAATCTGCTCAGGTTTAGTACAGAAGAAGCTCAAAAAGAGAGCTCATCACAGCTCTTTTCCAAAATCAGCAGCCTGGCATCAGAAATTTTCTGGTCAGCACTGGACCTGCGAACGCTAAAGGTGATGCAGGCAAATATAAACTCTCCCTCTGTTCTCACAGAGTCCGGTGTTTCACAGAACAGGGGCTGCTGCAGGCTTCTGTGGACAGGTCCTTCTAAGTGGACTTAATACCTCTTGCTGTTGTTTGTAGGGCAGGCTAAAATTGCTGGGCTTTGCTGACTCTGCCTTTCTGATGGGCTTATCTCTCTGATCAAATGTTGTCTCTAACTTTATGTCCCATCCTTCCTCCACTCACCTTGTTGTTGATTAGTGACATAAAGGCAAGGGTAAGAACGAGGTATTGCATCTCAGAGGTTCACGCTTGTCCTCCTGGTTTCCCTCCTTCTGTAACAGGAGAATTTGGTCGTGCTAAGAATTTACTGCATTACACAAACGTATGGTGCAATGTTATCTCAGAGCAAAACTGTTTCTCTGATCGCGGGGCAGGAGGACATCTTACATGATCCAAACCCTAAAGCTATGCTAATTGTAGAAGCTATTATTCAAGAATAAATGCGTGTCTGTCTTTGGCATTTAATCCACAGTTTGGCACATCAGTAAGGATCTGATATTAGAGTAATCCCTGCAAATTTACAGAAATGGGAATGTTTATCTGTCCAATAATACAAATCTAAATGAGACAAGTGACAATAATAGAAGGCTTCACGGAAGTTAGTGTAATGTGTTGGATTGCTTCCTGCCAGACAGACAGAGCAGCCTTGATACAGTTAAGGGTTATATCGAGAAACATCGGTATGCTCTTATTTCCATAAGCCAACTTGGCGTGCATGTACCATGTGGAAATTTTATCGGACAAGACAACAGTGCATTGGAAGGGATTTTTGGTTTGGGGGAGGATATTTTGGTGATTTTATAATGAGGCCAGGGGGCAAGTGAGTTGTTGAAAGATACTCAGAGTCAGATGGACCCTGGATCTGTTCCAGGGTTAAACCTTCCCTGACTGCTCTGTGACCATCACATAGATATGGGCTTAGTTTATATGTTGAGTTTTGTGGTTGGCAGTAGTACAAAATGGAGCCAGAAGGACACACCATAACTTCAGCTGGAATCCTTTCTGGCGTGGATGAATTTTCATTCTCGTGGAATGAGGAAGGGAAGGGGCTGGCTTTTGTTTCAGCTCGCGGCTGGTGCACTCAGCTGGAAAACAAGTATTGGGTTCCCAGCTTCACTGTGGATTTCCTGTGAGATCTTCTGGAAGCCGCATAACCCTTCTGCAGCTGAGATGAGAAAGACGATGCATAGCTACTTCATAGGGATATTTGGGGGATTAATACATTCACGTTTGTCAAGCTGTTGAAGATCTTTGTATCAAAGAGGCTGTAAAGATGGGAAATATTATTGCTTGTTGTCATGTGAGCTTGTTTACTAATGCTTTAGGGCTTTGTTTTCAAGGCATCTCAAAGCATGTTTCTTTTTTCTTTTGCAAACTGTAGCCTGGATTTCTTTTAAAACAGGTAAGATTTCTGAGAGCTCTTTAAATTAACTTTACAAGTATGCGCCAGTATCGAACATCCAGGCAGATGCCAAGCAAAGCTGAGACTGAGCTTTAATCACCCAGTGTCCCATATATTGGCCTTTCCATGCAAAGTATCACTGCAGGGCCCAAACTTTGGGATGGTTGCCAGAACCCGCAGGCCATCCCCCGGCACACTGCGGGCTACAGCAAAAGCCATTAGGCTCATGTTTTCTAAGGACCAAGAAAAGGACCAGGAGCAATGCAGATGTTATTACATCTGCAGTTGGACAGATGCAGTCTCGCTGAGCAGGTGGGATCCTGGTGCTTGTATTGCTCATTGTCAGAAAATTTCCCCGGGTTGATCAAGTACAACACAAGACTGTAATTTTATATATCAAAGCTAACTAGCTTTTCACCTGGTAAGTAGAAGTAATAACAGTGCCATAGTTGCTATTTACCTCTTTCAATAGGGGATTTCTAAAGCCCTGTATAAAAGAGGTCATTAGCTTATTTTTGAGATGAGAAAATCAAGTCGCTGAGTGAAGAAGTGATTTCTCTGGGCAGCCAGCAAGCTGGGGATCGGACCCTGTTTCTGCAGACCATATCTCAATGGTATCAAAACTATCTCAGTACAGCATATGGATAAAACCTGCTGCTACACGTTGTTCTGCTTTTAATCCTAGCCTCAGTGTGGAAAGTAAGTGTTTGCTGTGTTTCTGTGTTAATCCTTGCAGCTTTTAGCCGTGCCCCGGTCCCCATGGCTGTGGTCCGAAGGGAGCTGTCCTGCGAGAGTTACCCCATAGAGCTTCGCTGCCCGGGAACAGATGTTATCATGATCGAAAGTGCCAACTACGGGAGGACTGATGATAAAATCTGTGACTCTGATCCTGCTCAGATGGAGAATATCCGCTGTTATCTGCCAGATGCCTATAAGATTATGACTCAGAGGTATAGTATTTAATATTGTTTGTTTGCTGACTGTTGGTTTTTTAATCCGGTATGTACACACCAGTTTGTGTGTGTGTTTGCATAAGAAAATGCAGGTACTTAGTCCGCATGTGCACAGAATTACAGCTATCATTGCTAAACTGTGGGTTTAACAGAGCTGGGTTAGCATCGCACAGTATAAATAACATTTGCTGTAAGTACTACTATCTAATCAGTCATCTTGATACTCACTGTGTCCCAATTTTATCTCTGAAATTACCTAAATATCAAGGCTCTTAATGAACATATAAGTGAAGTCTTTCTCAAATGCACATTCACTGTTTTTTTGTGCTGTGTTCAAACAGATGGCAAATAATCTCCTTTAAATAATTAATATTTTGTGTTCAGAATAACATTTACATTTTTCAAAATGCAAAGAAAAGTCTCCATCATTCATTGTGTTGCCAGACTTTGTTTTAGGGAGGATCTGAATTCCCAGTCAAGGACTCACATTCACGTTGGTTTTGCAGAAAAACTTGGTAATTTTCTGTATAATAACTATTGCTGTTAAGTGTGGCTGCTGCATCAGGAAATGGTAACTGAGATGCATGCCACATAGACAGAGTCCTGTATTGCAGAGCCAGGGCCCAAAAGTTTATTCCAGCCTAGAGGTATACTGATTGTGGAAGGCCTTTAACTGTTGCTGAATTTTTCAGGGTATTTTCTGGCACAAGAGGTGTTGTGGGAAGGATTCGTAAGCCACAGTTCTTGACATGTAATTGCATTCAGTACATTTTTCCTAATAACTACACATGAATAATTATTCAGTGCATTTGGCTGTTAATTAAATAGTAATAAAACTTACTATTTCAGGGTATTAATAATGGGATTGACATAGGCAAAGTGTTGCTAATTGAAGTCATGACAACAGTGTTTGCATGGTGACCTAATGGCTAAAGCAGTGTAAAGGTTTTAATGGAGTATCTTGCTGTTGTTTGCTCTGAGACATTTTGCACTAAAGATGGAGTTGTGTGAGCAACAGAAGAGAAAGCGTGAGTTTCATCTATATTTGACATGCTAACGGCTATTTTTGAGCTCCTTTTAGAATTGCTCCAAGTCAAGGATTTAGGTCTCAAAATCCTGAGAGGTCTCATGAAAAATGTCCTTGTCGCTGCATATGGCTCCTATAAGCCCATTCTTTAAGTTAAACCTTCTTGCGTAGCTGGTTGAAGTCCTGTTTTGTAGGATTGTGCTGGTTACATTTTCAAGACAAGGGGAAAGGGTAACAACACGCCATCAGCCAGTCCCTTGGATTCGGCATGGTTTTAGTGGAATTACTGTAATTCTCCTGTTCAGGTTGTTAGTGGCTTCAAGCAGAAACCCTTAATCCTCTGCATATTGGCAGAATAAAACCATGTCATCCCCTTTGTGGGCCATTACAGAGTACAAAGTATTAATATTTTTATATATACGTAGTAATGTCCTCCAGGCAGTAACTTCCAAGCCAAATGCAGACCTCTGCAATCTTCTGGTCAGTCCCCACGTGTACCAAGCCTGCAATAAACATTAGCCCTTTGGTCAGGGAGGGCACATAATCATGTTGTGGGCCCACAGTGCTGGGATGAAAACTCATGTTGATTACTTGGCTCCAGATACCACCACTGCGGACTCAAATGGCTTAGCAGAGAGTTAGCAGGGAAGCACATCTCTGGGGCAAAGCATCTCTGTTTTTCCATTTGGGAAGAAAGTGGTGCTGCGAAAGATGGCCACTGAGGGGGAAATGTCTTGCAACGGAAAAGCAAATCCCTGCTTTCTGAATATTAATATCTGTGGGGCCTTGCCTGATGCTATTTATCAGTGAGGAGGCTCAGGAAAGGGTGGTGGCTCTTTGCATTTAAGGCATTTGATCAATTTTCATGAAGAAGCGTGCAATTGTGTTATTAATTAGGTACTCTTGAGTTTCTTGGAAATAAATATAACCTGGTTCTAGTTAAAAGGCAGGTTAAAAAGGGGAAAATACTTTGCATTTTTATGTCAGTCTCATTTCTTTTTTTAATCTCCATTTATTCAAAGAGTTGAAACAATTTAAAAATAAAACCATTAAAATGAAATATGTTCTTAAGATGCAAACCAGTCTGCCAGCTCACAGCTCTGAGTATGCCTTACAGCTGAGCCTCTGAAAAAAAGCACTTTAAAAGGAAAATCGTGACAGCCTAGTAGTTGTGGCACTAACTATGGGATTTTCTTCTGAAAACCTCTACCTGCAAAATTAATGAATTCAGCAGTATTTGGGTGGTTTCGCAGATGAATGCAGGCTTTAATACAATGAGCTTGCCTTTGCTAACGCTGCGGGGTGGGGAATCAGCTGCTGGGAACTAAAGATCCTCGTGGCAGTATAACCTGCATGGTAATCGAAGCTGTCTGCATATGGAAAGAAAAATGATATGCGCAGTGCATGCTTATTATGCATTGATTAATTATTGCATTCATAAATACACAGTCCCGTTGTAGCTTTCATAATAAGTTGTCTAACTGCTGGCAGTTTTTAATCAGCAACACTGTACAGCCAACTTAGGCACATTATGGCATGGCTGTGGGGAGGGGGAGAGGGAAAGGTGGGAAGAAAAGTATGTGTGAGACAGAGATGTTTGTTGTTGGTATGTGAGCTGAGGCTGCGAGTGAGCAGATTTATGGCAGATATTAGTGACTGCTCCCCCAGCCCACCCTCCCCCCCACCAAAAAAAATTGAGCTAGTATGTTTCTTTCTTCTGTATGTTTATTTAAATTAATTTTGCAGACGAGTACGTGGGGCTATTTTGAAAGGGAAAGGCATAAATCTGATGGTGTGTTTGTGGAGCCCCCTGAGCAGAAGGACACAAGGAGTTCTTACTGCAAGCATTGCCCTGAAAATCTCTAAAATCTTTGGAGTATTGCTCTAAGTAAAGAACGTTTAAACAGCTTGTAGAGAGCTATTTTATAGGAAATTAAATCTCTGTGGCCTATTTTGTTTTTTAACTTTCCAGCTCTTCCTTCAAGCATTCGAGCAGCAGCTGCCCATAAAAGCTCAGGAAGAGTGCTTTATGGACTGAAGTTTTTCTGATATGATTAGAGAAAAATGTATTTCGTAGCATGTTTGCTTTGGAGAAACATCTTTTCGAGGGCTGTAACAAACAATTAAATTCTAACCATGCCCATTGTAAACTGTGTGCACTGTACCATGGGAGACTTCACTATGTCCTCCCTTGAGCAACTGTGCTGCAAAATTAACATATCATCCATTCAAACAGACGGGGTTCTCTGTGAACAATAGGGAAAAGCAGCCTTCTATTCCCGTAAGAGTTGCCTTTGTTTTTATAGTGTTAACACTGCCATTTAATCTATTAAAAAACACCCCAAAGGAAAAAAAAAAAAAGTTTTCAGCACGGTCTCTTGAATTCCTTGTGGATGCTTTCCACCAAGGAAATGCCCAGCTCAGAAAGACAGAAATCTGTGTATTACTTTTTGCATGCTGTGGTTTCACTACAAGTCAGTGGAGTTAGTCACCTCATAAAAGTGCCCCACAAATTTAAGCCTGCAACACGGGCAAGGGAGTTAAGTATTTGGTTGCCTACTCCTTGATTCAGACAAATATGCTAGCGTGTGCTTCTTTTTAAGGCACATGCTTAAGTGTTTTGTGGAATGATGACCTGCCCGTGTGCTTTCCTGGGTTGAAGCCAATGGAAGGAAGAAGATGGGTGGATCAGGTTTTGCATGCACGTTTACAGAACTGTGCGCTGTAGATACCACCTTAGTGTTTATTACTAAGCTCCTTATCCTTTCCTGTAGGCTTTAACCTTTTGCTGCAGTAGAGCGTTGCAGAGCTCTTGTGGGCCAATATTGCCACTGCTGAATTGGGGATGAGGGCTGAAAACTGCTCAGCTCTCCCCTCTCTTCTCCCCTGAAGGGAGCACTTGACCCGTTTTGTGTCCCACAGGCAAGACACCTCTTGCCCAGAGCTTCCCGCTGCTCCGAGGACAGATAAACTGTAGCTCCTCCGGCAGAGGATGTGTAGCCCGCACAGTGCAGCGGGACACGTACCCCCTGCTCTGCTGCAGCTGGTCTTGGTGCCATCTGCCCCCAGCAAAGCACCCTGTTGCAGTAAAGGTCAGGGCCTGGCAGGTGAGTGCTGCAGCTCTGCTAGTCTCCTCTGCTGGGTGAGCAGGTAGAGAATTTCTAGTAGCTCCGTGGGAGGCACAGCTGGGAGGTCCTAGATGCCCTGCCGGGCTGCAGTTGCTTAGCTGAGCTAGTTTCCTTTAGGTTCGAGTCTAATTGTGTGGTTTGTCCCTGTGGTTTCAGTGTTGGCATCATTGATGAAGCCTGCAGGTCAAGACCTAGAGTTTAAAAAAAAAAAAAAAAAAGGTGCAATTAAGAGTGTCAGACTGTTGTTAGCTGCTTGATGCTTTCAGATTTCCATTTAGCTTCATCAGAGGGCCTGATCTTTTTACCTGAGGAGGGGCACTCACAACAATCCTGGTAGTCGGAAGGATGGCGGCAGGCACTTTGCACAGGATGGGTGAGAAGAAAGAAATTGTATGAACCAGCTTGCATTAAACTGCAAAGATTTTTCATCTCCTGAAGGGCTGTGTTTTGTTAATGTTTTTGGTTGATGACCTGAAAAATGCAGGAGTCTGAAACGAGTGCCATTATTATTGTAATAATATTGCATCTCATGGTGTGCTGTTATTGATGCTGTCAGAACCTGTGATTTTCAGGACAATTCTCAAACGCCAGTGATCTGCTCTTGCATTGGGAAATAAATAGGCAGGGTTATCCGTATTTTACAGATACGATAATTCACGTTAATTGATGATGAAGTGGCCACTGGTTTTGATCACACCAATTTTGAGGTCTTCTCGGAGTCTTTTATATTAAGTAGCTTGTCCTGGTGTATGTGGGGAGGATGTGCAGGACAAGGAGAGCTGCAGACCTGGAGGCTCTGTAATGACGAGGCTGTCAGTAGGACTGAATGAGCAGACTTCAGCTGAATTGCAGCATAGTTGTGTCAGGCTCTATAAAATTAATGGCATATTTCTCAGAAAACAGCCCCCTGCTTAGACGTTGTCATCACCTCTGACTCAGATACTGAATGCCCCATTTGGTAGGAACCCCTCCACCTTCTCCTGCATCCTGGGTACATTTTGTGAAGACTGCCAAGATACTACTCATTTTTCTAAATTTGTTATCACACAGATGGCATGGGAAGTGCGTTTCTGAAGGACTGAGATGTTGCAGTGGGAAGCTAGGCTCTTCTCTTTCTGGGAAGCATAAGTCTGGTGCTTTGAGATCGCCACGTGAAAAGCATCAATATGGAAAAATGCTAATATTTCAGTTAAACATTAGTTTCTGTAAACAGTAGAAATGGACAGGGACTACTGAAGCTCACATTCCCTGGATTCTGATTTTAAAGGCTAGAACACAAGGCTCACCACTTGGTTAAAGAATCTATTTTCTCACCATGCAGAAAGATATTTTAAAATGAAGCAAAGTCTACTAATCTCATCTGTACCTTGACCCTGGGACAAGGGCACGTACACTATTACAAAGAGGAGAAAAAAAAAAAAAACCAAAAAACCAAAACAGTAAGTGCTAGTGGAGCAGTGTGCACTGAGCTGTTGAATCACTCTAAAAAAGGTCGCTACTTCCCAGCCTGTACAGTCTTAATTTATCCTACCTCTTCCTTCCCTGAAAATGCTGTCAGACCCAAGCAGAGGAGTAAATTCTGAAAGCAACAGCCCCCTGGAATTGCCCTAGTACCGTAGTAAATCGGGGCTTGTCAGCCCAAGCGTCTCATCTGATTGCAGCTGCCATGGTAACAGATGATGAGGAGGAAGTAGTTTCTGAAGGTAATTAGGTTCCAAACCATCGAAGGCTCTGTAGATCAAAAATAATGCTTTAGGCTTCCCCGGGTACCAATTGGTAGCCGTGGCCAGCTATAAAACACCACACTTTAAATAAATAAATAAATAGACAGTTGAATTGTGCTGTGGCTGCTGGGTTTTGGTTGCTGTTAGCACACAATTCCAATGTGCTATCATTTCAGAAAATCCAGACTTGAGCTGAGAAAGCAATGTGGCCAAAGGGAAAGGCCTCCTTGAAGTGCGTAGGCTAGAGGAAGCTGGGGAAATTCATCATTGTTGTTTTCTAAGAACATTTCAGTTTGCCAGCTATTTTGTTTTGTTTCATTTCATTTTTTTCCCCCTCGCTGGCCTTAACTGACAAAGAGAAGACATGGGATAATCTCTTGGATAAATCATGTCTTGAAGTGGCCTCAGAAGTGCTGAATGCACGATGTGCTGAAAACCGTGCAGGGAAAATCCAGGTTTATTACTCCATCCATTACTTTACTAGTGTGAAAGTGGTCAGCTCCAGCCTGTCAGGGGGAACGGACTGGCCAGCCCTTGGCAGCCTGCCGCGTGTAGCTTTTGCCAGTGGGAGAAGACCTATGTGAAACATGCTCCTGTCATCTGTTTTTTCTGAATGTTTGAGGCTCGTTGGGAACAGCAGCTACTAATGTGTACCCAGGGAGGAAGTGTTGAGCAAAGATGGAGACATTGCTGACAGTGGTGTCCACCATTTGAAACGTGTACTGCATTTATTACCGTGTTGCGGGAGGTGGGTGCAAGCACATAGAAAACCTTCCTGTAACTGCAAGGAAGGGCGATCAGGGAAGATGCAGCTCTAGGCCCTCGAGTACTATTCTCTGCTTTTACTGAAACAGGTTTTGTACCGTGAAAAGCATTATCCAAGGTGCCTGAAGAGCGAAGTTTAAAGCGAGGCATCTGCATGCTGCCCATGGCACTTCCTGCCTGTTGCCTGTATTGCTGAAGTGATGAACATCGAAGATGCTTCTGCTCAGCCTTCCTACACCTTCAGTCTGCCTGAATGTGACAGCCTTACAAGGCCGTCACAGGGCTTGCTCTTCAGATGCTTGGCCATTTTGTCACGAGGCTTAAATTGATTTAGAGCATTGCAAGATAATGTATAAGGTTTATTCAGGCTAAGTAGACTTATACTGTCTTAAGATTAGAAAGAAATAATTCGGTTTGAGTAGAAGGGATACATACATGCTCCTTCTCTGGTTAGTCTTCTGGCTAGAAATAATGGCTAAAGGGCTGTAAGGTAAGATGACTTTGAAGTAATGCATCTATATCAGTTTCTTTTGCTTTTTTCTTTCTTCTTGTACAAAAGAGCTCAGTTAGTCTGTGCCTGAGGTCAAAACTGGGTTTATATGCAGGGGATTGTCTATTCTCCAAGATGTTTCAAAGCTTTCATTCAGCACATTTTTGACTGCATCGTTTGTGAAATCTTTGGAGCTTGAACTCCGTATTCCGTTCCAAGACATGTAAAACCAGTGCTGGCTTATACCACACCCTTTCTGTGTGTATGCCTGGGATTTCTGTACTTCTCTGCAGGGCTGGAAACACTCACTGCAGACCTCAGTCACCTTTGCATGCTTGCAGTTTGGCATCCACAATGTAGCTTTTTATTTTGTGTGATCACTCTGCTGATACCAAATGCAGACAGGCAAAAGATGGGTGTTGGGTACAAACCATTTGCTTGCCAATATGGACTGATGCAGGCAATGTTCCTGGATCATCAGTTCAACACGGTCCTTAAATTTATGTGTGAGTTTTGTTACTGGGATGAACTGAAGTTTATTTCAACCTCTTTGGGGAAAGGAGGGATAGAATGGCTTTTATCGGAAGCAGTGACCCAAGAAAAGGTTTTGCTGCCATTATAATTCAGGAGAGGGAATTTATGTATCAGTAAGCAAACTGCATAAGAGATGCTGGGCCGCATCTGTGATGTAAAGGAAGGGCAGGATATGGAATTTATGATTAGAGCCATCTTCTATGCATTATGCATAAGATAATACATTGGTGTCAGTTATATACAGTAGAAGCCTTAATTCAGCTGGAGTCCTGCTGACATCGTAAACCGGGAGACAGCGAGTAGTTTATGGGCAATAGTAGAGCCTCCGGACTGAATTATGGCCTCAGCATTCAGTCTGTTACTGAGAGTTGCAGTTTGTAGTAGGCAGTATATTACATGCTTTTACCCAGAGTGGGACCAGTGACAAAGAAGGAAAAACTTTACTGCGGAGATACTGTGAGGAATGGGAGATGGAGTTATGGGCAAGAGAACTGTAGAAAACTATAAAACTAATGCAAAGGAAGAAGGGAGGATTTGGAGTTGACCAGAAGATAAGATGCCAGAATGGGAGTAGGGTTTCCCCATGCAGTCACTGGTCTGCCCCCGTACCCTGTCCTGCTCGCCTCAGGGCAGGATGCATCATCCCTTAGTGGGCAGGGACTGTCTCTGCCACCCCCACACTTTTTTCATCCTGATCCCTCATAGTTAGAGATGGGCTTTCACCACAGTGCCCAAGATTCTAATTATTCTTTCTAGGTTTTTTTTGTTAGCGTTAATAGCAATTGCTGGATATTCTTGCTGTCCGTGTAAATGGCCAAATCCTTTCTGAATCTCATCAAGTCCCTGGTCATGATGACTTCCAGGAGCTCTAAGTCCAGCAGGATAATAGCTTATTGTGTGAAAAATGATTGCTTTTTGTCGGATTTTAATTTCATTGCCATCCCTCTTCAGACTGTGAAGACAGAGGCATCCAAGCTACCTTTTCCATTTCTGTTCATTAGCTTCTATGTGTTTGTCATGTTACTTCTAACTTAACTGCTCCCCAGGAGAGAAAGTTATGTTCTTTCAGATATTTCTTCTTATGGGAGTTGTTTTGGGTTTTTGTTCTGAGCGTGTGAAGGTTCTCGTTGTTTTACCCTGAATACCCTTTAATTCTGTATTGCCATGTTTGAAACAAGATCAGCTGTACAGCATTCCACTTCAGGCTGCATCACCTACCTATATAAAGGCAAGATGTTATTTTTTGATTATTATTTGAACTTTTCTTCCCCTTCCGCCCCGTGGAGTCTACTCAAATGCTGAAGGTTTTCTTTATTTTAAAGAAAACCAAAAGGACAGAGGAGGGAGGAGAAAAATCATTTGTGATAAATTTGAGAGTTTGAGGCCATTTCTCTTTGGAAAGCCTGCTTCCTCTCTTCCTTTCCCTGAATGGCTTTGAATTACGCAGAATGTCCCATTTGACTCAAGAGTATTACAAACCGCACACATATAATTACATCCTTCCCCAAAATGCCTGTTCTGTTTCTGATAAATTATTAGCTCTCTTGGTCACTTGAAGCAGATTGTTCCACTTAAATGATTACAGTGGTGCCCAGCTAACACTGATGGAAAGTAAAGTTTGGCTCTCGATGCTAATACTCGCAAATATGTGGAGTAAAGTATAAAAGCAACCATTAGGATGTAGCGAGCAAGGTTAGTTCTGGAAAAAAAGTAGTGCTTGTTGCAGGTGTCCAAGGTCTGAATCATGCATATCAGAGCACTGTGCTCTCGTCAGGGATGTCGGTGGCCTGGAGATGTGCTCAAATTGGTACATGGAGTGATTTTCCCACGGGTAATGGAGAGTTGCATGTACAAAGGCAGATGAGAAATCTTCACTGTTGATATTTGGGGGAGCAGGGGAGAAATCTTTAGGATCCCACTAAAATCTGCCTGTGTCAGAAGTGTTCCTTGGCACGCTTTTGAATTACTGGCAAAGTTGCTGACAGCTGAACACAGGCATCTAATATCTGAGACACATTGAAAAAACCCAAACCCCTTAACTATATATACACACAAAGAATATAGGTCACCTTAAATGCAGTGGATTAGTTCAGGTCTGGAAAATCAATTTCAGTTGATTAGTTGCACTTGTAGCTAGATGTAAAGAGTTAAAGCCAGGTACCAAACAATGCAGGGTAATGGCTGTCATGTCAGGCTGGGGTCCAGGAGACACTTTGCTGCTTGTGTAACACCATGCACGTGACAGGAGCTGTCTGAAGTCAGCGTGGAGGTAGAAGTGTCCCAGGAGATCTCTGCAAACTGTTTTTGTGGTCTGGATGTCATCCAGGTGGCAAAAGCACCCAATGGGTCACCTCGCCAAGTCGCTGGAAGTCAAGGGAACCTAAGGGCAACTAAACAGCCACATACTTTGCCACAAACTGCGCACGTGAGTGGGTTGGCAAGCCAAGGGTAGATTGCGTCCTAATCACCACTTCCCCCATTTGTAATGACTGCAGTCTTCTATGCCCAGAGGTTGCTGAAGTGAAACTGAAGCTGTAAACACTTCTCAGTTGTTTAAAAAATGAAAGTACTCTAAAGAGAGAGGAAAAGGATGGAGATTTTCTTTTATAGTGCTTAAAAGGCACCTCATTGCCTCAGCTTACAGATTCAGTGCCAATTGACAAAGCGTCCCCCAAAGGTGTTTTTTGTCAGGAGACTTTGGGTGGGACTAGAAACCTCCTATAACTATAAAGTATCCTTCAGGAAGACCTGTATATTTGTGCTAGTATTAACAGTCGGTGAAGTAAATTCCTTTATGTCTTAAGAACCTTTCCCTGTAGCTCAAATTGTGAGGTTTTAAACCACTTAAAAGTACCCAGCCAGGAGCCCGACTCCCACTGAACCGGCAGAAGTCCTTATTTCCTGATGTCCAGAAATTTCTTTTGGAAATGGAAGTTCACTGTGAAGTGGCTCTAGTGCCTTTTAATATTTTGCTCATGATCTAATTTGGATCTTGAGTATACCAATTTGGAAATAGCCTGCCTGACATCAAGCTCCGAGTTTTTAAACTTGTATGGTTTAATAAGATTAACTTGCTGCAGTTCTGATACAGTCTTCAGTGAAAGCTTATTCAAATTAAGAATCAGTCAGAGGGGAAGTAGCCTCAAGCATAAAGTAGGAGTGAGGAAGTGCCAAAAATTGGGGCTCTGAGAGGCTCTGTTGTCTCACCCTTCAGTGAGAGCAGAAACCTTTAGCTGCCAAATTAATGCACTAAGGGGAAAAAAAGGCATAATTAAGAGATGAAAAACAAATATTCCCTTTTTCATCTGTCTTCTTTGGAAATGTACACAGATATGCACACATAGAAACAGATACATAGTTCAAAAACTTTCATTTCTGAGACTCTAGAATATGTATTAAAGTATGTGGGAACTGGGTACTTCCTTACATGTCTGCTTGAATTATCAAGAATAATTCGCAAAGTGGAGCATGGCCACTAAAATGAATGAATAAATAAGTGAGTTTGAGGAGTATTCCTGCCAAATCTGTGTTTTGAAGCTCTTCTGCGTAAAAGAATTAATTTGTGTCTTTTAATCACGTTAGTTTCTTCCAGTGTTTCTTTGCATTTCAGCAGCTAAGCATCTCCACCATGAATTTAATTTTCTCAGCATTGGTATGGGAAATCCTGATTGTGTAACCTTTTGACCCAAGGTTACATCTTAATCCCCTTCCTCCTAGGGGGACACCCTCAAGTTTGGCAAGTACTGTGCAATTTTCAAATGTGTACCTTATTGATAACATGTATATGGTGTCGGGGCCCTTCTGGTTCTGATTTGAATTCTGAGCATGCCGGGCATTTTTTCTTCTTCCATGAAGAAGAAAATTCTCAGCAGAGTTTCCATGCATAATTTCATTCCACTGTTTCAGCAGGAATAAGGCAGCTGTAAAAGAGGAATATGAAATCGAGAGCCCATCACTTTTTGAATATCGCAAATTTTATTAAGGTTGTTACAGGAAGGAGGAAATCTATAGGACAGATAGGACTTTGGTCACAGTCCAGTGATGCTCAGTGGTGCTCAGCTAGAAGAGAAACAAAGCTGCAGTGGCTGCAGTGCTAATTTAAAGACATGCTTAGCATTGGCAGCAGGAATGGCTGGAGTGCTTAGTCATGAGTAGGATTCCCTGGGGTAAACGCTGGGTGATTCTGAAATCCCTGTGCTGTGACAAGAGCCATTGTCAGCCATTGGTTACCCAGACCTGGTCCAGGGAAGGGCTTAACTAGAACAAAACAGTACAAAAATGTTTTGACTACACGGGAAAATAAAAGATTATTGAGAGACTGAGATTTGCAGGGGTATGGCCTTTGTAAAGGTGATAAAGTGTGCCTGTCCCGTCTTCTGCAGCAGTTAAAAATATACTGAAAAGCAAATTGGTCTTCTGCTAAAGTTGGTTGCCATATGACATAGCCTGGGTGTCTCTGTATGGATAAAGCTATTGCACTAATAGTTAATTTGCTTGCAGAGCAAAGAGTAGCCAGTAAATTTTCTTTCCGTAGGTTGGCAGACATGTAAAAAATCTAGTTTGGTTACATTAAGTATTTCTTCTGTGCTCTTTTCCTCTTCCAGATGGCTATTGCCAAAATAGACAGTATACAGTATGATGTTTTAAATATATGCATTTCTTTAACGTGCAACATTTGGCTTGTTTGTATATACATCTAGGTTGACTGCATATATGTAGAGAGTGATGTAGATATGAGAAAGTACAGCAACACGTGCACTGAAAAATAGCAAATGACAGCCTTTTTTTAAAAATGAAACTTCACAATTCTTGCCTGTCACGTACACAAAAGTAAAATTGATTTAAAATCAAGAAGGAAGGCAAAAGCAACTCACCGTCCCTTCAGATAATTAAAACCAGCATCAACATCCAGCAGACCCCAAAGGTGTTGCAGCATACTAGCAAATCCAGATTGTTTTATGATACATATATATTTGTTGGTCATTCGTGATACATACATTTGTCGGTCATTTGTTTTTCTTCAAAACTGCAAAGCAAGCAAGAAAGTTGCACTGCCCTGGATGTCTGTAAAGCCTGTGCTGCTCCACCACACATAATGCTGAAAAATTGCTGTCTTAATAACCCACACAGGTGTTGTGACTTTCAGCTCAGCACCTCCAAACTTTTATGACTCCTAATCAACGAACTTGCACTGTGACCATATATCCCACTTTTGCCCACGGTGCGTAAGACCGTGGTGGGCAAATGAGGTCCAAGGGAGCTGGCTCCATAATATAGCCAAGAATTTAGCCTTTGACTTTCAACCGCTTAAATTTTTCCATCTTATCCAAGCTTTTTGCTTTATTGTCATCTTATTATCATCTCATTATTAGGCAGTGAAGGAAGCTGTAACTCTTGCTTTAATACTATTTTCTCCTGGCTTTATATCTGCTGGATTTCTTCTTTCTTCCTAGGAGCTTCTCAGCGTCCTTTTGCTCCCAGGTGGTCACCGTGTTTTCTCTGTAACTGTGAAACCTGTGGTGGTGTTGCTTATTTCTGAGTAATCCTTGTATCTTTTTTTTATGTGGTTGCAGGGACTTTTATTAGACTATGTGGAAGTCTAGGTCCTGAACTGCTCTAGGTGAGCTGCACTTTGCTGGCTGCAGTTGGAGCATCCTGATTTGGAAGTGCTGAGGATCCGCCGTGTTCAATACAGCCTTTGTGTGGCTGCACCTGCAAATGCCTTCTGTGGAGATGGCACCACCAGGGAGGGCGGTTTCTATTTTCAGTGACTTCCTACGACCAGCATTATATCAGGAAGCAGATGGGTAGGCTATCTTCACATTCAGGTTTGGCGGCACTGAACAGGCAATCTGTATCTTGGTGGGGTACATTGCATAACTGGAGAAGAGGGGGGTTTCTCTGAGGTTGCACAGTCACCTGGTACAGAATTAAGTTAGTATTTTACAAGGGTTTTGTTCTGTGGTGCCAGCGGTAGCAGATAATCCGTGTTCATATTCCTGGCCTTGGGCTGAGACGGTGAAAACCCCAAGCGTGGAGGCTCTTCCTGCCATTTCAGCTCAGCTTTGAGTAAGCAGTCATGCTTCACTGAGGCTCTAAATAACTTGAGATGGTGTGCAAAGTAATCTAAGCAGCAGAGCAGGGCGAGAAGTACAGGATTGTATGCGCAGGGAGCAAAACCACATGAGTTTATAGCTTGGGAAGTGTTGGCCACGGTCAATGACGTTTCTAACAATGTTTTGGAGCGTCAAGAGCCTGATTCTGGAGGGTCTGGGGTAATTCAAAGCATTGTTGTGCATTAGTGGCATAGTTCAACCGAGAACATTTCCTGAGTCTCAACTGGTCATCCTTGTGAGTAAATGTTGGCAGGATCCAGCCTATCGCTTTTGAAGGTCCCTTGCTGCAGATTTCAGGAGGCCACAGAGAGGACAAAGAAGGAAGAGAAACGTTCCAGGCGATGGAGAGAATGAGGAACATTTTAGAGTTAAACCTTAATTTAAGGAATTGGCTTTTTTCATCATGTAGTAAATTCATTAGTCATGTACAGCGAGGAAGTTGATTTATGGCTGTTAACTATATTGAATTGACGAACGTAGCTTCTTGAAATTTAGTGGCCAAAATTAAGGCCTCTCCAGGCATTAATAGATTAGACCGCTTAAAACAATTTAATTATTTATCCTGTGCAAATGGGATAGGATATTTCTAGAGTGATGCCTGTATTGCTTTAGACATATTTTAGTATACATGTGATTAAAGCTCTGTTTGTAATTCCTACTAATTGACTAATGGCATGGAGTTGTGGAGGATGGGAAAGACCTTGGCTGAGGCTTAAGAATTTTTAATTTTGGGGACTTTGTAGAGAAAAGAAAAAAAAAAAAAAAGTATCTCAGTCTGGTTAGAGCGAATGCTCTCTTCTCTGCTTCTCATAAACTCTGTCAACATCTGTTTGTAAAGGAGTTAAAGGAGCAAAAAGGGAGGCTATTAATAGCACAGTATGTCTGCATTAAAACACAGTATTATGCATACATACTGCTATTTTTAGTGCTGTAGTATGCGGATCAAGTGATGTCCTATCGTGATAGGCTCTGCGTATACATAACTCCCCACCTGGAGACCTTAAAACACCAGTGTATTTTTTTGTGAGCTATCATGTCACGCAGTCGTATCATCTCCAAAGAAAATGACTGTGCTGTAAATGGCTCGTCCTTAAGTGCTATCCTACCCACAAAGAGAAGGAAATAATTAAGATGACATGAATTATGTAAAACAGACTTGAATAAAGAGTGACAGAAGGGCTGGCTTTGACAGCTGGATGTTAAATGAAATTTGTTTCTGTTGTTATAGATGCATAGACTGTTTTTAAATGTATAATTTATTTAGATTTATTTAAGGGGTAGAGGAAAGAAACAAGAAATCCCTGATGCGGAGAATTGAAATAATGAGTTGTTATACACACATAAATAGTCATTACAAAATACTTTATTGGTCTATTTTTGCTGTATTTATAAGGGCATTTAAAGACTCCTTGAGTCTGCATTTTACATGCACACAAATACATGCTGCATTTTACCCAGCAATCCTTATTGCGTGCTTAATTGAGTTAATAGCAGAAAGACGCAAATACTCCTGACTGCTCCAGCGTGGCTCTTGGGAGAGAATGAATTTTTCATCTTTTCCAAAAGAGAATTTATCCTGAATGGCTGTATCTCAGACTGTGTTTTATTACTCATACCTTTAAGGAGGCCAAAGCTGTAGGTATGGGAAGGCTTTTACTGTAAGCCGCAAGAGCTTTAGCTATGAAGTCGAAACACCTACAAAGAACTACTTAAGGTACATTATAAGGTGGGGGGCAGGGAGCAGGGGTGGGGGAAGAGGACCATTTGAAAAAAAAGCCTTCAAATCGTTGGCTGGGGTAGAACTGATCCTCTGGTTAAGATCTTATAGTGCTTTATCAATGTGTCTAGCAACACTGTGAACCAAGAATTTATGCAGTGAGGGGAGGAATGATTTCTTCTGGGTTTGTTAGACTAAGTCACGTTAGAAGTCATCTACTATTTGCTCATGACTTTTCCATTTACACTATATGCGAATACATGCTATCAC
This sequence comes from Astur gentilis, assembly GCF_929443795.1. Taxonomy (NCBI): domain Eukaryota; kingdom Metazoa; phylum Chordata; class Aves; order Accipitriformes; family Accipitridae; genus Astur; species Astur gentilis. The sequence goes on from NC_064891.1 coordinate 28,666,729, forward strand.
CATAAATTTAAATCTTTATAAAGAAATTATTTTTGAAATTTGGACTATTCAGCAGCCTGTACTTATTTTATGGAGATTAAACTAGAGTAGTGCTTAGGACATGAGTAGACCTGAAGCAGGCAATTGTGGTAAAATTTGCCTTCAGGGCAAATTCTTGCCTCTTATCTTCTCTGTTCCTTGCTGTCACTGACTTTGTAGGTTTCACCAGTTATAATATTATATATGTTGTTCTCTATTCTCTTTTTGGCATCCTAACACTGTGTTAGAACTCTTGGGCACCCCTGGGGCAAGTGGTAGAGGTTTCTGTTCTCCTAATCAGCCACATTGCCAGTGCTGTGCTTTTGCTTTTCTCGGTGCAAACACCTTCTGGGGTTTTTAAGGCTTAAATATCGGTTTAATGTAGAGATCTCTTTTTTTCTGTCTGTCTGTGGCATTTACTTTCCTGTAAGTTGTTCGGAATGAATTGATGTCACTGATCCTTCTGCTGATCCTTTTTGTTGCAGATGTATTTGATGCCTTTGCTGCTAACAGCAGAATTGTCTGATAGTCTGTATTTCTGGGTGATTGCTTAATTGCCTCTATGACACCCACAGTAGTATGGTCAGGAATTTGTCACTTTGGTCCTGAAAATTATAAAATGTGTGGTTTGCTTATGGAGAACTCAAAACTGAGCGTCTGTCTGTCCTATTTTTTGTATGTAGTCCCAAAGTTGCCTCCAAAGTTGCTCTTATACAGTAAAACACAGCTAATTTGCAGTTTGGTAGGCACGCAGGCAGAAATGCTGAGGGATAGTGGCGTGATGCCTTCCATTGGTAAGCTCAACATAGGAAAGAGGGCAGCTTCCCACACCCTCCACTCCTCATCCCAGTTCCACCCAGAAACATGCTGTGTGTGGGTCACTGGGGTAATTCCCATTCTCTGTTGTCCTAAAATGGAAAGTATATACCTATTCAGGTCAAGAATTAAGTTGCGATAACGGTATTTCATTGTTGTGTGCCTCTGTTGCCTGTATTGGTGACAGACAAATGAGATTTTCAGCAGCGTACTGGGAGCTGAGTTGTATGGTCAAGGCCTCTGGCGTTTCTCGTTTTCCTACAATTTTCTCTCTTGTGTGCTTTCTCGGAAACAACCTGTAGAAAACAGACTTTCCCTCAGTTGAGGTGTGCAGTAGATTCTGTTTTCTGAAACAAGAAGCAGTGCCATTCAAGAAGTCTTTCCTGTCATGAGAAAGTTTCTTAGCTGTTTGTGTCTCTAGATCTATACCTAAATATAGAGGATCGATTGACATGTGAATGCAGTGTGAGAATTATTCTTTAATTATTGTTGCCTGATTATGTTATTTTTCGATGAAAACTGTTCTTTCAGCTTGTCAGGAGAGAAAGGCCACCTCGAGATTGTAGGCCACCTCGAGATTGTAGCCCTTTGGGCAATTCCCACAGGGCTCAAAGGAGGACTGTGTTTCTAATCATTAAATGCAGAGACTGTTGGCTGAGATTTTGTCCACCGGTGCCCTTTCTCCACAAGTAAATGCGTGCATTCAGGAGAAGCATGGATCCTTCCCATGCCAGAGATGATGACTTTGTACTAGGTGATCACAGTGTGGGGCATCAGCGGCATTGACAGCGGCTGCTCACAGGTGGTACGGTGCAAGGGGAACCTCTCCCAGATCCTTGGCTGGGCCATGTGGCTGCATCAAGGCAGCAGGAAAGTTTTGTCATCTTCACAGAAGGAGGGCTACTGAGACCAAACTGGACAGGAAAGCTGGGTGTGATAGGAATCTGCCACATCTTATGTGCAGTTGTATTTTGTCCCTTTTCTCTGTAATTTAAAGGCGGTGGGTTTTTGAGCTTATGGAGTGGCAAGTATTGAATTAAGTAAGGACAGAGCAATTCCTCCTCTGCAAGCCATTTTAATGTGTGCTTTGAGTCAATAGAAAGAATGAAATGCTTGTCAATGCAGAAATTCTGGGAAGAATATGTTGGGGAGACTGACACTGTAGATACTAGAGGAATATATTTGTCTCTTGGCTCTCCAGAAGCCAAAAGATGGTGTGATTCAACTAACATCATAAAAAAAAAAAAAAAGTACCAGCAGGTCCTATTCAGATTACTGAAGATACCATTTGTGTGCTGAATCAATGTTTAGATGAGCGCTGTGAGCAGGGAGAAGTCCCCTGGATAGCTTTTTGCAACTATTACTGCCAATAACCTTCCGCCTCTGTTCAATTTTCTACTTCCAAGTTGCTTGATGTGGAAATGGGTGCTATATATTAATTTCAGCATTAATTTACACAGGACAGGTTACTTGTGAACAGTAAGTAAAATTCTATTTCCGAGAAATATTGGAAAACTCAGTGTTCATGACATTCTTGTGTATTAAAATACATGGTTACATCAATAGATGCCAAAAAAACATATTGGATGATCTGTAAAGCTCATTGGTATCCTTTCCACCACCATTAAAAAGCTAATAGGGAAGAATGGCACTGTCTCTATTAGCAGAGTCTTAATTTTAATTAAATGTTGCATCCTTTATATTGTTTAATGAAGATCTTTCTGCACATAAAGGTTTGCATTTGTATCAGATAGCACTTTCACTTGATAAGTACTTTTGGGTCTTAGAGAAATTTTTATTGAAAAAAAGCCTCCAAGATATTGTAAGCACCTTTGAGGGCGAAGAGATGTGCATGAAAGCCTGGTGAATGACTGGATCATCCTGTAGAGTGCTGGATGGTTTGGTTTTGTTGGTTTGTTTTTTTTTTGTGGGACTTTTTTTTTTTTTTTTTTTTTTGAGGGGGTTGCTGGTTTTACCTGCTACGTGCTGTGTACTAGCAAACTGAATTTAGAGAATGACAAGAGAGCAAGGCATGCAGAAGGCACAGCCTAGAGGCAGACAAATTTGGTCAGTATTAAGTGGGGTGATAGCAGGGATGGAAGTCTGTGTGATGGCTGAGAGAGATTTCTAGGAAGGTATTTTGGAAAGGAGCCTGGAGAGAGGATCTGAGGAAGAAGAGGGGGGAAATGTTCTTGGGTGAAGGCAGAAGAGCTCACCAATATGGACGCAAACCTTGATGTGGATTGTCAGGCATCTAACCCAGTGATACTCCAAGTCCTCTGGGGAACATGGAAGAAAATGGAAGCTGTCCCTTACTTCCATCACATCTCAAATTAGATTGTGCCCATGGAGGAGATGTAATTTTATTATCTCCGAGAACCTCAGCATTGCTGACACACAGGAGTGGCTTCATGAGCATCCCCGTGACTTCACTGTGCATTCGTTACCCTGGCCCATTCTCCTGTCACGCCTCCCGCTTTCCAGTTGATAAGAGCCTCTGCCTTTCCATTTGGTCGATTAAATGCTGTAAATTCTGCGATGAGGGGCAAAGCATTAAATTTCTCAAGCGTGTCTGTGTGTCTTATCGTGGAGCCGCTTCCATGTTGTTAACAGTATTTGATTCATACTGAAGGAAAATTGATGACCTGAATCCTCCTCACATAAGAGCTTCATTGTTAACATCTCTTCTTCTCAGTCACACCCCCCCCCCCCTTTTTTTTTTTTTTGTGCCTTCCCATTCAATTTATCAAGCATGCTTTCAGTAATCAAAGGCTAGAAAATTGCTTTCATTTGTGAGGAAGATATTCTGTGTCATTTTATCAAGATGTGCAGTTCCTAATTCTCTGAAGAAAAGCTAAAGAAGCGGGGGCTGTAGCTTAGCACTGTCTCCCAAGTTGCGTTAACGGAAGATTTCAGCCAAGGTGACAACAGACCGTTCCCAGTAAAAGAAAGCTCCGACACGTGCTCAAGGAGCCATGGGTAAAATAACCTTTCTCATTGCATCAGTGTTCAATGCCGAAATGCACAGAGTCAGCTCTGGCGCACAGTAAACTGCTTGGGGAGGAGGCTTTGAAATGCCTGACTTCGAAGCTATAGAGGGATTGTGGATTTAAAAGAATAAGGAATATCAAGGGAGTTGATAGATGAAAGAAAAAAAGGCAGTAAAAACTGGTCAGGTGGCATCAACCCCAGTTCAAATAACATCCTGCTTTACAGAGGGCAGAATTTCAGGTGGATTTTGTAGCCTGAGTTAGCTGGCTCTGTGTGGGCAGGCTGCTCTCACCATTAGTACAAACTGTATTTTGTTCATGCTTGTAAGGTTAATTCTACCTCTTTGCTATTGCTTAATACAACTAGTACTGCTCCCCTGTTTATGTAGATCTGGTATTGGGACGGGCAGATTTAGGAAAATGTAGGAGTGATTAAGGATGCAGTTAGCTGTGGAATGGACCCACACTTAATTTTAAGTGTATGCTCAAGAAGAGTCTGGAAGACAGGCTTGTTTGATTTTGTTTTTTAAATGAGGTTGAATAGGTGAATAATCCAACTGAAAACAACTTTTTGCTATGTGCTTCTAGCAATGATACATGTGACTCTCCAGTGTTTTGAGGGATTTGGCATTTACTGTTTGTACAACCTCCGCTCTAGATGAAGAATGGTAGCATGTTTTTCGGCTCTGTTTTGACAACAAAAAGGGGGAAGGCTTGTCATTTTGGAAAGTAGCTTTGTTTGGGGAATAGCAGTGAGACTGATTATTTTGCTGCCTGCCAAACCTTTTAAAGGTGGGCTGTTTCACCTAACAGCTCTAAACAGGAGCTGAGTGCTTTGGACTTTTTGGTCCAGGAAACATGACAGTCATTATATATAACCTGGTGCTGGATATTTCGGATTTACACAAGCAAGATGCACACAATTGCCATTTATTGGGAAGAAGACTGGAAAAAAATAATCATATAAACTTAATGGAAAACATCTGTCTGCTGGTCATCATTTCAATTCTAGTACAACTGGTAGGTCTGCCTGCTGTATGCCAACTGTAGTGCACAATGGGAAGGGGTAGGATGGTTAGTGATGCCAACACAGTTATGCTAGTAAAACGGGGGGGGGGGGGGGGGGAGAAGAAGGAGGAAGGGAGAAAAAAATTACTACTTCACTATCTAATTTACATAGCTTCATTTATCCCTTGCTTGGCTGCTGTAATCTGGCAGCTTTCACTCTGTGGAAGCTGCTGTCTTTGTAACCCCAGTGACAGTCGAGATTTGTCTCTTAAGTTGTTTCTCTCATTGTCAGCGCTTGTCACTGCAGCCCTCCCAGGAAAGCAGGAGAAACCCTTTGTAATGAATTATCAATCACCCTATATGATCCACTCTATTTTTGTCCTGCTTCTTTTTTTTTTCCTCTTTATTGCCCTGGATAGTTCAGCCCCTAGCCAGAAATTTCTCTGACACTAATCACCTCCCATCCATCTAGCCATTCCATCTGATAGGTAGTACAGTCAAATAGCTTGAAGGTATATGGCATGAAAACCGTTGGGAAATGATAAAAAAAATTGCATTTGGTGTTTTGCCAGCTGGGATTTTTTGGTGCTGTCCATTTGTTTTTGCCATGGTGATTTTGGAAGATTTGTTTTCCTTCTCATTAGCCAGTTTTGGCTTATGCAGAAGTATTACTGAAATTGCTTTGAGACACTAATTGTATTCAAGGGCCAGGGGGTGGGGTGGGATGGTGGCTAGAAGATCCTGAACAGTCACTTCCAGATGCACTTAGTATGACAGCAATCTTTAAACTAGCAACCTTTTCATTTCTGTAATGGTTTAAATTAAAACAAACGGATGTTGAAGCTTTTTTCAGTTAGTGCTTTCACTCTCTTTTGTTTTCTGATGGTCATAACAGGTAGCATATGCTTTCTCCATTCAGGTTTCTTTGTTCTTGTTAGGGTTTTTAGATATTTCTTACTAATTGCTGGTTATGTTGCTGTGGAGCTCTCTGCAGAATATCCCAGGATCCAGGCTCTGATCCAGCCCATGGTGCTGGCTTGATTTAATCCCTCTGCACAGCTAATTTATCTTTTACTTACTGTTTTCCAGATATCAGGGCTAATTACTTGGAATGCTGGGGAGAGGGGTGGTTTTGGTGTGCACTAGGGAGCACTTAAAATGGAATTGAGAAAAATTCTCCCTGCTTTCGTTGTCCATGTGCAATATCGCCGCTATCACACGTCTCTTGAAGTATTCTTGCAAATTTCAAGTCAGAACCCAACTATCCCCATTTTCTGTGTGTGTTTGCCATGTGTTGTATATACATATGTCTTTTCCTCCGATGTAGGTCATAAAGCTGAACTGGCGGGTATGTTTTGTTATGAAAGAGTCACTTATTGTAGCAATGAATTGTCTTCACTGAATTCATTTTCACTCCAATGGGGTTTTCAGTGAAACTTTACAGACACTATAGTTCAGGCAGGCAGCCAACGCAGAAGGGATTTCTGTTTGTATTTCTTTATTTCAGTGCCAAAGAAGGATTAGCTTGTGCTGAAAGGGGTGGGGAGGTGAGCTAGAAATGCTTGACCTGGTCTTTACTAGGCATTTGCTCATTATTTTATTTTGAGCATTCTGCAAGTCCTTCTTCACACGTGTGGGCAAGAACAGGTTAAAAACCATGCAGACCTGCCAAAGCTTTACAGATCTCTTTACTAGCTTTATTAAACCAAGGTAAAAGAAACCCCCCATTTCTTTTTTTTTTCTCTTTTATTTCCTGCCCACCCCCCAACCCCAGCCCAGGATTTAGGGGTTTTCTTTCCAGCCCACACGTGTAAATGCCTACTTGGTACAGGAGACACATTTTCATAATTTAGCTCGCCTTTCCAGCCTCAGCTTGTCAGTACCCCCAACTCTGTGATGTGTTCAGAGCTTTGTTGGGTTGGTTCTGACCATGTTTGGGTAAGTGCTGCAAATTTTCTGTAACATACCTGGTAATTTACTTGAATGTAGCATGAGCTGGAAGATGGGAACGAGCCTTTGATCTCTGACATTGTGATATCAGCAGGGGAGAAAATAAAAAACACTTCAGAGTCAAGATGTGTTAAATTAGTTGGAAAGTAAATTGACAGAGAGTTGGCAACAAATACATGCTATAAAATCACTAACCCTTTGAGTAAAGTATGGGTATTTTCCAGCAGTCGAAAGTAGTTTGCCCTAAAGCTTTTGTCTAAGAAAACTGGCTAGTAATAGCAGGAGCAGAGGCTTAACATTTCTGTTCTATATCCAAGAATTTCTTTGGGGATACCACAGCATTGTCTTCAGAAAATGAAAGTTGTTAATACAGCAAGAAACTCTTCACATCTTATTTGGTATTCTTAACTATTTATTTAAGGCTGCATTTCCTATGAATAGCCCATTAGGCTGCCGTTTGCGCCAAAAACTCTCCGTGCCCCTCTTTGTGTAAGTCAGTTTGGTTTCCTAATTCCCCTCCCTGAGCTGCATAGTAAATGTAATGTAGTTCATTTAACAACCAAAATACTGCAGACACTGTCAAATAGACTTGCACAGTAAGGCTTTGAAATCTCCGCAGTGTTTTGATGGTAATATACAAAGTATAATCAACAAGCTAGACTGATCCAAAAAAATCCACCACCCCCCAAACCCAATCAAAAACCTGAAGTGTTTCCATCATCACCCATCAGTGAGCTGGGAATCCCCCTGCTTCGCACTTTGGAGGAATGTGTGATTGCTGAGATGGTAAAATATGGCCTGTAATATAAGTTAGTAAGTTAATTTCTATATCCAGTGGCTTTTGTTGAAGTTTCCGAAATAGCTGTTCAACAAGTCTGCATTTAAAACCTTTTGAATCACTTCCTAGAAGCCTTCCTAGAATCCCTCTCCAGAAGTCATCTCTCTGGGCAGAGACGACAAGTGGTCTAAATAACTTGTGTGCAGATTTCTACTGCACAAAATCTGACAGCGTCTTTTTAGGAGCAGTAGTGGGATGGGTAAATCCTGAATGCATTCTGACAAGGAAATGTGGAACAAAATGGTATCATTTAAATTTAGGCCAGGAAGCCAGAGCGCATCAAGGAACAGCTCTGAATTAAGGCAGATGTGCTGGGCGTGGAGGAGAGCAGGCAGGGATGGGAGGCAGAAGGAAGATCAGGAGTTAAACCGCTTAATCAAGTTGTTGCCACACAGAGGAGTATGTAGGCTGTGGCCATTCTCTGCAAGCGCACGGTTGCTCCTCAGTCTGCATGTGGTTATGTTTTTTTCCAAGGAGTCCTCTCTTTTTAATAAGATCAAATTCAATTATCGAACTATGGACTTCCTTCCTTAAAACCCCATGTGCCTAGATTTCCCAGTAGTCTGACTGGAACACAAATACCTGAGTAATTTAAACAGGTGGCCATTTTCAGCATAATTACTGTGGTTGTTAATGATAAATAACAGGCTCAGCTTGCAAACCCCAAGAATATCTAATTTGTTTGCCTGCCTGCAACGGAATGTCTTCTGTGCAGAATACAGATGATCCTGCTATTACAAGCCATAAAAAGGAAATTATTTCAATTCATCCACCCTAGTCCTGGGAACACTTGCAGGCTATTTGCAGGATCAGGGCCATCATTTGCTTCTATGAGGGCAACTGGTCTTGACCAGCTTTAATGATATCCCAGTTTTACAGAGAGAGAAGCCCTGGAGCAGCTTTCTGTAGTTTTGAGCGTTAGTGATTTTGTTTTCATCTTTAGCAAACTGGCCATTTTTTCTCCTTAATCTCTAGCTGATGAAGGCATGTAATATTTGACCATTTTGATTTTTAAATCAAAAATCTTGTTTCCTTTTCAGCCATTTCATTAAAGAACCTTATGTCAGAATACTGAAATAATGATTCACTATCTGTACTCTTCACAATCCCAAACACTTCTTCCCTTTCCCTGTATTTCTTAAGTATAATATATAACATCGTGAAGAAATGAGGAATTATTATTACAATGAAGAAATAGCCCAGCAAAAATAGTACGATAAAGAAAACATCGCCACCTTACTGTTAATTTGGATTTTGGGCGTGCATCTTTTTCCACTTACGAATTCTGTATTTTTTGGTTGATTTGTATGGTTAGCTAGCCACAAAAATTATGCAGAATTGAGCAGTGGGAAATACATAAAGCTGCCTTCTCTTTTTAAATAAAAAAACCACAAACTACAAAGCTTGGATTTTAATGCAGAGTTGTTTTCTTATAAAACCCTCCTTTAAGGTATGGCAGACATTGGGAAAAAATTACTAATTTTCACTGATAATTAATCTGAGTTTCTTTATCACATCATAGCACTAATCCTAGTAAGCATATGCTTTTATGTATTTGAAACCAATACTTCAAACATCTTTGCAGTTTCCCTTTGTGTTTATTAAACTCCATTAACTTTTAAGCACACAAATCTTTTTTTTTTGTTTTTTTGTTTGTTTATGCATATGAACAGTTGGTCAAGAAATGTAATAAAATACACTTCCTTGCTTTATATCCTTCACATCATTACAGTTTATGATATCACTGCTACTACAAACTTGCATTGACATTACACAGCTTTGTTTCTAGATGACAAGTTGACAGAGGGAGAGAGGAATTTGGTTACAACTGCATTTTTTAAGTATGCCAGCCAAAAAAAACCAGATAGAATTCAGTTGACCATTATTATTTTTGTTTTTTTGGGGGAAGGATGTTTCTTTTCTTTGATCTTTGAAAGCTTGCCTCCCAACAGATGCTCTTGGATGCCTTCTGGGGAGCTTGGAGTTGTAAACCTTTTGTCTGCCTAGAGATCTCTTAAAAAAAAAAAAAAAAAGTAAGGCAAAAAAAATGGCAAAAATATAACATTGCTTAGCATGCAAAAGCTGAGCATTCATGTTAAACCTGCATACATCACAAAAAATGTGCCTTGCAGGAAATTTAGTCTAAAAAATTTTTAGACAGTTAAATCGCAAGCATTTGTTGATACCACATTTAATATATTGCCCATGCCAGTAGCCTCTTGTGTTAGTGAATGTAGGGTTTTTTTGTTTTTCTGTTCTTTTGTTTTTTTAAAGCTTCCTACTAATTGGTGGTGGTATTAATTCATACTTGTTAGGAAGCTGCTGCATCTTGTTAGTTAGAGCTGCTGAACACTGAGTAATGTTGGGGTGGACTTGTCAATGGAGTTGGTAATCCCACTTTGTATAACTCAGATTGTCAATACGGTGCAAGAGAGCAGTGTGCAGTTGCCTTTGTGGAGAGTTATATTTGTTAAATATTTCTGATGTGTTTTACGTTACTTGACTAAACTCCCATTGGGGTTAAATTCACCTTGCAGTTTGAGCTTGATTTCTTTCTGCTGCTTATTGCCCTGCTTGCAGCTTCCAGGCTTCTCCTCACCATCAAAGATGTCTAAGTCAAGAATACTAATGATCTGGCATCCATTGTAGTTGGAAAGCTTTATAGATAGTCATGCTGTTATTAATTTTAGCTTCTTGGTTGTTTTTTTTTTTTTTTTTTTTTTTTTTTTTTACCCAATGAACATGATATTCTGCACTTCCTTTGGTGACAGTGATGCCACTGTCCTATATGTCTCCATTGTTTAACAGTCTCCTTTTCCATGTTGTTTACATGTTACTGGCCACATACCCATTTTTAACAGTTCACAGAGTAAATCCATATTCTGTATCTTTTGGACAAAGCCACTTTTGGTCATATCCAAGCAAGCTGCCATTACAAGCTGCCAGAACTTGGACTACTTTTGTTGGACGTGTTTTGTAATGGCATAAGAGTTTTGGCACATTTTTTGTAGAGGCTGATTTCAGTCAGTGCTGTCTAAACACACTAGATTTCCCATCATTTACACTGCTAAATCTTTGACAGACTCTGCCAATCTTTGGGTAAATACTTCCCAATTCTTCATTTTGACAACCAAAGGAGGAGAGGGAAATGAGAACTACTTTGTACAGATCATCCAATATAGGGAGCATGTTGAAGTTTTCTTAGACGACTTTTTCCACAGTTAAGAAATTTATAGTAGGTTTTGGCTGTGGTACAGTCTCTTCAGATGCTTTGCATCAGAGATGTCCTAGTATAGTGTTTGATTCTAATTTAACTTAGTAAATCTGTTCTTTCTTTTAATTTTTTTCTAATTATTTATATATATTTTTTTTTTTTAAATGGATGGTGTATTGGGTTTTATTTTCACTTGTTAACCAGTGGGTTTTGGGTTTGGGTTTTTTTTTGACTGAATGAAAATGAAGACAAATGTCAGTGTATGTAGCACTGAGGATTTTCTTGCCTTGACTATTAGAGGTACTATATTTCTGTCCAAGGTGTCTTTGAAGCAGCGCTTCAGTGATGCAGTGCAGGAAGCTTCCAGCTTCATGTCCATGACTGTCTGCTTGATTCTTTCCTGCTCAGAACATCAGCTGGATGCTCTGTGGAAGTGAGCGTTTAAATGTACATGAGTTGCCTGGTTGTCTGCACCTTAAACCCAGCATTTTCCTAAATTACTGGACCCTTTGTATGTGTGCTGTGCAATTTCACCAGTGCCTGTACAGTGTGCACAGCCAAGATTTCTGGACATACAGTAGCTTCAGCTGGGCTACCAGATGTCCAGACATTCTTCTATTCGACATCATAGATGTACAGGCAGTTCTCAGTCATCCACACAAAATCTCTAGGAAACCTGGGCAAAGAGCAAGTCTTATGATGTGCTATTACCCTATTTTCAGTCATACTTGGAATCCTCTCTTCTGTCATTTGCTGGATGGCATCTTCTTGACTATGTTATGCTTGTACATTAGATGTGTATGGATATTATATATGTATATATATGTATGTGTATTTTTATAAGTGTCTTTTGAGAAAGTTGTGCGTATTTATATACATATGCCTATAGGATAAGTAAAATTCTGCTTGAAATTAGGAACTTAGTATTAGCATATCCCTATACATGTTAGTCTGTGTGAATATGTACAGAATTAAATTCTATTATTAGGAATGTGATTTTATACAGATGTGTTTAGCATCTAAACATAGTGGTTGAAACCTTGTTCCTATTAAAGTCATTAACTGTCTACCTATAGGTACTTGGGAATGGTATTTCAATAAGCATAGGTAAGTCATTTGAGGAAACAGGAAAAATAATTAGGGAGAATAAACCTGATTTATTATATCAAGGCTATTCTTTATTAGTCCTTAAAATAAACATTATTTTCATTGGCTCCTTGCAGAGTTAAGTGACCACTAAAGAGAGGAGTCAGAAGTCATTTAACATACTAGTTCATTGTGGCTTTCAGTGCTGCTGTTACTTGCTTTTATGTGAACACAACAGTTAAACGTAGGTAAATTAATGGAACTGGAGTTGTTTTAAAATGGTTATGCCAAGTGGAAAGAGATGGTTTCTCTTCTGGACTTGCCTGAACAGCATTTTTCCTCTTTTTGCTTGGAAACCTAGATCTAGGTCTAACGAAGTGTAATTTAATGCAGGCTCGTGGTTCTGGTTGTTCCTTTGCATTTTGCGGCTCCCTGTGCTCTAGAGACCCGGCTGCAAAAAGTATACTGCTAAATTGCCAATCCGTGCAAAATGAAAGGTTAAGACAGTCTTCATGCCTCTCTCCTAGCTATTTGCGTCAGCTTTTGGGACCCCCTCCCTGTGGTTTTGCTAAACTGTCCCCTTTTGAGGGTGGCCGAGAGGCCAGGACGGGTAGCCTGCCTGAGCCCCTTGGCTGCTGTGGGGTCATCTCTGCGGGCCACGCTGTCAGGACTCCTGAGTCCCTTCGTAGCTCTTAGAAATTTGGGCTGAAGTTTGAGAGCATGTTCCCTCCTGTAAATGAATACATTGTTATTACTTTGTTTTCAACAACTGAGTGGCTTTGAGATTCTTTTTTGGCAGGGATTTTCAGCATCTCCCCCTCCCACCCATCTTTTATTTTTAAAGAAATGTTTTCTTTGGGTTTACTTCAGGTTAAGGAATTTGTATTGTGTGTGACAGTTGCTTACAGCGAGGGAATTCTGTTTTAATCCCTTAACTATCATTGAACAGGGAAGGAGCTTGTTCTTTCAAGCTGGTGCAGGGAAGCATTAGTGATGATAAAAGGATATATTGTTTAAAAACGGCTGAGAAAAGCTGCTGTCTGTATTGCTCTTTCCACCCTCCCTTATCCATAATGGGTTTAGGAGGAGACCTCACTCCCTCTTTGAGCATGGGGGTCTTCATTGTGTCTGCCCCATGAGGGGCAAGGAAAAGGGGAGAGAGAGAAAAAAGAGGGGAGAGAGCTGCTAGCATTCTTTTTGGAACCTGCTTAATGGCTCAATCAAAGGGCAGAATCCTGTGATGTACAAACAGGTTAATTAATGATCTGCACACAGAGAGCTGCAGAACTAAAACAGGATTTTCTGCTCTTGATTGTCCACAGTCTTTTTTTTTTTTTTTTTTTATTCTAAGAAGGATGCCACTTGCCACTCACTTCCTGCAAGCTTCGATCATGCTATTAATACAGCCTCCTAAAGTATGTGCGAAAGCAGCTGCAGTCAGTAATTTAGCAACGCAGACACACACTCATGACAATATTGAGCAACACCACAAGCATAATTTGTAATGGTGAAGGGCTAGAGGATGAACCTGAAAATGCAGCACATTTTTGAATCTAAGCCTCCAGTCTTTGAGTCAGACTTACGTCACCAAATCCTGCTCATCTTTGGGTAAGTTTTGGGAAGAGAGGTTTTCACAGAAATGACCGAAGGCTGGGGCCCGATTCACTGTTTCATCTATGTGGCGATACTAAAGGAAACTGATTTTGAATGTGATCTCAAAATGGATTAAAGTCATTTAAAGGGCTGTTATGCTTACCTCTGACCATCTAGCACCAAGCCAGTGATGCCCAGAAATGAGTTCTCATGCCCTGTGGGTTGCTGATCAGCAGAGGAATAAAAGATTAAATGGAAATTACAGTCCATCTGGGAAGGATTTGTTATCACCCAGGATGGACTGGAGTCAACAAGGGATTTTATTAATTCAATTAATAAAACCTCGTCTCTCTTCCTGCTGAAAAAAAGAGATTAGATAAGGTGGCTGAAAAATAAGGTGTCAGTGATGGGATTAGAGAGATTCCTGCAATTTTTCAGTCATTTGCTTTGAATGAAACAGCATTCGCGCCTTCTTTTGGTGCACTAGTGCTCCCCCCCACCCTTCCCCCCTTTAGTTTCAGGCTGTAGTTGTAGACTTTTCTTTTAATCTGGCCTGGCCTGTGCCCCTAATTTGGACTATGGAGAGGACACTTTTTGTAGATTCTATTTCTGTCAGTGTGTTTGGGTATTGCCTCCATGTGCCCTTGTCAGCTGCTTGGCCGGAATTAGAGCCCTGCTCTTCCCAGGGTCCAATCTGCCTCTCCTGCCTGTTAAACACCCATGGCTTGGGCCTGGCTGGCTGTAGTCTCCTGAATCTTACCAGCAGGATAAGACCCACATACTGTTTTATTTAAGCACTCAGAGATTTGTGCTTTCCTTTTATTTTGAACTAGCTCCTTATCGGCAGGCACACACCAAACTATCTGGGAGTTGCATTAAGAAGTAGGTTTTAGGTAAAAGCTTTATTCGTTCCATCTGTAATTAAGTGATTTGTTCCAAACTCATAAATCTCTCCTCCCTCTTTCTTTTGCCACTGACTAGCTCATCCTTTCAGCTTCATGTCAGGCACTCCACTCCCTCCTCCCTTTCTAGATCAGGTTTCCTTCATTGCCTCCTTTCTTCTTACACCTTGTGGGGTTTTTTGCTTGTGGGTTTGATTTTAATTCTGGGGGTTTTTTTGTGTGTGTGGTTTTTTGGTTTTTTTTTTTTTTTTTTTTTTTTTTTTTTTAACCCACTGCTTGTGTTCCTCCTAGCAGCCTCCATTTCCACAGTCTTTTTGCAAAGAAACTGGATTGTCTTTGTCTCTGCCAAGCATCTTCCTGTCAAGTCAAAGCTCCTGATTTTTGTCTGGCTCCTGACCCTAGCACAATTTTGGCTGTTAGTTGCTGGTGGGTAAATTAGCTGGTTGTTCCTTCTCCTCGCAGTTCCTTTCCTTTACACATCTCGCATGTCCCCCATCAATCACCTTATGCCAGCCTCAGGGGCTGGCAGGAGAAGTTGGCACCTCCAGCTTCCCCCCTCCTCCGAGGGATCCCACTTTTGGACCATTCCTTTATCCCTCCCGGAAGGACTCACAGCTTCTTTTTGTGCGCTTTGTGCTCTGCAGAGCTGGCCCACTGCTTTGCACACCTCGTTCTGCCCTTGGTGCATCATCCTGCCTGGCAGCTGAGAAGTTCCTTTGCTGCTAACTGCATTGAGCTGCGTTTAAGTGGTCTTCAGCCCCTCTGCTTCTCAGTGCCTTTCACTTTTTATTGCCTGACTCTTATTTCCTGCTCTAGTTCTCCATTAAATCTCTCCTATGCCCTCACTTCTTATGAATGTTATTTTGATTCAGCTGTGGTTGGAAAAAATACATTGAGCTTCAGGGGGAAATTTGCCCCCTCCCCCAACAAGAGAAGCCTTCCATTATGAGAAGTAGTATTTGGAGGGGAGAAGGTGGTAGTGCTGGTGGGAGCGGGGGGATTAAAATGGCTTTGGAAACATCAGCCAGCTCTCTGAGGTAGGGCACAGTGGTGATACTCCTGAAGATCTCTGTTACGCTTTTAATCATCATTTAATTCTCACTCTACCTGCCTAGGGTTGTGGAAGAGCTCCATCCATTGAAGGGTCCTGGCATTGCCACTGCCTTCCCATACCTTTAGCCCATCCCTTCTGCAATCCTTAGCCAAGCACGAGTTATTCTTAGCGATACTATCCAAACAGGGCTGAGGCTCAGGTAAGCTCTCATGACTTTGCATGTTATTTTTGTACATTGCTGGTTTGAGACAAGAAAAGAAAAAAGGGTTAGGCTCATATAGGCATTCAGAGACATATATGTCTTAAACCTTAGGAAGTGCTGTTCGGATCCATGGAGATATGCTGCAAGTCCACCACCTCATTAGCCAATATTAATGTGCTCTTTTTGCCCTGTTATCCATGAATCACTGTAGTAAGCAGTCTCCAGGTTTGTTTGCTTTTTGCTTGGTCAGGGCCCACACCCTGTGTGTGGCCAGTGCAATCAGCCTTGTCTCTTAAGCGCCCTGCCGGCACTACCTGTAGCTAATTAGAAATCTGCTCTTACGGTCAGGTTTTCCTTTCAGAATATTAATTAATTTTCCAAACCTTTGTTATTTGGAGGAATGGGACCACAGTGGCAAGATAAGGAAGATCTGGCTTCTTTTCCAGCTCTGTCACACTTCTGGATTCCCATCCTCCTGCGTGCCAATCAGCCCTGCGATAGCTGGGGTGGGGACAGGAGCCAGCCCTGGGAGAAAATGCTCCTTCCTTTCTCTTCTCCTTTCGATATTCTGTGTGCGTGTGCCCCGCCTTTATTTTGCATTCTTTTGCAATATCTAATTGATTCTTTATGAGGCCTCTGTGCTCCATTTCTTTCTGTGTAGAAATGCAAGTGCTGTTCAGCATCATTCTCTGTGGCACAACGCCTTGCGGTCAGGAGGCTGGCTCTGGGTTCATGTCCTCTCTCTCTCAGTGCCCAAACTCCCTGAGGGCAGTCTGTGACCCCTTCTGCCCACACAGCTGGCCTGCTCTGTGGGGTTTTGGGGTGCGCACTTAGAGCCACCAGTTGGAGAAGGAAATGCTCATAGTCTCTGTAAATTCTGCAGAATGTCATGTTGTTTCTCTCCTTCCACCTGCAAAACAGAGATAACTACTCTTAACCCATCTGTATCAGAACAGGGTTGAGAGATTTAATTAGCTGCTGTCCACAGGGCTTTGAAGGTAAAAGGTATATCTGAAATATTTTTAAAGGTATTACTAAGATTAGCCTTGCTGAGTTGTTCTCTTTCCCGTAAAATTACCATGCAGATGTACACAGTATGTGTGCAGATATGAAACAGTTAAGAGTTTTTCTGTGTCCTTAGAAAAGACATCCCATTAAAACAAAACAACACATCAAAGTGAATTAAGTCCTTTTGAAATAATCTTTCTTACTGTATGTGGTTTAGGACCAGCTGAAGCCTCTGAAAAGCCAAAGCAGGGAGCGAGAGAGGGAGAGGGGGAGAGAGAAAGACACTTATTTATGTGAAGGCTGTCCCTCTGTTCGACTTTGTACAGCCAGAAACTGAAAGAAAGGCTTCCCTAGTGTGTCCAAGTTTCTGGTGAATGGCTCCTTTGGGTGCGGAAGTGAGCACTGCGGATCCTTTCAGCAAAAAGGAACAGTTAATGAGTGTTTCTCTGTTCTGCGCTGCTGGAATAAGACACATCCCTCTTTCTAGGTCACTAAGTTAATCAAGTCAAGGATTTCTGTCCATTGTCCTTCTTATCAGTCACAGCTGCATTTGCATTAGGAAGCTTTCTGTTTCTTTAAGCCTCATTCATGTACTGATTAAATCCCTTTCCAAGTCTACAGAAGCAAATGTCTAACGTATTATATAGCCATCTCCCGACCCAAGTAAAAACAACATACAGTAGAATATGTTTAAAAGCAGATGAAAGGAAAAAGAAATCATTGCTTTGATTTATCTGATCCTCCATGATAAAACATAGGGGCAAAACAGGTGGAAGCTTATGTTTCTAATGTGTGATTTTTAACTTGATGCTGGGTAGCATCAGTATCAGTGTGTACCCAAACAAACGATCTAAGGTGGGAAGTGAAATTGCTCTTCTTGAACGTTTGAGTAAACATTGCTGTAGCATCTCATACTAAACAGCAGTAGCCATTGCAACGTATTAGATAATAAATTGTTCCCGGCAGCACATTTCCAATTCGCAAGGATGACTGAAGTATAAACTTGAGATGCAAATGCAAAAATTACTACCATTGTAACCAAATAGTTGTAGTGCTCACCTTTAAAAAGGTGACAGTCTGCCTATGCTTATGCTTTGGTTCCCCCACTGATTCATAGGCTTGATGTTTGGAGGCATAAGCTAAAATGTCCATCCTATTAATTATGAGTACAGGATTGGGCAAAATAATAAAGATTTCTGTGACTGCTGCAGCCTTCCCACATCCGAAAGGGGGCAACTCACTGCTGCTTTTTTTCCTCTGTTTCTCCTGAGTTGCTGGGAGATGTCAACCTTAATCTTCTGCTAGTACAATTCTTGCTTTTAACGGTGTAGGAGTGTTTTGAGGTTTTGTGGCGAGTTTTTTGGTAGTGGGGGAGAGGCCGCAGGGGTGGTTCCTGTGAGAAGCTGCCAGAAGCTCCCCCGGTTCCAAGTCGGACCCACCTCTGGCCAAGGCTGACCCAATCAGTGATGGTGGTAGCGCCTCTGGAAGAACACATTTAAGAAGGGAATAACCTGCAGCAGGGGAGGAGAGTGGAATGTGAGAGGAACCCCTCTGCAGACCCCGAGGTGAGTGCAGAAGGAGGGGAGGAGGAGCGGGGGAGGAGGGGATGCCCCTGCAGCCCGTGGTGAGACGGCAGGCTGTGTCCCCCCAGCCCACGGAGGGGAGCGGGGGAGCAGATGCCCACCTGCAGCCCGGGGAGGGGCCCACGCCGGAGCAGGGGGATGTCCCCGAAGATGGCCGTGACTCCATGGGGAAGCCCGCGCTGGAGCAGTCTATGACTGAAGGACTGCAGCCCACGGAAAGGACCCATGCTGGAGAAGTTCGTGAAGGACTGTCTCCCATGGGAGGGACCCCACGGTGGAGCAGGGGAGGAGTGAGGAGTCCTCCCCCTGAGGAGGAAGGAGCGGCAGAGACAAGGTGTGGGGAGCTGACCCCAACCCCCATTCCCTGTTCCCCTGCGCTGCTGGGGGGAGGAGGTGGAGAGAACCAGGAGTGGGGTTGAGCCGGGAAGGAGGGAGGGGTGGGGGAAGGTGTTCTAAGAGTTGGGTTTTACTTCTCATTATCCTTGGTTTTGATTTGATTGGTAGTAAATTAAATTGATTTTGGTTCTTCCCCAAGTTGAGCCTGTGTTTTGCCCATAAGTGGTGAGTGATCCCTCCCTGTCCTTGCCTTGACCCATGAGCATTTCTTTATATTTTCTTCTCATCCCATTGGTGCCTGGGGGGAGGAGTGAGCAAGCGGCTTGGTGGTGCTTTGTTGCCAGCTGGGCTTAAACCGCATCAAGGTAAAATGGCCTTGGTCGTCGTCTTACCTTTCCTGTGGCCTTTGTCCATTTTCCAAAGCTTCTTTGACAATGTTGGGAAATACTGTTTGGGGAAGAATTTAGACTTTTTTTTCTTTGTAAAAGCATCATCTTGGGTTCCCTGCTCGAGGGCTGTACTTTACCTTTTCTCATAGATTTTCCTGCAGGTTCCTTTACAGGGGGCCTCTCTTACACTGCAAGCAATGCTATGAAGCCTGGACTTTTCCATCCTCCCTCAGCCTGGTAAGCATGTACAGGTTCAGGTCCTTTGAAGCATAGGAAGGTGTTCCTTTTGCCCCCGTTCTCTTTCATGGCTCTCAGGCAAGTATTCAGTTCCCCTCAGCCCTGCTGAATTCAAGTGCTGTCTCCTCATCGTGGGGTCTCCCTCAAAAAGCAGCCAAATGGAGGTCAGCGATGCCAACAGGCAGTGGCAGGATTGGGGTAAACCTCAGAAATGGCTATCACAATAGCAACACAAGCAAGGTCTGAATGGCAGTGGTTGTCCCAGTGGCTGCTGGATGCCCTGGTACATCTGCAGCTGAGGAGTGCAGGGTCGTCTTGGGGAGGAGAAAATCACCCTGTAAAACTTCTCATTTCAAAATGGAGGTGGTATTATGAGAGCTAAATGCACAGTGGTATACAAACTGCTCATCTTTAAAGGCCGTACGATGCAGTTAGACCAACCTGAAATCTTTCTTCCATTCTCATGAGCCTGCTTCCTGCAAAAGTCTTGGCTTGTCTCTTGCTGAGTAGTTCCTCCTAGGCTGTGGTGCAATCAATGTCTTGTGTGAACTTGGTTTTGCATTTTAATGCCCGCAAATCTACTCAGCCAATCCTCTGAATTACTGTAAGTGTCCGAATTAGGGACCAAGGAAGGACTTTGGCTGGCCAGTGAGGTACTGAAGATCAGTGGCTCTGCAGTAACTCTCAAAAATACATATACATGTATTCTGAGGGACCATCTACTAATCTCAGGTCAATTTAAGATGGCTTGTAAGCTGGTGAAAGAGAGCTGCATTACTTGGCATTTGCTGAGAGCACACTCAGCTGCTGGAGAGCAACTACATATTAAGTTAAAAGATGTGAAGAAAAAGAAGCAACTCTTGGAGTTACCTGAAGACTGATTATCTGTGCTGCAGGAACTTCTGCCATTGCAGTGACAACATAAAACAATTCTGAATCAAGACAAGATCAAACATTTGTAAATTGTCCAGAAAACTGATTTTTCATTGAAAGAAATGTTTCTGTTGAATCAGAATATTTCGCTTTTCAAAGCTACATCATCAATTTTAACTAGAACACATAAAATACATTTTAAACTGGAAAGCTTTTTCTTAAGTGACAGTGTGAATCAACATGTTCCCACACAACATTTTGATTCGATAGTCCATCATTTTCCAAGGGAAAACAGTCCCTCAAAAATATTTGGCTGTGACAAGTATTTGGATTCAACTACATTGATAAGAAACAACATGGTGGTTGTTCTGTGTGAGTGTCTGAAGAAACATGGGGACTGGAGTAGTGCAGTGTTTGGAGGTAATAGCTCTGCATTCATCAGGGATCAGTGGTAGCTCCACGGGAACTTTATTGACTGAGACCTGCTAAGGATCTGGCTCACTAAATATGCAAGATAAAACTATATCAAACCTCCAGCGTACTTAGGAGCTGATGACAGACGAGCTACAGATTATTTGAGTGGTTTAATTATTCTTATCATTTGTCCATGTTAGACTGTGGTTTCTAGAACTGCACTTTGATTAAAATTCTTTGATTAAACAGATGAGTTGACAAGACAAATGTTCCTTGCAGCCCTCTGAAGCATTGTACAAAATTATGAACCTTTTCCTGCTTCAGTTTTCATTCCTGCTTTCTCTCCCACCCACAGCCAAATGGATTTAGGATGAATCAATAGGGACCTAAACATCTTTTGGAGCAGTATCTCTTATACAAGAAAGCGTTGCAGCTATAACTGAAAGAGGGAGAGAATGGAGTTTCTTAGTAGCTTTTGCAGAAGACCATTGTAATTTTTTAGTTGGTGAAATAGTTATAGACTTTTTAGCTCCTTGTTTAACATAAATAGCAAAAAAAAAAAAAGATCAAGCAGAGGCCTTGACAAATACAAGTGCTCAGTCTCTATATTGTTGGTGATATTCAGGCTGCATCTGAACGAAGATATCCAATTTCCTTTGTGTTGCTGTAATCAGGATTTGACTGAAATGGAGGGCAATATGGGAAAAGGCAAGCAGTGTGAGAGGGGATTTGAAATGGATGGTGAGGGAGACTCCAGCTTAGTGCCCTTGTAATTATGCTGTGAAGTAAATGCGGAGGGATAGTCTTAAGGATATATGTTTAAGGGTATATTGGCACCAGAGGAATCAAAGGCTGAATGGGATTTTCCTGACATGAGGGGGAGGCTTTTGAAAACAACAGCGGACACCAGTCTGCAGGCTGCTGTGCATTGGACCGTTTTGCCAATGCAGCTGGTTAACAGCATAGGAAGAAGTTGTGCCATGCCACTAGGACTCATAATTTGAGCACAGACCTATTAGCAAATAATTTGTTTTGCCAGGGTAGCCGGTTTTACAGAGGATGAGGAAAGCTCTGCCAGCAAAAGCCCTCTCTTAACAGCCTCGTTTACTTCACAGTAATGTTGAGTTGGTTTAGTTTGGATATGACTGTGCAAAAAAGAGGTTTTTATGAAGCAAGCATTATTTTTATTAAATACCAGTACAAACCCAGAACCATCATAATTTGTGATACTTTTAACAGAGACAGTTAAAGTGGTTCGCTGACTTTGCTCCCTCTGCAGACCTTGGAGAGAGGCTGGCTCCCTCAGACAAAGTCCTCTCTCTCAGATGGCACAAAGGTCCTGGATGCTTCCCTGATTTCAGAGCATCATTTTGAGCATCAAGGCTATTTCACAGTCTAGCCTGCAGACTCTGCACTCATCAGGTCAGGGGTTGTGTTTCAAAACCGAGAGAGGACTTTGGTCTCCCAGTGGGGGTGTCTCATTGGACTGATGTAGTGAAAGTAATCGTCCTTGTGGGAAACAGTTAGGTAATGAGAAATCTGGTCAGATTTGATAAGCGTACAGCTATAATAAAGTAACATAGTGATGTCAGACCACCAGTGCTGCTGAGCAAATGTGCCATATGGTCCATTATTTACTTTTTTTCACCTAAAATTTAGAGGTGAAGGTTCACCAAACAGGAGCAAAGAGCTTTCATTTTGCCGTGAGTGCTTGTCTGCTATTTCACTTGATGTAACAAGTTCCAGGTGAACAGGCAAAATGACTTTCACTCCCCTGGTTTTTTTAGGTGCAACCAGGTTTTAACACTTACATCATCACAAGAAAGTGCTGAGTATTTATCACATCCAAGACTGTCCCCTTTAAAAGGGAATAAAAACTTAAAGCAGCCTATGACCCAGTTTCTTAGCACTGGGCACCCTGGTACTCCTTAGCGCAAAGGTAATCGCAGGGGCAAAACCTTAGTGGGTTTGATGCACTGCAGTGTTCCTGGGCTGGGGGACTGGAATAACTGCTGAAATTAATACTGCTATTCCAGCGTACAAACAGAGCCTTGCTGGGGTGAATTTCTTTCCTTGGAAACAAAGTGGGCATGGATTTACTCACCTAGTCAGTAGTCCTCTTAATTTTACTCATGTGAGTAACTTTTCTTGGCAGGGGTGTAGTAGAGTCTCCACTTGTGGCCTGGAGAAATTTATTATGCTTCTTCTGTAGAGCTATCTGCCTGGTTTTTTCCCCTCCTATCTCCAGTGGAAACTGCCTTGTTTGTCACAGGTCATCCCACATCACTGCAGCTCACCGGGGAAATGGCAATAATTCAGCTACTTGGTTATGGATGTCAGGCTTTTCTCTACCTGTTGTTTTGTGGTGTGACTGATGTTGTTTTCCTTTGTTTGAAGGCAACGGTTAAGAGGGCAGGATGAGTAAAGCTACAATTGCATGAGATGTAAATGTACCTTGGCTCTTTAGATGTTAATACCATTCCAGGACCAGTGTGGAAATGCTTCAAAGTGGAGAAAAGGCAAAGTGGGGAGGAAGAAGGAGCAGGGAAGGCAGAAGAGAGCAAGGTCAAAACACCAGTAGCTGCCCATGGCAGCTTTTGGCAGCCTCATCAAAAGCAAAGGACTGAACAGATCTTGCAAATACTATCCCTAGATGGTAGAAGAAGCTGAAAGTTGCTGGAGGAACAGCAGGATGTTTGCTTCCTTGTTGTCATTTCCATTTCGTTTTTGCTGATGAAGAGAAGACATTTATTGTCTCCTGTACAAATGGGAGTTACTCATGTGTTATAGTGGAGCTGTGTGGGTCTCTGAGCTGTCTTTCCAAAGCCTTTACTGGCACTAAATCATCTTTGCAAATATGTACATAGGTTCAAGAAAAAGAGAAGGGGATGAGGCTGGATATGATTTGTTAGAGACACCAAGGAAAGTCTCAAGATGTGATTCCCTGCATCACAGAGTTGAGAACAGATCTCACTGAAGTTAATGTAAGTTAGTCCTATGATGTTCAAAGAGGATCGAGACCCCAGATTTTGCTTCAGGAGGCACATTGGGTCCTGTAAAGAACAGTATCATGGTGGTGTATCCATGTTCCAGCTGAGTTAGAAATAGCCTGTGTAAGCCCCAAGGGCCACTCCACTGAGCCCTCTGTGCACCAGGTGGGACACAAGAAGGCTGCAGTTATAGATGCTTGAGGGGAAGGGAAGGGAAGAAAAATGGTAACATCCTGAGGTGAAAAGGGTGGCCCTAGAGCATTTTAGCCCACTTTTTTTTTTTTTCCTCCCCTCTTCCATCCCTAGCATCATTTGGAGTTAACTAAAGTTGTGGTTTTTCATTTGTGTGATTTACTCCTGCTTGGAGGCACGTGTTAGTGTTTTCATGTGCCTTGTTCACTTTTATCGTAAGTCAATTAGGAACAGGTAAAAACTAAACTGATTCTTTCAGTCTTAACCAGGGGTTTGTATCAGCTTAACTAAATTAGTTTAATTAAATCAAATACTACTGTATTCCTCAGTCTCCTAAAAAGGTGCTTGTGCATACACGTACACAGAAGGTGCATGTGTGCTGAATGTGCGTGCCACCACGTGCAAGTAAGCAACTTCCGAAATATCAACATGCATATCTGTCTGGGCATTTATAGGTTGCCAATTACTCCGATATCGTGTCTAATAGAGAGATATAAATCCCTCTATAAATTCAGCTCACTGCTTTGGCTGCTTTGCTGACAGACTAGTAAACAATTTCTATGCAGAGTGCGATTTTCTAGTTTAGGAATGGAGCCACTTAGATTAGAACTCAGCATTTTAGTGAGAAATGTCTAAAACGTTTACATAACCTATTTACATATGAATACAAACATTACAGGCTTTATATTAACAGCCCTTGTTGTTGCTCATTACTATGCATAGAAAAAAAATCAGCATTTCTAGTAGCATCTACAAAATTATAAATATGTGATAGAGTAATTACTGATTTGGAAATCCAAATTATATTAAAATGATTGTAGCATCTGTGTCTCCAAAACCCTCTCCATTTGTCAATTCTAATTTTTTATTGCTTAGGCAATAAACATGAGTCTGATGTCTGTTTACACAGTTGTTTATGAACAGCCCCCCCCCCCCCCCCCCCAATTTAAAAAGAAAGTGGAGGAAGGAGCGGTTTGATATCAAGGTATCTGAAATCAGTCCACAGCTGTTTCTTTCACATTTTATTTACCCCACACCCTCAAAAATATGAGAATTGATGGTAGCTCTTGCAGATTTATCTTAAGCATCCAGGAGTTGCCAGGAAGATCATGCTGGAGCTGATGAGATTTTGCCCTCATGGTAAAAACTGCCAAGAAAGTTCCTTCCAAGAAGCAGAGGCATTGATTCAGGCTGATCCTTTACTCTTTTACTGCAGACTGGCTTGAGTCAAATGGTTGTGAACCTCCTGTAAGTCAGGGAAGCATTTGGTGTTCTCCATGGCATGAGTGAATGAAACCCAAGCCTTACTGTGGTGACTGCGATGCAAAGTAGAAACCAGGGGCAGGCTCTGATTCCCTTTATTGCAACAGTACTTTGCTTCCAGAGGCCCTGTAGGTCTCAGCATGTTTGGGTAGCAGATTTCACAGGTCAGTAAATAGTAATGGAAGAAATTTTTATTTATTTATTTATTTATTTATTTTTTATCTCTGGCTCTCAAAAGACTTTGCAGGAAGGTAAGTATAATTCTTCCCATTTTGCAGAAGAACAGAGATGTCCCGTCCCCCCCCAACCCCAAGGTAGCTCTGTCTTGCAGCAGAAATCACAGCAAAGGCCCCTTTGTTGCTCCCTGTCTGGTCTTCTGGCCACTAGAAGACACTGCCCAAGGGAATTTATTCATGGCTTGCTCAACTGTAGTTAGTTGTAGCAGCCTCTGCTTCCAGGTTTTTCAGTCCTGGACTGAAATTCCATCAGGGGAAGTAAATGGGAGATGATTTGCCTGGAAATAACGTGCTTGCTAGATACAGTGGCTGCTGATGTCATGGGTGCTCTGATAAGGTGAGGGGGGATTGACAGTGTCAAGCTGTCCTTTAAGAACGTCTTCGAGAACAGGTCCGTGTTTTTCAAGTTGCCTGATGACGGGGAGTGAACATTCCTTCTGAAGTGGTACGTTTTCTCTGGCATGCATTCCCCAGTTTTAGCTGAGCCATCCGTGATTCCCCCCTTGGCTTTAATTATGGCACTGCCTCTAGTTTTCCTCTCTCTTTACACCTTCTGCTTGCACCACACAGGGACTTAAAGGCCTCTGTATGCATAGTAACAGTTCTGCAAGATGAAATGCTGCTGTATAAATAAAGCATTCATCACACCTGCAAGGGAGGTTTGAATAAAATCCCACATAGTTTTACTGCATGAGCAATGAAAGATCGGAAATGACAAATGGGTTGACAAATGGTGTGCAGTACATAAATAGCATTATTTATTTACTCAGTCGTGTTGGAGTAAGTGAGATGAGGCTCGCTGGCTTTATGAGAGAGTTGTCAGAGTATTTGTAAAGGCAGAGGCCACAGGATCAAGCCTGAGCCCCTGGCCCTAGCAGGTAGGTAGCCATTAACTAGAAAACTGAAGTGTCTCTTTCCCAGGCTGCACGGTTGCAGCAAATGACAGTGTCATGGTTTAAGCCCAGCTGGCAACAAAGCACCACCAAGCCGCTCACTCACTGCCTCCCCCCCCGGCACCAGTGGGATGAGAAGAAAATATAAAGAAATGCTCATGGGTCAAGGCAAGGACAGGGAGGGATCACTCACCACTTATGGGCAAAACACAGGCTCAACTTGGGGAAGAACCAAAATCAATTTAATTTACTACCAATCAAATCAAAACAAGGATAATGAGAAGTAAAGCCAAACCTTAGAACACCTTCCCCCACCCCTCCCTCCTTCCCGGCTCAACCCCACTCCCGGTTCTCTCCACCTCCTCCCCCCGGTGTCGCAGGGGAACAGGGGATGGGGGTTGGGGTCAGCTCCCCACACCTTGTCTCTGCCGCTCCTTCCTCCTCAGGGGGAGGACTCCTCACACTCTTCCCTTGCTCCAGGGTGGGGTCCCTCCCATGAGACACAGTCCTTCACGAACTTCTCCAGCATGGGTCCTTTCTGTGGGCTGCAGTCCTTCAGTCACAGACTGCTCCAGCGTGGGCTTCCCCATGGAGTCACGGCCATCTTCGGGGCATCCCTCTGCTCCGGCGTGGGCCCCTCCCCGGGCTGCAGGTGGGCATCTGCTCCCCCGCTCCCCTCCGTGGGCTGGGGGGACACAGCCTGCCGTCTCACCACGGGCTGCGGGGGCATCCCCTCCTCCCCTGCTCCTCCTCCCCTCCTTCTGCACTCACCTCGGGGTCTGCAGAGGGGTTCCTCTCACATTCCAATCCCCCCACTCACTGCCTGTTCCCCTTCTTAAATCTGTTATCCCTGAGGTGCTACCACCATCACTGATTGGGTCGGCCTTGGCCAGAGACAGGTCCGACTTGGAGCTGGGGAAGCTTCTGGAAGCTTCTCACAGGAGCCGGCCCTGTGGCCGCTCCCCCAGTACCAAAACCCTGCCACGCAAACCCAAAATAGGCAGATAGGATGAGGCTGGTTGGGATAGAGGGAATTTCCTAACTGCTCAACATTTTAGGGTTTGCCTGTCAATCTGTTTGCACTGAACTGTTTCTCCACACTGTCCATATGCCTGTACTGGCTAATTCAGTATACTGAGGGGCACTGGCTATTTATACACAACAGTTCAAAAAGCCTGGAGTGAGATGAATGCTGTTAAAGGCACTGATGACATAAGGAAAAGCCTCATCTTCTCAACATTTGAAAAAGAATTGACTTTCCATAGGCATACTGGGAAAAAAAGGAAGAATTTTGATGCCACCTGTGATTTAAGAAGCTAGTCTTGTTTAAGCTAACAAAGAAAATAAAATACTGTCAGTCACCTGTTACTTTTACTGCCTTCAGGGTTAGCCGTAGTGAGTATATGGAGAGTTTCTTTAACCCTGAAGCTGAGTTGAGATGTCCTTACCCTTGACTGCTTACTCTTCAGCACCTGAGATCCCATTCACCACTGCTCCTCATTACAGCCAGGCTGGAAAATATGCTACCACAGTATTGCAGGGTTTTAAATCACCACAATTTTAATGGCATTACATGGAATTGAATGTATCGTGTTCTTCCAATGCTGCTCTTGCCTATACATTAATTGGTCAAATATTCATCAAGTCAGATAGCAGCAGAGTCTGCCTGATACTTCATTCTAGCAGTCTACATTAGAAAGCTAGGATGCCATTTTCAGACCCTACCAAAATGCTTCCTTAATTACTCAGGACAAGTGAAGCCCACTACAAAGAGAAGAGGTTGGACTTCACCACCATAAGGATGTTCTGCTAGAGGATGGGAACTAAGAGTTTACGGCCATCCGTTGAATTAAATCCAACTCTTTTAGATCCCGAACAAAATCTGTGGTGCTGAACTACTGCAGAGAGCTGGAACAAAGTAGGTGCAAGGGACAAGGCATCATCAGACCAGTATGCTTGGTACTAACGGTCCTGATGGGGTGCAGGACTTCAGAGCTTCCAGAGCTTAAGCCTGGGAGGTGTCACGGCATTATTAACAGCTAATTTCTATGAGTTGTTGAGCTGATGCAAGGGCCCCTGTGCCATGAGGCCAGGGGAATCGCTCCTTAGTGGCCCCAGGGGAGCACAGCTGTCACCTCTGCATCCATGTCTTCGTCTCCTTGAGAGAAGAGGGAGCTTTATAAAAATAAATGTCAACAGGCACACATGGAATTGGACATGGCAAAAAGTCCAGTAGCTGCTTCATGGTCTCAAACATCCAGCACAGATTTCAGTAGGACCAAAAGCCAGTTGGCAAGTTACCCCTTGGCTGGGAAACATGGCAGGAGCTGGCATGTGTTCAGAAGTCATTTTTTGGCCACGGTGCCAGTGCTGAAGTGCTGCCCAGCCACAGCCTCTGCTCGGCAAGGGATGCTTTTTGGGTTTTCTCCCCCATGGAGGAGAAATTTTCCCATGACCTCACCAAAGCTTCCAGGGTTTGCCTGAGCATCTGCGGTCGGTTCATTGAAAGTCCAGAGGGTCTGGGCAGCTGGTGAGTGTTTTTGTCCAGCTGTTTGCAGTTTAAGTGCTTGCTTTCATTATTTGTACAAGGCTGGGGACAGATTTTCTACCCCAAACTGGATCATTTGGTAAGTCAGAGCAGGGGAGCTGTTTGTGTGAGGGCAGGAGGAGGGCAAGACAAGCATTTTGGGGAGGAGGGTGGTGAGGATGTAGCACATGGCTGATAATCCTGTAGAGGAGTTGGGCACAATTACAATGGATAAGTATAGCTGAGTGTCGGTCATGTGTTCGGCGTGGTCCTTTTTATTAACAATGTTTTAAAATCTTAATATTCAAGGGAGGCTTTGGGTGGATGGTTTGGGGAGTCTCTGGTGACACGAACTAGGGAAACTCTGTGTATTTTCTTAATATGGGAGTATCCTTGATTGTGCACTCCTGAATTGCAGCTCAGACGCTGTTAATGGTCAGTGGTGCCTGTAAATGACTGTTCACCCACTGAATTCACTGGGGTGTGCATCAGGCCTGTGGGGAGGAGAACTATATGGCCAGCAGCATGTTTTTTTTTTCCCCAGGAACAGGTTGGGTTTTTGCTTCTTGCAGTGAAGTGAATAGTTGATGCCTTCCTCCTGGCAGGGCTGAAGTACTAATGACCTAGCTAGCCCACAGTGTGGCTGGGAGTAGACCATATTAGACAGGTACAGTGGTGGTAGCTAGCAGTGCAAGCTAGCCCACCTTGAGGAGCATTAATGCATAAAAATATCCTGTATCTTCTTATCCCTCATATGCAATGAGGAGGAATGTGATAGCGGGAGCCACGCTCTCTTGGGAAACCACACTGCCAAATTTGAAAGCTTCACATGGCTGTAGCAGTGCAGCTCTGTGTCATAAAATGGAGGATTTTATTTGCTTTTATTAAGTAACAGAAGCTTAATTAAGTTTCTCCTGAATGTAATAAAGTGATACAGCTGAATGTAGGTCAGCCCCAAGTAATTGTTTCACTGCTTTAGCAGCTGTTTAACTAATGCTCAAGTGTTAAATAAGAATGCTGAAAATTTTTTAATTTTTTTTTCTTTTTTTTCTTTTTTAAAGGGGCTAAGTGGTCTTTTTCGCAGGGGACTCTGAGGTTAGCCTTGGCCCTTTGAACCTAATTAATCAATGGTGAGGCTCTCTGAGTGCTGGCTGTAGAATGCTTTTTAATTGCTCACTTGTGCAGTCATTTGTTTTGTTTAACCTGCAACAGATTAAACTCTGTTATAAAGGTCCTTGCTTCTGTCGTAGAACAACTCCAGCCTTGCAACAGCAGGCTCTCTGCTTGATTCCCGACCCCCCTGGGGATGTGGCAGGGAGAAAGGGAAGGACAGCTCTCCTCACTCCCCCTCAACCACGCCGCCTGGACCCGCTGGCTTTTTCACGGGTCCCCCCACTATCGCTGTCAGTGAGTTTCCCAAGGCTGCACTCTTGGCAAAGGGAATATCATTAGCTGTTAATATAACCCAAGAATTCTCCAGATATCTCCCTTGCTTGCTTTCATTAAATGTGAAACTTTAGAGACAGAAACTTTAATGATTTTCTGTGCGTGTGCGTGTGTGTAATACTGTATGCTCCACTGGGACCCCTCTGGCATCCCACTTCTCCAAACAGCTGTCAGGCAGCTCAGATTCTTTTCCAAACTGCCAATCTCCAAAAAATATTTCCTCCTTTTCTGGAATATGGAATTTCGCCCCTGAGTCAGAGGGTCTGCACAAAGCGATGGCAGGATTCAGTGACAAAGTTAAGGCTGCCAAAACATTAGGGCCAGAAATAAGATCTTTTATACCAGTTGGGAGGGGACCAGGACTGTGAATTTCCAGGCTGCAGCAGGACTCTGCTTTCGCTTCCAGCCCCAGTGAATTGTTTTGAGACAGTATGTTTCTTGTAATGCCTGCCATTAGCATTCAGAAGAAAGCTAGATCATTTTAAGATGTTTCAAAAAGGGATGTTAAAATTTATCTTCCTTTTTATTAGATCCACTGCACCAAGGCACCCAGTGGCTTTGGAAATGTAAGTAATGAAAGGCAGAGAACAAATGTGAACTATAGAAATGATTTATGGAGACATCTGATTAATTTATCCTGCATCTTTACCCTTTCATCCATCTCCCTGGACTTAAGCTAGTATGTTTGAGCAGCATCGGTCACATATTTTAAAGTTGACTTCCTGGAGATATGCTCCATGTTCTGGAATGTGGATTTCCCAGTTTCTGCCCCACCTAAGGCTCCTGTGCAATCCTGGGCAGGCCGGGTTTTTTTCCACAGAGCTATCTGGGTTGGATTACCGAAGTGGTTAGGCACTCCATGACACAGCCTGCTGTCTG
This sequence comes from Astur gentilis, assembly GCF_929443795.1. Classification (NCBI taxonomy): domain Eukaryota; kingdom Metazoa; phylum Chordata; class Aves; order Accipitriformes; family Accipitridae; genus Astur; species Astur gentilis. The sequence goes on from NC_064891.1 coordinate 28,697,666, forward strand.
AAAAATGTTTAATAGCCAGGAGCTTCACTGCTCTCCATGAGAACTGAGGAGTCCCAGGCCATGGTCAAGCAGCTGGGCCTTTTTGTAGCTCCTCCAAGAAGAACAAGCTCTTCGGAAAAATTCAGCTCTGGTGGGAGGCAGAGCTCTTCTGGAAAACTTGGCCTTTGAGTTTAGCTTCCTGAAAGGAAGCTTTCTTACGTACAGTGAGTTTAATTCTGTGAGTACAGCACTAGGCAAGCTCTGTAGTATGAAATAGCCAGTCCTCCAGTAATAAAGTATTTTCTGCATCTTCACAAGGAAGACTTGAGGTTTTGCAGAAGCCCTGTTGCTCTGCTCCTACCAGTTGTTGTCCCACAGATGTTCAGAGGCCGTTTTCCTAACAGACTTTTTCTCAGGATTGTCTTTTTAGCCAAATCTGTATGCATTTTAATCATATATTTTAAAGGTAGATAAGGTATGTAATGAGCAAGAAGTGTCCCTTTCAGTATGGTGACCAGATAGGGCAGTGCAGGAGAAGAACTGATGGGCATATATATAGTTGAAAACTGAGATAGATAGATAGATAGATGGATGGATAGGTGGAGAGATATGCTGAAAAATGCCCCAGGAAGGACAAGTGAGGAGGGAATCGGGTGATGGGAGGGCAGAGGCATGTGATCCCTGACTTCCCCCAGCTTAGTGCTGAGCACAGTGTGAGAAAGCCTCGCTGGAGCTGCTGGAGAGATGTTCTCAAAAATGCATCCCTCCATCCCCTCTCATGTTGCTGCATGCAGCCACAGAAAATTCAGTGCTATGTTTAGACATTTTGAGGAACTTCACAATGGTACTTTCAAGTAATATGTCTAAGATTAGGTGGTTTGGTTTTGGGTTTTGGGTTTTTTTTCCTTAGCATTTGCTTCTGTATATGCTTTGGCTGGGCAACGCTGGGCTGGGAAGCGTATGAAGGTTTTGTGATGCTGTGCTTTCTCTTGAGCTTAGAATCAAAGTGCAGGCTCCCTTTATTCAAGCTTTGGGCTAAAGATCAAAGAGGCAGAGTTGGCTACGTTGGAATAAAATAAAAAATAAAAATCCCTTTTGAATATCAAAAACATATTTAGTTCATTTCAGGATTATTTTTTGAGAAAGTTCAGTTTCTTTCTGATTATTATTTGTACTGCTTTAATGCCTGAGACACAGACAGGGACAAGACTCTTTTGAACAAGGTGCTGTACAAAATCAGGCTCCATTAACAGATGCTGTATTAATAGCATATGACTCTGGCAGGCTGTTTGTTTTACTCACTAAAATTATCTTTTTGTCTGAACTGATTTAGCTATGATGCTAAAGGCATAACCTGTCACATGTTGATCATACATCTCACTTGGTTGGGAGGCTTCCCCAGCCCCAAGAGGCTGAGGGGCGATTGCTTCCTTAACTAAAATCTATGGACCTTTACTTAAAAATCACCTCGGTATCATGCCATTGGCAAGAGTGATGAAGAGAGAGGTTGCTCTGGGTTTTAGAAACAGTGCTGCATGGATGCCTTCAGTTCACTCCTGAGTTCATCAGGGAGTTGCCCAGCTTTGACCTCCCATGCTGTTTGGACATATTAATTGTTTTTCATTCTGTCATTCAATTATTATGTCAAATTTGAGATGGAGTGCAGTACAAATTATTTTGGCTCAAAACCTCTTTTTAACCCTATTCGCAGAGGTGAAAGGCTAATACATTAAACCTACTAGCCAATGAATACAGATTACTCTAGTCCGTTTACAGACAATACTCTCTAATCTCAGGTTTTTTCTTTTGCAGGAACCAGTCAGTGGCTGGGACGGGGGCATTTGGTGGTGACAGTAAATGGCAGTACTGCAGTTATTACAGGCCACGTAATTCCTTGTACTTTGAGAAAATGTGACAAACAGTGAAGGGGGCGCAGTGGAAGTAATAACAGATTTTCCTTTAACAACAGGACAGAGTATCTTTTTTTATTCTTTTTTGTTAATATATTTAAAACTTCTCTAAATGTTTGTATTCAGACCCGCTTTTTGGTCAGCCAGTGTTGAGCAGCAGATTCGTACTTCACGGTGCTACAGAGCTGCAGCGCCTTGGTGTCCAGCACAGCATCAGCTCCCTGTGCTGCAGACTTGGTGGATAGGAAGGTAATGGTAGACTGAGGGTCTGAACACACTTCAGAGCTGTTCTAGAGAAAATAATTCTTTGCCACTTGCTCTGGCTATCCCAGCTATAGGTAGCTGCACTAAAGATGAAGAAAAAATGGGCCTTAACTTGCACCGATTCATGTTAAAATGGCAATGAAGACAAAATAATGCAGAGTGCCAGCTGAAATTCAGCCCAGACCTCCTCTAGTCTTTAATTTGACCTCTTAACCCAAGTTAAAAGCCAGATTGTTTTCTCTTTGCAGTTATTTTAACTAGTGTTAACTCTGGCTAAACCGACGAGCCTTTTATTGGTTGGTTTGCTTTAGGTGTTTACTCTCCTCTCCAGATATCCTGTTAGTGTTTTGTAAAGTGGATTTTTATTAGGGTGCTACAGAAGTTTATGGAGTTGGAAGAAGTAGAGTACCTGTAAAAGGGCAGATGTTGTTCTTTAGAAGATGAGCTTTAGAGCCTTAAATTAAGGCTTGCCTGGTTTGGTTTTCAGCCCTACGGACTGGCATCCAATAAAAGATGTTAGCCTACATTGCAAACCTGGCCTTGCTTGTGTCCTCAGCTCCTGGCAGCTGGAGCAGCACCATGACTCAGTGCAGATCTGTTTTCCATGCCGAAATTGTCTAAAGATACCCAATGGCTTGGACAGATCATCGTTTTGTTGTTCTTGTGCTGAGTGTTTCTTCCACCAGGCTTGCATTCAGGTTCCCTGTTGCCGCAGGGATGCTATAGCCGGGCACATTAGCACAAGGCACTCGGCAGGTTTTCCTGTTGGGGTACTCATTTATTGCTTTGGGGGATTTCATCTTCCCTCCTCACTGTTAATTGCAGAGATGGGACAGAAAGAAATCTGAGGAAGCTATAAAATGTAAGAGATGTTACATGAAGAAGCACAGGGGAAAAAGCTTTCATTGCTTGGATGGACCCTCCTTTGGAGGCTGATGACGAGCCAGGGCATCCCTGCTGGCAGGTCCTGCCCTAGACCTCAGACTCCTGAGCTGGGGAGACCCTGGCAGCAGACCAGATGTACTATGTGCAGGGGTGCCCCAAATTGCCATTAAATCTGTTAAACCTTGTGAATTTGCTGTTAAATGCTTCTTGTTAAATTTTAAGGACCTTATCAATGAGTTGAAACAGCATAATTACTTTTCCTTTTTTCTTTTTTCCTACATAAAACTGGTATTTAAATTATTTCCAGGACCTGTTTTCCATCTTGCTCCCAGGCTCTCCGTAATATATCAAGGTAGTCCCCTCGGTGACCTTTAGAGCTTGGATTCAGTTTGACTCTGCAGGATTTTTCTGCTGTGTGGCTGGCTGGGGTTTTGGTGTGGTTTGGGTGGTTTGTTTTTTTCCAATTTTGCTTTGCTCAATATAAAATAATAATCAGAGGAACAAAATGGATTGAGGCTATAGAGCGAGGACTCTTTTTTCCCAGCAAAGATCATAAGATTTTTACAATAACCATAACAGTTTAAATGTATCTAGGCATATCTCTACAAAGGCGCTTGGTGAGGCTGCAATTAGAGTGCTCTGCCTCTTCTTGTATTAGTTTGATCACATAAGAAGCAGCCTATCTGACAGCTCTAGCACCTGGATAGATAATTAAAACCCGTCAATAAAACAACAAAATGCAGTGTGTAGTGGGACTCGTCTGTGCTAGCATTAAACACCACAGATAATTATATCGCAGCAGAGGTTGGAAAGCCAGCTTCTCTGTGCTCTGAAGGATCAATAAAAAGGCCCATTCATAATGAAGAAAGTGTTAGAAAAACTGGATTTTCATCTCCCTGTCATTAGATCCTTTGCTTTTAAGGTTTTGCAGAGGCAGAAAAAGATTCTGTTGAGGAATTCTTTGTTTCTGGAAGCTAAACAGGTGGAGGATTTAGCTTTGCTTTAGTGCAGCACATTATTGAAAGCAAATATGGTGAACCAAAGGCCTTTCTCAGGGCTTGCGGTTCTGTTCTCCCCTCTCCACCCTCCACTGCCTCCCTTCTCTGTTTGCTTCTTTTTTTTTTTATTTTTCCCCTTATTTGCAAGCCATCACATTAACTCCACTTACAAGTGAAATTTCTCTTTGCTTCCTGTTTACTTTCTCCAGGGCATTTTTTCTTTTTTTTTTTTTTTTTTCTCTTGGCCCTTCCTAAAGGGTTGATTTGGAAATATCACATATTGACAGGGGAGAACACACTCCTGGCTGACTTATTTGCTGTGACAGCCTCTTTCTTAAAGCAGTCATCCAGAGAGGAGATTTTTGTGTTCCAGAGAAGGAAAAAGATGTCTTGCAGCGCTTCCGTGAAGGATAATGAATTAAGTCTGTCTCTTACTGTAAAACCATTAGAAAAGTATAATAGACCTTGAGAAAGAGGCTTAGATATTGATGTCTTGGCTATATTAGTGTGCCTAGGCACATGGTGGCTGCCTTGTCTTTGTAGAAAAAAAATAAAGTCTATGTAAAGTAGGTGTTTCAGTTGAGGAGAGGGAGAAAGAGTATCTTTGTTTTTTTGGCGACCGGTGCTCATGAACACAGGTGAGCTGGTTCGGTCGGCACATGTGGGCATTAAGAATTCCTTTAAGTTGCTATATGCAGAGGGTAGCACCAGCTGTGAGCAGGGTTTGTTAGCAGCAGCAAAGGATGGATATGGCAGCTCAGTGCTTGCCATACAAATCCAAGTTCACAGTCACATAGCCTGAAATTTTCCGATCTTCAGGGTATTGAAGAGCCTAGCCCTGGACTCTGATGGTCTGATTGCAGATTCAGAGGGAGGGAGTGGCTTCCCCATTTGCAGTGGTTTCCAGTATGCCCTGTTCACAGGAGCTCCCGGCCACAGTGTCGTAGAAAGCGTTGCTCTACCTCAGAAGGGATTGTCTCTAGAGACTAAGGACCAGGAGAAACAGGGTGTGTTGGGGATGAAACTGATGTTTGAGCCTCTAGGCTTGTCGTGGACCGGTGCACGGATTTCTGGTTGCTCTTCTCCTGGCGTTCCTAGCATGACAGGTACCTGCCCCTGTGGCTTTGGCACCCATTTTTCTTGTCTGGGGCAAATGCTTCCCACCTGGATGGGGTGTTGGAGGACCTACTGGTATTGTACCTGTGATGATTAACGCTGAAAGGCTTTTGTTTGGGACTGATCTTTGCATTTTTGTTCTGGCAGATGTATTGCCCCAGACACGTCTAGCCTGATGCTGTTGACATGTCTGTGCTATTAAAGTTTCTGGAAAGGCCTAAAATAAACATCACCTGCAAAACTATTATTTTTTGCTTTCTGTCTTTTTTGGTAAATATATCAACAATGTCAGCATTGGAAAAAATCAAAGATGTCGGGGCAGGAATAAGCAGCTGTTTATGTCTTAAAGGGTTTCTGCCTCACTATCACAAGACAACCTTGTCACTTAAAAATCATAAAAATGCCAGGGAGAAGGAATGGAAGTTTGCTGAAGGGAAATGAAGTTTTGGTGTTGGGTTGTTGGTGTTTTTTTCCAGTCTGAACTGAGAGTTGCAAGCAGAGTTGAGCCCTGCAGCTGGTGCTGAATTCAAATGCTTCCTTCAGTCCCACTGCTACAAATGCAAAACAAGTGCCACATGAATTATTATTACTGTTTTACATTAAAACTCTTGAATGTCATTTTCCACTGGAAGTGGGAGAAGTTCTGCAAAAATAATCCATGATTTCTGTTATAGTGTATGTGTTACACTGGATTGACACCTCTCTTCTAGGATAAATATTTTTCCGCATATGAAAGATGAAACAGGTACCTTAATAAGTGGGAATAAATGTAGCTGGAAAGAAGACATAGAGACACCCCCCCCCCCTTTTTTTTTTTTTTTCTTTTTTCTTTTTTTTTTTCCTTGTGACTGGGACAATTTACACTTTTCCTAGGAGGTAATTCTTTCCTCTCCAAAACATGTATGTGAATAATATATACTTCTGTTTGTGAGATGCTGGGTGCTTAAGGACTGCTGAGTACCTCAGACTGATTTTTTAGGAGGGTTTGGGCTGTTCTGTTTTCCTGAACATACAGGAATGTATGTTGCTATCAGTGTCTCAAGTCGGGGTGAAAATGCAGATCTCGGGTTATGCTTTGGTTTCTGATCTCTTGGTTGGTCTTGGTAGGCATCTGTGCCCTGGCAAAGTGGATGTGAGATAATGGCCTTCTCATCGAGCACACTTTGCACCAACGCAAGTGTTTACAGAGGAACCCAGGCACTCGCAAGTCACATTTTTCCATATCTTGCAAAATAGAAAATGCAGCAGGCTTCTTGCCTTGCTAGCCTGAATGCTGTGGCAGCACAGTGAATTATTTCTGGTGAGCTGTGTGGACACTCTTGGTCCAGGCAAAGTGTTCACAAATCCCAACAGCAATTAAAGAGGTGGCCTGAGATGTGCAGGGTTTCAGAGAAGCAGGCTCTATCTTCACGTGCCTACCTTGCACTTCAGGGAGAGAGGAATGATTGCAGATAGAAATAAGGACTTCAGAATAAAACAAACCAACCCCAAACAATAGGTTGGCTATAAATTCCTTGTCAGATTTCATAATAAATGGCAATAAGGGGAACTAAAACCACTCGAGGGGCTCCTTTAATTCTTCCATGTCTCCAGAACATTTGCCTTAAAATGTTGTACAAGCTAATAAAATGGAAGATGCTTTTTTAATAGGCCTAAAATTGTCTATCTGCTCCCCCAACTTCACAGATTCCTCCCACAGTTCTCTTCTTTACTTGGTGCCAGAGCATGTGGAGAATGAGAAAATACCCCAGCAGGCCAGGGGTCGCTTAGGAAAGCGACGTGAGGGCAACGCAGGGGAAAGAGTAGTTTTGTTTGAAGGAGCTGATGAATCAGTGCTAGAAATAAGAGGTGCTTGTCAAAGGGTCATAATAAGAGGTATAGATGGATGTAAAAAAAGTGACTGTAGTTTTCTGGAGTACAGTTATGCTAGAGCCAGCGATGCAAACAGTTCCTGCCCTGTTGGAGGGGATTCTAGCAAGATGCAGAGCTGCTGTTTCTAGGGTAATGCTAAGGGACCTGGGTAGTGTTTCTGCGATTGCCCTGTAGAAGAGACACATTTATGCTAGAGCTGATCCACTGCTGGTACTCACTGAGAATTGTAACTCCAGTTGTTAGTAAAGGTCTTGCTTCAAGAAAGGAGGAAGAAAAAAAGAAAAAATAAAAAGAAAGGAAGAAAAAGGAGGAGAAGAGGAGGAGAAGAGGAGGAGAAGAGAAGAGAAGAGAAGAGAAGAGAGAAGAGAAGAGAAGAGAAGAGAAGAGAAGAGAAGAGAAGAGAAGAGAAGAGAAGAGAAGAGAAGAGAAGAGAAGAGAAGAGAAGAGAAGAGAAGAGAAGAGGTCCTTGTTGCATTGACTGGAAAGTTCAATACCCAAGACTGAGCCTCATGACTTGGAGGAGTTTGGAGTGAGTATTACAAAGACCAAAGCGCCAAGAAATCCCAAGATTCAATGTATAATCCTGTGATTTACAAAGAAAAGCTTGTGGGCTGGTTTGCTGGGAATGGAGTAAGGCATGATTACATGTTTTTTTCCCCTCCCTTTTCAAGGCTACAGATGCATCTTCTTTTATACATCTCTTTTTCTATGTCACTTCTTGTGTGTCACTTAGTGTCACCTAGGCCTTTAATCTGTCTGGAAAGAAATATGACAAAACTGAAGGGACAAAGAAGCCGTTGCGAAAGTGGGAAAAAAAGTATAAGCAAAAGCACAGCAACCAGAGCTTTAATGATGAGTGGTTTTTGCCTCTTTCTCCCCTTAAAATTTTTGTAGCCTGATGACTGACAGTAATAGTTGTTTGAACAGGTATTAGTTTTTTTCTAAGGTTTTTAGTCCAAATTTCCCTCATCCTTTAAGTGTGCTGGAATGGGAACCTGCGTGTTTCACCCTGGGGTGATAAAGAAAACTCAAAATGCCAAGTGCCCGACACAGTCTTGCTGCCCTATGAAATGAATGTGAAAAAGAGAGAAGGTTGAGTTTTTCTGGGTTTGGTGTTTTTTTTGTATGAGCCCTTTCTTGCAAATTGTGTGAAGTACTGACACTGCATAGTATTTGAGCTTTTATTTGGGAGTTTTTAATTTGGTTTTCTGTTATCCCCCCCCCCCCCCCCCCCCCCCAGATAGCAGTGACAATTTGATCTTGCCACCTTTTGATATTTCTGTGCTTGGTAGGCTCGGTGCTTTGCCATCCCTCAGTCCAGGGATGTGCAAGGGGACTTCAGGATTTGCTAGAGTTGGGGGGAAAAGACCACACCAGCACCTTGCATTCTCCACTCAACCCCTTGCATCATGGTGCTTTTACTCTCTTTGGTGACATCTGAGAAGACAGCATGCATTTGGGGAGGTTAAAGCTGGTGTTCACGGCCTTCGGCTTCCAAACCAAGTTTTGAAATACTGGTTATGAACCTGGAGCTTTCTAGGTTGCATGTTTTTGCATCTGTTTTTTGTGTCCAAGTTCTTGCATAAAAAAGAAATGGCTGCAAGGAAATGCTTGGCCATTCAGAGCAAATGCTTCTTACAGACAGAAAGAAAGCAAACACATGCAGATGAATCCTAAATGTGTCTGTTCCTCCTCCCACCTCATAATTTTGGATCCTGACTCATGATTTTGAAATGTCTCTTTGATCCATTGCTCTTATTCTATGTCATGTGGCCAGGGCTGTCCCTACAGCCAGAGAGACTATTGATTAGGCTAGTGCAATTGCTTTTTGAAAGCACATTGAGCCCAGTAAAGGATTTTTGTTGGAAGTGAAGTTTTGGATGTTGTTCAAAGCCTCTCCTGGAAGACTGCCCACTCACATGGTCCAACCTACCTGTGATATCCCAGCCAAGCCACCTGTCTGGAAGTAGCAAGGGTGAGGACAACAAACTTATCCTTTTTGTTACTAAAATTGTTTTTCTGTGTATATGATAAAACTAGTCATTTGCTGTGATAACTGTCATCTTTCAACTAGAAAACATGACAATGTCCCAGCCCTCTGGATTATCTGTTACCCAGCAAAACATCCCAATGAGCAAGCATATCAGCTCTTATTAATCTTTCCATAAAATTAAAGAAATTATGGAGCTTAAGGCAGTCACTAATGAATCAATTTTAATTTATGGGCTGAAATAAAATCCTCATTAAGCCTGACAAACTATAGCCTCAGGTAAACATGAGGCATTTCTACTGCAGACTTAAATGAGTTCTGCGCTGGATGTTACGGCTTCTGCCAGAAGAGCAGGAGGGTCAGGGGTCCCATGTCACATCAGAGGGGGCAGCATCTTAGAGAAAGTAAATGCAGTGGTCTAGTCCTTAGGAGGTCTCTTTCTGGCATACAGAAGCATAAAAATCAAGGACTAATTATTTTTTCTCTCTCTCTCTCTTTCTTTTTTTTTTTTTCTTTTCTTTAAACAAACAAGCAGATAATTTTCCCCATAGAACTGCTGTTTGCTAAGTGTTTTTGCATCCCCAAAACTCACAAAAGTTGTACATAGAGGTGCTTCCATCATGAAAGTGGAGGCAAATGTGGGTTTCCACGTATGCACAAATCAGTCACCCATGAATGCGAGTCATATGTGCCACAGGGAAAGCATCTCGCAGGGTCTAACCTCTGTGTGTGTGCTCTTAACCTGAAAGATGCTTACTGCAGCGGACAGGGTCACTTCCTTCTCTGCACAATTGTATGGCAAGAACTTCAGTGAGAACAACGTTTGCTTTTGGAAAAAGTACATCATCTCAGGAGATGCATCCATGCTAGGCAAAACGATTCAATAAATCTTAGCCATTTATAACTAATGAAAGTGGGTTTAGACACCTTATTTGGTGATTATTTTTTTTTCCAGTCAAGTGTTGCAGTTTCTAATCTTTGTTTTGAATTAAACAGCTTTATTCAAGATGACTGTTTTTGTGGGAACACTTTATAAATATTTTGTAAAACGTATTCGTTATGTCTGCTATAAAATACACAATTATTATTTTTGCCACAAATGTTGTTGGTTTAGTCTTTGTATTTTGTTTGGTGGAGATGCTGGTATTTAAGGTTAGTTGAGGTCACTGTGATGGAGTTTGAGTTTCAAGAATTAGAGGACCATATACCTGTAATATTTTTTTAAAAATCTTCCTCTGGGTTTGGTTTTAAAGAAATACCTGCTGGTGCCGTAAGAAGTGCTTGTAGGGGAAGGGGTTGTGCCACTGTGCTTCTTCCCTTTTGGCAATAAGCTGATGAAGACATTGGTGTTTGCCATCAGCCTTTGCGCACTCTCTGGAGAGCTTCCCTAGCTGATGCTGAAGTCCTGGCTTCTGCCTCTTCACTCCTGTTGATGCTGGAGGGGTCGTTCAATGTCTTGACCTGTCCTGCTGTCTGGACTGTTTTCTGACTCTCTTTTTTTCTTGCTTTTCAGATGCAGTAATCGGACCCAATGTGCAGTTGTCGCTGGCCCTGATGTGTTTCCAGACCCTTGCCCTGGGACATACAAGTACCTGGAAGTGCAGTATGAATGTGTCCCTTACAGTATGTATCTTGATATATTTGCATTTGTTTCTTTAATAGAGATCTGATTTACTGAGGAGACTGGGCCAGCCTTGAGCCTGTCTCTCATTGCCCGAGGGCAAGTAAATGCTCAGTGACAAACCACGTGCATTATATGAGACTGAGCTGATAAGATACGAAAAATTGTCCTCTGTGCAAGTTTTGTGCTTAGGTTAAAAATATCCTAATAGTGCCCCGTGTTTCCTTGTTGTACGGTGTAACAGTGACATATCACCTTTTGGAAAACACTTGGGAAGCCACATTAGTGAAAGCAGACCAGAAGAATTAAGCACTATTGCTAGCTTATAGTTTCTCTTTCCAAAATTTTATGCTTGTAATCATATAGCAGTGTGCTTCGACCAACCTGTGTCCCTGTAGTTGGTGACACTTCCCAAGTGCCTTAAATACAGTATTGTATTGCCGAGGAGGTAGGATGCTAATGTCTTGGGAAATTTTATGTTTGATGGTAGAAAATAATAATTTATAAGCTTCCAAGTTTAAGAAGGCAAATTACAGGCAAGCCATTTAACCTGTATTTTTGAGGGTAGAAAGATAGTCATCTGGGATTACAGCAATATGTATCGAACAGGAAATGTCAGAGCTACAAAAAGTTAAGTGTACCTCAGAATTTGCTTTCTGTAGAAACAAATTTGTTAGACACAGTTACAGTCCTACTGTCAAAAATGGCATACCTCAAAAAAGACATAACAACCGTAATACTACTTTTTGTTAGCAGTTGTAAAGGGCTGAGTGGTGAATAACAGTACTATTTCTAGGTTTTCATTTTGAGTAGGCCAAAGCTCCTGGCACACCTCTCAAAATAATAAAGCAGGTACAGGAATGGACACTTTCAAGCCACATAGTAGTATTGAGAGAGCAGCAGGACACTTCAATTTGCTGAAACCCAGGATTTGGCTCGAGGACTAAAAGAGGATCTTCTTCGTCGCCTCGAGCACAGGCTGCAGGAGAGCAAACATGGCTGAAAAATGACAGGCACGCTATCCAGAGGGGAGGCGAGAACTTACAAGCCCTCGGGTGGTCCTTGTCCCTCATGCAGGAGGTGGCTGCCTGCCTGCTGCCATGACATGGAAAGGCTGTGTGGGGTTTTGCTTGTCGTGAAACTACAAGGTGAGGGATGCAGCTAAGACCGCCTCTCTGAGCAAAGGGGACCCTTTCTGCTGAGAGACTCTGTCTCTCTGCTGGTGGGGGGCTCGGTGTGTCCATATTTGATTTTTCTAAACAAAAATGTGAAGCTTCTAAATGGAGCGACGGAATATTTTTTATGGGATGAGGTATTAAACCCATGGAAAGAGTGACATCAGGGGTTTAGGGTCTGCCCTAGTGAGCTCATACCAAATTATCAGTTTGGAGTTATTCCACTCTAAATGAGGTTTTTCATTTTACAAATGACACTGTGAATGGGGAGGGCGAGGGGAGATCAGTTTCTACTTATCATAGCAGGTTATATTTCGTTGTGATTCGTGATTTGCATGAGGTATGCCATTCCCTCCTGAGACTGGGCTGGTAAAGCAATAGTCATTACCTAGAACCCCTCCGTAGCATTTGTTGCATATAAAACAAAGAGGAATAGCGGTGCCTTGTGAGAAAGGTAATATGTGAATATTATGCCCCGAGGTGCTAATCGGCCCTGTATATAAGATGTAAAATGAGTCTTGTGAGAGGTTGCTCAGTACCAAATGTACAGTAAGGATTGAGTATGTTTTAGTGATCTGAACGTGGGGAGGAAAACAGAAATAACAAGCCATGCTGCCTTTGCAATTAAGTTAGTAGCTTTGATGGCTGTTTCCTCCATTTGTTTATGAATCAAATATAGTGCCTCTGTGAGTAGAGTTATGGGGGGAGAAACGAGGGGTGAGCATGTTGTTAAATAGGATCCCATCTCCTGGGCTTGTTGTTCTGCATTGCCTAGGAAACTGGGTGAAATCTTCACATGCTGTTATTAAGTGTATCACCAGGGAAGTTGGTTGTGTTCAGGCAAACTGTGTCCCTTCATCTGCAGATGTGGAGTGGGAAACCTAGGATTCCTTTTATTCTTCTCCTTCTCCGTCTCTGCCTGGCTTTACTGCCTCCATTTCTTCCCTCTGATGAAAATGGTCAGCTCAACTTTGCAGATGTTACCTGCCTGGGCCCCAGGAGTGCCCCATGAGTGAAAGCCATCCAAGCGATGGGGAAGGTGTCAGCTCTGGTCAGCAAGGGTATGGTTGGACCAAAGCTATGCCTGGTGGATGAAATTTGTTTCTCCCTCAATGCCCTTGGTGATGCCTCTGCTGTTTGCTGTGCATCAGTTGGTCACCTCACATTCTTGTCACCAAGCCCACGTGCTTCAGCCCCTCTTGCCGAATTTGGGCTGTTGCCCAAGTCCTTTCAGGTCCAGCTTTCTTAGCTTCGCTGCCCACACCCAGCCACCTTGCATGATGCTTCGCTGGAGGAGGGGAGTGGGCTCTACAGGCTCCCCGGTGCTTCTCACTGCTGGGGAAAACCCTCGGCCGCTGACATTTCCTCGGTAGCTTTGTGCACCGAGCCCTCGGTGAATGGTGGTGTCTGCCAAATGGCCATCTCCTAAAGACATACAGCAGTTGCGTAACAAAGGAATTAATATTTCAGCAGGCACTTGTACTTGTGTGCAATTCCAGCTTGCTTTGTCTGGCTGCATGGGCTACTCCTTATGGTTTCAAATTATTCCTTATGGACAGAGGGAGTTTACTGAAGTGCTGGCTCAGCAGCAGAGGGGGAGTGTGTGTGTGCGTCTCAAGAGAGTAGCGTTTAGGAGTCATCTTTAACAGATGTTGTTAGGACTGACCTTAGGTGCTTATACTCAATATAGTGCTAGTGTATACGCTCCCTCAGAGAAAAATTATGGAAGATTTAAAACTCCATTGGGTAGCCTGCTCCTCTTGCGATGTTATTTATTTATTTAATTCTTCTACCACTAACTCATATCATTCTCAGGAGGAAAGCAGCCCCCTTTCCTCTCAGGAGGGGGAAAAACAAACCTCTTCTAACTTCAGTAGCTCATATATTTTAAAATGTCCTTTATATATTACTCTCCACACCGCATTCCTGTGTGTTCACTAGAGATGCCCCTGACTAGGAGAGTTTCATGAGGCTGCAGCTTCTCTCGACATGTGGGGAAGACAACAGATGATTATGCAGATAGCCTGGTCCTCTCCTTGTTTTCCTGACCCTGTAGTCGGTTTATGCGATGACAGATGCTGTCTACAAAAATGGACAGTCATTCCAAGGACCAGTGAAAAGCAAGTGATTTCAGCAGGTGAAAAGATACCAGGACTAATTTGACAGGCTTCAGTGGCATCGATTGTCTTATTTTTCTGGTATCAGAAAAAGTTACAAAATTAATTTTGTCTTTCTCAAAGCAGGCCTTGGCATGTGGTGTTTATTTCTCTGACATCTGCTTTAAATACTGCCCCTTTTGAAATACTGAAATTACTACTCCAATTTTCTTAAATTAAATGTTCTTTTAATCATTACTGACCCAGAGAGCTTTTCCGTGGTTTTCTGTTAAGCATGTACTACTGCAGACCTGCAGTTTGCTGTTGCCAGAGCTGTGGACACATGGCACATTGCAGAGAGATGTCTGAAACTGCATTGTAGGCTGCGTTACACTGTGTGTAAGTATGAGAAACCTCACTTTGCAAGGGCCCCTTTGATCCAGTACTCTGTTGTTGTTTCCTAGTGCATCCCTTCCTTCTCCCCTTCTCCCTTTAGGGAACAGTGTTAAATGGGTAATGGGAATAGCCAGTGGCAGAGGTGGTTTTGTGAAGCTAGATCAACACTCTCATTGCAGAAACACTTCAGTATCTTCTTCTGGTGCTTGTACAGTCCTGTTGTCATGGTGCCAGTACATCTAGGAGTGTAATTTCTCTTATTTCATCTTTGTAATGTGCTAAGGGACTTCCCATTTTACTCATGAGCCAGCACAGAAAGCAGATGAGCCATTTGTCCAATGCTGTACATGAGACTGGTGACAGCAAGAGTCCAGTTTTGCAAGACCAGTGGTGGTGGGAGAGCTGCTGAGCTAGTTATCACTGTAAGCAGCCAGATTTTCTATTGATAATCTGATAAATCTGAACCAGCGTGTTGGTTTTCCCTATGCAAATACAGCCTTTGTATGCATGTAACACTTTACAGCTCAAACCATCCGTGTTTTAGTAGTCCTGCATGTATTTCTGAGATGGATGAAAAGAAAGAACAACCCACTCCAGGCTGACAAGCCTCCTTCCCTTTCCTCTCCTGAGCACGCATGCTCTGTGGACCACGGCAGCAGCGCTGCCCTCCATGGGTGATACCCCAAGTCAGAACAGGGGCAGATTTTCCAACATGTAACTATCTCCCATTGGCTTTGACTGAAATTTAGGGATTGTCTGCATTTAGATTTTATTTCGGTTTCAAAAAAGGTGTGAGTTGAAAGCACAGAGGTATTTGGGAGTGCTTTTTCTGTTCATTTCCCCCTAGAGACAACCATTCAGGCTCCCAAGGATCCAGTGTGGTGTTGGAAAGAGGATTTAGCTAGCTGAGTCAAATTTACTTTCAGTTTTTCCTAAGCTCTCAATTCCCTTAGGTTCTAGGTTTTGGAGTACACAGAATAACTTGTGCACTGTTGTTCTTCAGAAACATTCTGGTTTTTAATAGAGACTTGGAAATTTTAAGGTATAGGGCAGGACAAAGTGAAGAAAAGGTGGGGGCTCGACGAGGACAGGCCCATTGCTGCATTGATGGAAAGGATGGCAGCAGCAGGAAGGGGCAAGATGGGTGCCTTGGGCATGGCATATCCCACTGTGACGGTGATAACTTGCTTCATACCCAGGTGACAAGTCCATCAGCTTTTAATATTGGGGAGATCTATTCAAAGGGCTGTTTCCTGCAAGGGAGAAACGTTCGTGGCTTCTGAGGAAGGATGAATTGTCCTTCCTTTCTGTTCTTCTGGGTAAACAGGCTAACAAATGTTATGAAGGCACCAAATATCATTGGTACTTAGAGATTTTCCTGCTTCTTTAATGCTAACAAGGGGAAGGAAAACAATGCTTGAGCATGGTTCATCTTTTCTTTTCTTAAGATTTTTTTCTTTTTAAATCTGGAACCTGAAATCACATTTCCCAGTTGCTGTATTGATGGAAGGAAAGGTCATTTCTGCTAGAAATATTCCTTTTATTGCTGACAGAAGAGTAGATGGGCTCACATATCAATAAAAGTGAGGGATGGTAAGTGTGATGTGGGAACAGAATTCAATAAAGTTTTATTGTATCGCAAGTGGACTGAAGTGCATTTAAAAACATTAAATGAAGGCTTACAATATCTGCTCCGCTGGACCTTAGGGCCAGTGAATAGACAGATAATTGAATAATGACATTTTTAAGAGAATACAAGCACGAGAAAGCAAACTGATATTTTCATTGCTCCAAGATTGCTGGTGGAAAGGGAAAGAGGGGGGAGAAGCTGGGTGAAAATTGCAATCTGAAAACAATTTAATGAGGCCACTTTTTCCCAAGAATATGGTTCTTAATTATTTCTGGAGTGTTGTAAGACCATTATGTGGCCTCCAGGCTTTCCCTGTGTGCATTTGCTTGCCACCTTCCCTAACGGTTGAGAAGCAGTGTTTGCCCACTGAGAGCAGTGCTGTGTTTTGTTAAACAAATGGACTTGCAGTTTCTCCAGTTTTCTTTCACTCTGGGTTTTGGGTTTGGGGTTTTTTTCCCTCTTTTTTCACAAAAGAACTTTGTCCCCTGGGGCCCACTGGTGAAAATGGCAAGTGTTCCCAAGGACTTAAACCCACCTGTTGTGCTTTGGTCAGTAATGAGTGAATTGCCCCCTAAAGCCAGGTGTCCTTTGTTTTATTTAGTTAAATTAATTATTTGTGTGCATGGGCTAGGAACAATAATTTAAGAGAAAACAAACAAACAAAAAAACCCCCACAAGACCTAACTACCCATTATGATTATTTCTGAGCAAAGAAGCTTTATTTTGTATCCTGCTGACAAATTGCCTTTCTTCCAAGGCATACAATTTCCTGGGCATTGCGGCCAAAACCCCCCTTTTTTGTATTCACTGAAATTCTCAGCTTTGCTTGTTGGTTCTTCATCCACGCAGGCAGAGATGAAGGACACGTTACTTCCCCTATCAGTCTCCTTTCGCTGTGTTTGTGGGGAGAGTGCGCCTATACAACCGCCAGTTGGAAAGCACCCTTAATTAAAATAACATGATATTGCAGGGCTTTGCGAACCTGGAGGCTGAACTATCCGCATAGGCATGTGCATAGTTTTCAAGAGGGGGTGGAGAACTAAGTGCTGAGAGCTGGGGGAAATAAAGTTGTTGGAAAACTTGAAAGTAGCCTGAGATGAGGGGAAAAAGGACATTTTTGTGAGACACGGTGAAATATATGACCACATGGTTCATTTTTGAACCTGAAATGAGTTTGGTTTAAATTAAAGGAACAAGGTGATTTCAGGTGTGTGTGCATACTGGTTTAAGGTCTGCTGTCAGCAGGAGCACTGTGTTTTTTCTTGTGAGAAGTTAGATAAAAGTTAGGCAATCTCCATAGTATGAAGGCCACCACTACCTGCTCCATCTATAATTTCCAGCATGCTCCTGTGAAAAGCCAGCTCCTGCTGGCTCCTGTCCTCTTGGTTCTTTCCTCTAGGTTGTGGGACACTTCTTCATATGTCTCCCACTTGTACCAGTATGAGCCCTTGTGTGAAAAGTAATCTTTTCTTTTCTCTGTTTCTCTCATCTGAGTGTTTAGCTGATCACCTCCTGAATTGGCCCATCACTCCCCAGTCATAGGCTTAATATATTTAAATGCCTTTATTCACTGATGCATTCGGTCTTTACACCATGTGTTGGTTCTGAAAATCGTATCTCCATGCACAACAGGTTGTGGTCCCATGTATCTTTGAGTTGCACATGCTCTCTTTATCAGAAAAGTCACCAGAGTGCTTCTGCTTAATTGTATTAGATCTGTAATGCTGCAGGGGAAAAGAGTTGGAGTCTGTTCTAGCCTGGGCCCCTACGAACTTGTCAGCTGATTGTGGGGTGTTTTATTGCAGATTTGCTGTCAAAGTTGGTAAGGACATAATTTGATGGACATGCATTAATACCACTTAGAAAAATAACTTGGTAGCTTACCAGCTGAACAGGTTTTTATGGAAGAGTCATTGCAGTGAGTAGATCGCAGTCATATGAATGTTTGAGAGTCACTTCTCTGCCCATCGTAATTTAAAATTACACTCCTAATTAATCATGGAAGTGAGGTAAGCCTTAAAATCAGGTCTGACATTTAAGCTGGACATTTAAGCTTCATAGTTTTGAAGATGTTGCACTCAAGCGCAGTGAAAATCAAAACGTTGCAGGAGGTGGCAGGGGAGAGTTTCATTTGCTCGCAAGTGAACAGAAGGATGCCCTACACCTCTGTATACTCCTTTTTCTCGGTCCCATTATAAGAATTTCATTACCTCCAGACTTTTTGTTTTCCGCTTTGAAGAAAAATACCTTTTTGCAACATTACAAAATGGCTTTTTTTAACTGAAAGAAGAAAAATACCTTTTTGCAACAATACAAAATGGCTTTTTTTAACTGAAAGCTGAACTAACCCATTACATAATGAACTATGAGAGGAGCAGCCAGAAGTGTGCTCTACAGACAGGTGTCTGAATGGCACAGAGTGTTGGGCTACACAAGGTACAAATTAAACATCCGCAGTCTGAACACCAAGTCTTAGGGCAAGAAAGGTGTATTTTTATTTACTTACTTTTTTGAGGCAAATTCAAAACTTCCTTTTCCATTCATTTGGAAAACACTGAGGAACTTTTGGAAATGTTGGACACATTGGTGAGAGAAACAGCAGGAATGGTGTGATTCTTCTGGTGTGAAAGTTTGGGTATTCTAGTGATAAATGTAATTAAGGAGATTAGTTTTTTCCTTTCCAGTTAATACTTAAATATGTAGAAAGTTAAATGGGTACTGGTGACAAGTTTGAAAGGGTAAAATTCACAGACTGAAGGGAATGTGGGGGAGCATGGAAAGCATGACAGTAGTTTAATGTTGGGTTTTGTTGTGGGTTTTTTTTAAGCAAGTACAGCTGGGAGAAGGTTTCTTTCTTTGGAGGATATAAAAAGGTTTCTGTGGTAGAGCAAGAGAGGCAAAATTCACATCTCTATCCCCACCGTCAACTCACGATCACAAAGTTTGCAGTGTGGAGATCCAGACTTTAAATAAATCAAAGACTTTACTGTAGATGTGTTATGTGTTTGTCACATTTGATGTTTTTCTTGATGTAGAACCCCATCAGTTCTCCTTAGGGCCTCTATAATTGGTGTATTATGGAAACTGAAGGTGGAAAACGGTGATGAGTAGTGTAACTTATCTCATTTTATGTAGATGGTGAATATAAAAGAGTAATTTAATTCCTTGTGTGACTTTTCTGCAGCATTTATTCCTTTCCAGTCTTGTCCCACAGCAGCTGAATTTTTCGTGGAAAAGTGTATATTGTTGGTTTGGGTTTAGCTATTTAAAGTAGAAGTTCTTAAAATCGTTCAATCTGTTGCCTGAATGCCTTTGGCCTTCGAGACTGAATCAAAGGTCATTAAATCACAGGGAAGCTTTCTGCAGTGTCAGCAAACTTTGGGTCAGGTTCCCGGTAACCTGAGGCTATCTGAAGTCATTAGCTTTTTTCAAGAAATTCATCTTTGTCACACCCATTTCTAGCATAGTAAATAACTGATACTGTCTCAGCTAAAACGGAAATTGTAACCAGTACTGGGCAGAAAGAAGAATAAAAATCTGCTGAATTCCTCAATATATTAATAAGCCACATTCCCCCCACCTTGATGTTTCCACATCCAAATAGCAGAGCATCTTTCTCATGTCTGAAATAGATTTGTGTTTGCTTAACAAAGATGTTGACAAAACTTAGAAGCCTGACCCCTGCAAACAGGCTTGTCTGGAGTACCAACGGGAAGAAACCACTGACTTTAGGTCATTTGTACTGAGCTGTATTTTTTGTCTCTTTCTGACAGGTCTACTACTAGGTATTTGCCACCAGTTTGCCGTCTAAACACGACCCCGTACTTCCCAGTTGTCTCTGAACAATTCTGTCGTCATTAAGAGGAATATATTTCTTTCTGTCTTTAATAACCTATTGTCTAAATTGTGCTATTATGCCAAGCACCCTCTGGAGACATTGATATGGATTTCATACATTTTATAACAGATCTTCATGGAGATAATATTTATATTTCCAGATTTTATTCCTATTATCCTTTCATTTCTCTTGCAAGAAATACTGCAAAGGTTTCTTTCATTGGTGCAAGCAGTGTAAGGAGATTAAGACCATCCTTGCCAGGTGCTATTATAAATCCACAAAAGAAATGAAATACATTTATTGGTTTTTATTCTGGCCAATGGGGAGAACAGAATATGTGTATCCAGTGGTTAAGTTGAGGATTGAAGTTCATTTCTTCTAGCACATGAGGGAAGAGAAGGGAGGGGGAAATTTGAGTGTATTAAGGCAAATCCCTTTAGTGTGTGAAATACGAAAACGCATCTTTCCAGATCTAAAAATACAACTTTGTTGAGTTTCTTTGTATTAAAAGGGCTCCCAGGAAGAAAGCCAAATGCATCTGAATGTATTACTTTTCTACTCATTTCCTCCACTTTCCTTGCTAACAACATTTCCAGTCGACTTTTAATAACAATATAGGCCTGCATGAAACCACAGTAGTTGTATGTACCTCAAACTCTAGCAAAGGAGACAGAAACACAGACTGCATAGCATTTCATTTTGGTTAGCTTCTGTCTCTGTTTCCAAAAGGAATTAAATGGAAGGAGGATTTGTGGGAGGCTAAGGCAAAGGGGCCCTCCCCGGGGCATCCTTTTCCAACAACAACAAAAAAAAAAAAAAACCAACAAAAAAACCAACTACAGGTTTCCTATCCCAAACCTCACCAACAAAATGACATGGCATGGCATTTACTAGGGCTGATTGATAGGCTATGCAGAAATGTTTTTAAGGGTTTTTTGGGGTGTGTCTAGCTTGGGGGGGGCGGGGAGGGGCAATGACCAATTCAGATTAGGAAGGATTTATTCCAATTGATTTCACAGATGAATGTATTGCTGAGGGTCCAAACTAATCTCCTCTTCCAAAGTCTTTTTCCCCTCCATGGGTAACTTAAATATGTCTAAAATAGTTTTAAAAAATGTCTTAATCTCATTTATCTTTAATTTCTCTGTTCCGCTGTACAGGCCCACACAAAAGGATTTACATTGGGTATTTATCCCTTCCAATATCAAAAGCAAATTCCCTTCCATATCTCAATTTTCACTGATAATCCTCAGAGATGTATAATTTTAATTTACCTTGCAGATGACATCTACCTGGTTTCTCTCTCTGCTTCTGTGAAGGTATTATTCAGCTGCACCTCATTAACTCTCTTTTTTTTCTCTTTTGTGTGCGTTGAACGGTGTCTATGAGTGAAACTATTGTCCTGTCCTTTGCTGGAGAGCACATGCTAGTTCAGCAGAGGCTGAGGCTAGCACATCACTGCGTAATCCAGCCGAGTCCTTTCTTTTTATCCCAGGAGAGGCAGTGTTGGGCCTTTGTCCCTTTTGCTTTAAAAATTAATAATTGCACATTTTTCAATTTAAGCTCTTGCAAGGGCTTGCGGGACCACACAGATGCACACTCATGCACCTGAAAGCTTCCCAAACCTCAGATGTTCAGATTTGCAAAATAATGGTTCTGCTAAACAGAACAGGAGCTATTGCGCTCTGTGGGATTTTGAAAATGAGCCCATTATATTTAGGTGCCCTAATGAAAGCTAAGCTCCCCTGGAAATCTGCCTTTAATGTCTGTATATGAAACACTCTGGAGTTATTCCACTTATGTTACTATTTAAAGCAACAAATTGTGCATTCAAGTGCTATTCTGATTGCAAATTTAAAAGACAGTTCCACATTTCTGCAGCAAAACTGAAGGAATGGGGGGAATGTGAAGTCTACGTAGCAAATGCAGACTGGGGTTTGAAAATTTGACCCTAAGGAGAAGAAAAATCAGGAAACAATGCATAGGTGATGTTGGAGATTATTTTTTTTTTTTATTGGTAAGACTTGGCTCAAACCATTGAAATTGCAAGATAAATAACTTTGATATTCTAGCCTCACTTGGGAGAGCAGAAAGGAGTGGCTAGTGGCTCTCTTCAGTATAAAATGACACTATATTGCTACTGGTGGTCTTTTTCTTATCATAGGCTGAAATTAGTCCTGCTTCAAGTATAATTGCATTTGTATCCTGTTGCTGCTTTGGGTATTTATACTCAGGTTGGCAGTGCCTGAAAAAGGAAAGACTGTTAGTTGATACTCAATATAGAGCTGGAAATATGGAGGCATCAGCTGTTAATATGGAGCAGGGAAAATACAGTGGTATCTGAGTACTCCGACAGGTTTGACATGGCAGGGTTCATGTGTGGGGAGTGCCTGCAGTACGTACAGGCACACCCAAGTCGGCTTTGATATGGACTAGGAGATGAGATGCAGAGGCATGAGCTGTAACACAGGAATAAATTTACCATGTGAATATTTGTACGAGGCACAGTTATACCTCTGGTTTCACTAGGGCTTTTCCCATTGAGACTGCTGGGATGCTTATACTTAGGCATGTGCTTAAATACTTGATGAATGTCAACTTGCATGTCTACATTTTGTATATGCTATATGCAAATAACAGAACCCTAAATTGGGGGTCACTTTATGTGCTGAGGCTGTTTTTTCAAAGAAGGAACAAATGGGCCTTTGTCCATTTAAAGACTCACTCAGAAGAGTGAGCATGTGCCATGTACATTTTCAATGAAGTCAATAATTAAATATGTTCCAGATGACTCTGGTGGGGGAGGATACTAGTAATTATCATAAAGTGACAAATCTACATTCTGCAGCTGGTACTTTGAAAACCAAAAGTCAGTGTTTCAAGTAGAATCCATTAAAAAATATGTCCTGGTTCAATTGTCACGTTTAAGTTAAAATAATGTCCTAAGTTTTGGAGAGTTTTTTTCTGTAGTATTTTTTGTTTAAAAAAAGCAGGCTTAATAAAGGTATAGTAGTTGTCTTTGAGCACATGCTTTTGACGAGACCCTACTGAATCGCTTGGGAGTTTTCTTGTTGACTTGGAGGGAATTTGGATGCACAGAGTGAAATTGGGCTGTATTAAAATCAGTGCAACCTTGGTTATTAAACAGTGAGTCTGGGCTTTCAGATTTGTGAGTGGAGATATTTGTGGTGCAGTAATGATAATAGGGAGAGATATTTCCAGTGTGAAGGAAAGGCATTTCTTTCTCAAAGAGGACTACTTCATGCTCCTGTCTCCTCTCAGAGACAAAATTAAAAGGCTAGCAAAATCTCAAACCAGTTCCAGAGTACACAAAACAGTCATTCACATTTTTGCTTGATACAAGGAAGATGACAGAGCTGTGGTTCATATATGCAGGAGGAAGACGTGAAAGTCCAAAGCTCAGAGTTCACCGGAGTTGAAACTGGCTGGTGTTGTGTCAGGTAACAAGAAGGGCTTTTTTAAGTATATTAATAGCAAGAGGAGGTCTAAAGAAAACATTGGACTGATACTTGTTGAAGATGGTCACTTGACTAATAGGGATGAAGAAAAAGCAGAGGCATTCAATGTGTGGGGTTTTTTTTTTGCCTCAGTCTTTAATAATACTCTTAGACCTTGAGCTGCCCAGTCCCTTCAGTTGGAGGACTGTGACCATGGGAGCAGTGACTTGCCATTTGTGGACACTGAAATTGTAAGGGACCAGCTGTATCTGCTGTGAATGTTCACAAGTCCATGTGGCTGCAGTACTGAAGGAGCTAGTGGATGTTATAGCAGGACCCCTCTCAGTCAGCTACCAAAGCTCTTGGGAGGCTGGGGAGGTCCCTGCTGACTGGAAGCTAGTCAGTGTTATTCTGATTTATAAGAAGGGCATGTGGGAAGACCCAGGGAACTACAGACCTATTAGTCTAACCTCAGTTCACGGAAAAATTATGGAGATGATCATACTGGGTACTATTGAAAGGCCTTTAAAGAGCAATGCAATTGTCAGGCACAGTCAACATGGGTTCCCAAAGGGAAAGTCCTGTTTAACTAATTTGATATACTTCTCTGATAGGGTCACCCACCTAGTGGATGAAGGGAAGGTGATGGATGTAGTTTTTCTGGATTTTAGTAAGACCTTTGATACTGCCCCTTACAACATCCTTCTGGACAAGATGTCCAGCTGTGAGATGAGCGGGTTTACGGTGTGGTGGGTGAAGAACTGGCTGAAGGGTGGAGCTCAAAGGGTTGTAGTGAATGGGGCTACATCTGGCTGGTGACCAGTCACTGGTGCTGTTCCACAGGGTTCAACTCTAGGGCCAGTTCTGTTCAATATTTTTATCAATAATCTGGAAGCAGCACTTGAATGCACCTTTAGCAAGTTTGCTGATGATCCCAAACTGGGACGTGCTGTTGACTGTCTTGAGGACAAGATGCCTTGCAGTGGTGTCTAGATAGATTGGAGCATTGGGCAATGATTAATGGCATGAAATTTAACAAGAACAACTGTCGGATTCTTTACCTGGCACACAGTAAGGCCAGGCACAAGTATAAATTGGGAGAGGAGTGGCTGGAGATCAGCCCTGCAGAAAGGGATCTGGGGGTGCTGGTTGACAGCAGGCTCAGTAGGAGTCAGCAGTGTGCCCTGGCATCCAAGAGGGCAAACCGCATCCTGGGGTGCATCAAACACAGCGTAACCAGGTAGTCGAAAGAGGTGATTATCTCACTGTATTTAGCATTGGTGCAGCCTCACCTTGAGTACTGTGTGCAGTTCTGGGCCCCACAATTTAAGAAGGATGTTAAAGTACTCAAATGCATCCAGAGGAGGGCAAAAAAGCTGATGAAAGAGCTGGAAGGCATGTCCTGTGAGGAGTAGCTAAGAACTTTGCATTTGTCAAGTTTGAAGAAAAGGAGGCTGAGGGGTGACCTCATTGCTCTCTACAGCGTCCTGAGGAGGGGAAGCTGAGAGGGAGGTGCTGATCTCTCCTCCCTGAAATCCAGTGATAGGACACGCTGGAATGGTTCAAAGCTGTGCCAGGGGAGGTTTAGACTGGACATTAGGAAGCATTTCTTTACCGAGAGGGCGGTCAAACACTGGAACAGGCTTCCTAGAGAGGAGGTTAGTGACGCAAGCTTGTCAGTGTTTAAGAGGCATTTGGACAATGCCCTTAGTAACATCCTTTAACTTTTGGTCAGCCCTGAATTGGTCAGGCAGTTGGACTAGATGATCCTTGTAGGTCCCTTCCAACTGAAAATATTCTATTCCATTCTAAAATATGCCTTGTGTATCCTTGCATTTTAATAGCTCTGTTGACACAGTCAACTGCTCTGCACAGTCACACGAACATCTAGCAATTTGTTAACTGTTCGAGGGAAACGGTGCCAAATTATTAAACTATTTTTGCCACAGGAAGATGCAGACACTTTGCAGTGACTCGATGAATGGGGCTTCCAGAGCACCATGTGTGTGCCTGGAGACAGTTGGCTGTTGTTGGCTATAATGTATGGCAAGGAAAGCTCCGACGAATTGCTTTGCGACACTTCTTCATCTGCACGTTGATACTCATGTTGAAACGGGTTGTCACAGTCAAACTCAGCCCAAATCTTATCAATTATGAATGGCTGCAACAGATGTTATGTATTATTGTTTTTAAGAATGAGTGATACATTTCAAATGAGAAACACATGTTGCTCAGCAGCTTTAGCTGCCACTTCTGAGACAGGAACCAACTCCCTGACCCCTTCTTCCCCTCTACTTGTTGGATAACATCCTATTTTAATAACCCAAAAATGAAGACCATGAAATACTGCATGATGGAAAACTGTGAGCAAACATCAATTCCGGTGTAAGAGGATCCTGCTCTTTCTCAGTTTGCTGGAAGCTGCACCTGTCCGGCCAAGGGTGAAATTTGTTTTTGCAGCACAAGTATAGATCAGCCTTTCCCAAGGGGCCCTGGGACGGGGAAGTTCTGCAAAACTTCTTACCTGAAGTTCCAAGAAATTTGTACAATGTTACTGCAAGGGTCTGGCTGGTAACCTAAGATCAAGGTGTATCATGATGACATTGATGGATGCTTTGTCAGGTGCCTGGCTTTGCAAAAAATACTATGTATTCCTTCAGTAAGCCAGTTTTCCTTTCAATCTACATCTGTGCCATTGCTTTCTTTTAAAAATAAAACAATTGCTCTAAATAAAGCAGGTGAAAGGTTGTTGCAGAATAAAAGCCTGGCTTTTGAAGGACAATCCAGGTGAAGCAATGCTGTAATTCCTTTGCATCCAGATGACTACAGCCCAGCAGTCCTCAGAAACTGGACCAACAATCTTGGAGACTACATTCTCTGAGTGCGTGCCTATTTTTACTACAGACGTAAAAGTCTATGCACATGCCTTATCTGGAAACAAATAAACTGTAAGCATCTGCAGGATTGGTGCTTAATTTGGTGGAGAACAGGCTGTTAAAAATCTTCATCTGTTTTACAAAACATGCTGCAAAAACATTTGCTAGCTATGATGCAAAATACATCATTAAGGCACATATTGCCAGAACAAATGAGCCAAAGGTATTTTGTGATAGTAGCCGTTCAAAAATAAAATCACAATCATTTGCTTACTTTCTGATTTATAAAATTGCTACAGTGTCTTGGCTGAAACTGGGAGTAGAAAGCATGTATGTTCTTCCTCTGGCCTTTTAAAATTCACACTTACCATTCGTAACAGCAGAATATTCATTTTTGTGTCTTTAAAACCAATCATATTAGTTATTCCCCTGCTGAATTTAGTGCTTATTCAAATGCACTCTCTGCTCTCCTTGAAAAGAAATTTTGGCTCAATTTCTTTAGCGCAAAGCCCTTCCTTAGTGCCTAGATAACACAGTGTTATCTTATTCTGTAATGCTTCACCATACAAAGCAATCTAAAACCCAAGGAAGCATGCCAAGAGACACTGGGCAAAAAGCCCTTATGTAAAGTTTGAACTTCTTTCCCTTAACGGTGCAGCATTTACACAGCCCTCTCTTCGGGCAAAGAAAATAAACAAATCAAAACAAAGCTCTAAAATTAACCAAGAAGTTTCTTAAGTGCTACTTTGATATTTATTTTAATGGGAAAAAATCCATTTTATTTCACTTTAATCAGACTAAATTAGAGGAATTCTGCAGGGCTCTTTGCTAACAGTGGGACAAACTCCTTGTATCATGCTGTTGGTCAGATCTGGATGCAGAGAGTTTCCAGCGTAAAAGTCTGTTTTTTTTGTGGTGGGATTCAGTGCTCTACGGGTCCTGCCTGATCCTCTGTGGGAGTGTGGTGAGAGTCGTGCAAGGCCTAAAGGATTTGTTTTCCCTAGAGCTCAGGGCAAGAAGAGGCAGACTTAGATACCGATGGCCACCTTGCAAGAGGTGCACCTCCTGCTACCCAAATCTTGCTGCTTGAAGGTACACAAGAGATGCATCTTCCTCCTTCTTCTCTCCCACTTCTGATCAATCTCCCCGTTATGCTTTTGGTCCAACACGAGCTACTGCGTTTAATATGAAGTCAGTTACCTCTGCCATGCAGTTTGCAGGCTGCATAAATCTGAGCAGGTTGACAGACTCATTGCAAATCAGGATGTGTGGGAAGAAGCCCCAGGTGCCCAAGATTTGTTGTCTTTCTCATGATATCAGAGTCTATGGAAATTAAGTGTATGAACACCATTAAGCAGTGTAGAGATGCAAGCTATCTGCAGAGAGATTATTTATTGCTTTCCTTTCCCTCTGCCTGAATTCAGAGAGGTTTTTTGAAAATTCACCTTTCCGCTCCCCTTCTAGTCTCTTTCCACTTAATTTCTCGCATTCCCGCTTACTCTATCGTACATATACCTGCACAGCTGTGACTGTGGCTTTACAAACTTCAACCTCTTAAATCCAAATGCTGTTCTTTGCAGTCAACCTTGCCATTCAGGAGCAGAGGCTCTCCTGGAAGACAAGGCTCTGGGAGGATATTGGCTTGTAGAGCATTGGATTTACCATTAATCGGTCAACTCAGACTTTTTTGGTTTTGTAAGTTTTCCTCATCACACCAGCAGAGTCCCAAAATCTGTTCACTCCCAGGAATGCAGAATTATCCTAACTTAATGGTAACATGGCTTTTGTGGTACCAACAGTGTGTTTTACTTTAGTCAATCAATAGGGTCAAGAGGTGAGAGTTTGTCTGGTTTATATCATTGTTTGCCTGAAGTCAAATAGGTAGCCAATTAAATTTTCCAATATTGAACAAGAATAGAGTAGTAGTGTCAGCTCTTCTACAAATGGTTATTAAATTACATGATGTAAAAGTGGCTAAAGATGATTCACAGCAATAATATGACCCAGTTATGTGTTTATTGCATTTAAAAGACAATTGGGGGGTTGATTTCATTGCCAGCTGTGTGGTAGTTAATGATCAGTAAGAAAGCATCAAACTGAGAACAACTTCTGTTTCTAAATACAGCCTGCCGTGCTGAATATCAGAAGTTCCCAGAATGAATTGTGTATGTTAATGGATCTAATAATAAGGAGAAATACGCTTTTATTGGGAGACTAACAGTATATATTGACCATAAAACTATTCTTAACCTACAAAGAAAAATCATATGCAGAAATGATGGACTTGGTTTTAAATGCATATAATTGCTCTGACCTACAGCTATGTGACTCCTGATTAACGCTGGCCATAAATGAATAACCTAATACAATTTTGAAACCTATGAAATTAGCAGTAGAAGTCAAAATTGTTACTTCCTCTTCAGACTGACATTTTTACTGCAACCATTAGTTTTCTAAACATCAGGCAGGCTCTTTACCTGAGTGGTCTGTCCAACATCACTGTTTTAAAAATTCATTTCTGGAAACAATTGCACATCGGATAAACATCAGTTTGAAAATTCAATTTACTTCATAAAGAATTTGGGGACACAGTTTTTCATAAACCAAAATAAGTCAATTAGAGCCCTCTTTTCACAGCCTGCAGGCTTTCTTTCAAGTGAAATAGCACTGATTGTTTTTGGTCTATAAAAGCATAGGCATTAAAGCTCCGAAGAATGATGTGCTACAGAAAATACTGAATTGGAGGTACCTAAGAGAAAATGAATGTTACAGGGTTGTTTCCTTTGATTTTAGGTTATATTATGTATGTGGCTTGTTAGTTCCATTTAAAGAAATGAATATGCAAATATCTCTTGCTCTAAAACACATTTTATTTGAAAAAAAAAAACAGAGATTCTTTCACACGTTAATTAAAATGTAGCAACATCCTCATGTCTCTCTTCACCTAGTGCTGCAGCAGAGATGTTTCTGTGGTGATATGTGGCAGCTCTGTAAAAAAGCATGGCAAACTGGTTGATGCTCTGGACAACATGCAAAGAAAACTCTGGCTTTACTTACTTGTCTTTCTAGTTGGGAAAGAGTGTGATATCTGGGGCTGAATTTTGGACCAGTGGATGCTCCTGATGGGCCATTTGGGCAGGCTTGTGCCTGCCTTGAAATGGGGATGGAGAGGAAAACAGAATTTCAGCACTGCTGAAATTTCAGCACTTCAGCCTTTGAGTCATCCTTTTAGCTTAAATTCAAACAAAATTTGTTTTAGTTTCTCAGGGAGATGCCTGATCTGTCATGCTTGTGCAGAGGCAAAGCTTCCTTAGTAGTCCAGTACCTAGTGGAGGAGCTTTTCCAACTTAATGGTCTGCCAGATCCCTGCCATTGACCTGGACTTAAAAAATTTGATACCAAGGAATTTCTGGAAATATACTGTTTTGCGTGTACCTGCAGCATGCAATTGAACTAAAAGCTCCGAATATTTTGAGCTAGACATACAGTAGTAGTTAAGTGTTTTTAAAAACCTGATCATGTCTCCGTAAGGTTTAGTCTGCAAGAGATGATTAATGCAGCCTTATTTGATGGTTATCCTGCTAAAGGTGCTTTGCAGTGGACATTGCGTACTGCCCGCACTATTCCTGGCTGCTCAGGCAACTGAGTAATTGTAAAAAGATGAGTGAGAAAAGTAGCAAGCTTGGCAAGTGAACCTCACAAGTGAAATAATAGGTTAAAAAAATAATCTTCCATGTAGTGTGAAGTCATCATTATTTAGAATGTTTGGACACACTTTCTCTTTTTTTCTGGAAGAGCTAAGCCTTGACTCTTTCACTGCTAACGGAGCAGCATTTACAAATCCTGTGTCTATTTACTTGGGGTAGAATTTTACCAAATGTATTGATGTTAGGATTTCATTGTCTTTAAGCAAATTGACCAAATAAAATAATAAAAAGCCTATTGATTGCAGGCTCGCGCATCTTTGATGGTAAGCATAGAAGATGTAAGCTGTTCTGAACTCGTCACAGAAAATTGCTTTTAAAGAATTGGAGTTATATCAGCTGAAAGACATAGAAATAGAGTAACCAAATAGGATCTGATTGCCCTTTGTCCGTGTCCTTTTCTTTCACTTCCTTTTTTGTTCCCTGCAAAACATTGAACTCATCAATACTGATGATCCCACTTGAAGGGATGCCATGGCTTGCCATATAGCATTCTAGGAGAAGGCAAGCTCTCTATGATTATAGAGATCATTTTGTCCAGTTGCGTCTAGATATTTTATACTTCAGTCGGGAGTGTTGCAGTGTAAGGTGTAGGGAGGACAAGACATGCAGGGTTTTCATCATTCCTGTTTTGCTTTTGCTAATGCCCTGACGCCCTTGTTTTGGATTTCTATCATCTGGAAGGAGACAGAGTCTTGGCTTTACAGTGTGACGTTGGTGCTACAAACTGCATTTCTGTTCTATAGCTATGAGATCTCCCTCTCCATTCCTCCATCTGCTGGATATTACTTTTAGAAGAACTAATAGATGTCCTCAACATTCTTCCTATTTAAATTAGTTTGGTCATGTGTCTCTTTCCTCTCCTCTTCCCCTTCTCTCTTTAAAATGTCCAGTACAGGACTTTGTCTGACATGAACTGAAGGGTTTTACAGACTGTTGGATATCCCACCCATCATTCCCATCCCCAACTCTAATGTGTGGAATTAATCTTGGACAAGTTGAAAACTCTCTCTGCTCCTCCTTTGTTTGCCCTAAAAGTGCAGGGCAATAGCCTATGATGGTGCTATAGACGATTTTAATTGTGGCTTACTGTTCCTGAATGTGTGTGGTGTTAGTTGCTAATTTTTTACTCTTAACAAAGCTTCATTTATACATGTTTGCTTAAATGCACACATGTGGGGAAAAAAAGTCTTGTTTTTAAAGAATTTTCAGGCACTGTAAAATTACTTTTTTTTATAAAATAAGATTTTTCTCTTTCTAATTTTCCTTGAAAACGTGCACTGAAAACTGCTGAACGGTGATTTTCACATTCTCTGGGTGAAAACTGTTCTGTACAAGAGACCTCATGTGTAACAGTGTTGAAAATCTAATCAAGGAATGCTTCATGGAGCTGCAAAATCATTGCTGGATAAAATATTTTAACAGGGAAGCGAAGATGTAATTGCCAGAGAAGGTCATGATTGCAAACGCTATGTTGACTGGGTGTGACTTGGATGGATCCTGATGGTCCAGAAGGAAACCCAGTTGTGCCCTAACCTGTCGGCTCCTATTTTTCGTTCCAGTTTTCCTCTTGTGAAACATAGTCATTATGTGGCTAAAGGTTGGACGACAAAGCAGAAATCCTGATTACAGTCAACAAGCTCAACATTCTGCACACTCAGGTCCCTGGTGTGATGATAGTGTGTACAGCAGTGCCATTTTCCACTATCGACTTTGCGAGCAGGAGCCTTCGCTGACCTGCTCTATAAATAAAGTCCATGTTGCATGCAAAGCCCAAAGTCCCCTTTAGATTTATTAACACAGAAAGCAACAAAAAATAGTGTGCTGAGCCACTCCTAGGGCTCCTCCCCAAGGACTGCACTTTTTAGAGCTGAAGTCTTCTCTGCACACCAAAGTGCTCTCCATTTATCCTCCCTGCGAGCAGGGGTAGCAAGATGTGCTTTGTAGAGCCTCTTAACCCTTTCCTGGAAGGAACTGTATCTCATACTGTCTCTTGAGGGGGGGTTGTGTTTCCTTTCATCTCAGTCCTCACAGCATTCATACACAAAATCACTTTTTCTGTAATCTAATAGGCAGATTCCTGCTGTTATAGTAGGGAAATTCAGAGTTGAGGGTCCTGTGACTCCCGAGCCATTGTGTGCATGTCACACACGTCACTGCATTAGGCTACCCTTGCAGTCATGGCCAGGCAGAGCTCAGAACTTTAACAGAAGGCCTAACTGGCTGAGCCCCACTGGTACTTGTCTACCTTGGCATTTATTTTGCTGAAGCACCTAAACATCTCATTTTGCTCTCCCCTGCTGTGAATGCCATCCCTACAGTAATCCTGAACTCCAGCTCTTTCTGTCACGTTTTCCACTTTCTTATGCTTCTGGCCTGTGTTTTTTGAAGGTGGCATCTTGGTGATCCTTGGCTTCCTCTGGCATTGCTAGGAAAGAAAACAATAAGGCCTTTATCCAGAGCCACTGCAAGCTGGTGGAGCTCTGGTGGTGTATATTAAGCACATATCCTTCCCCATGACCAGATCAACATCCGTCAGTCTAGCGTAGCTCTATGGCATGTTGCATACATGCAAAGCCACTTCCAGTTTGACTTCACCTTGCAACCTAAGAGCCTTCTGCTGTGCAGACATCAGGAATGGGGGAGAAGGAGCATCAGTGAGAGCACCATGTGCCCTGGTGCTCTGTTGTTAGAGACGGGAAGGATGGTGGCACCCTAGGACCATTTGCCAAAGGGGCTGTGGCTCTAACCCCATATTGTTTCCCTGTGTTCAGTGCCCATCGAGCAGCATCCCCGTTCCCATCCCCAGCTGCCTCAGACCTTATTCACAATGAATCACCAGTGGTGACCATGCTGGTGGCATCCCAGCAGCTTTGGCTGCTGGAGATGATGACTGTCATCTCTTTGGCCATCCCCACTCCTGGGATGGGCACTGCCAGCAGGTTCATGCAAAGACAGCTGCCCTGACAACATGATGCTGGGAGGAGCTGTTTCTGAGCCTTTGCCAGCATCATGGCAACCCAGCAGTGTATCCAGAAGGCAATTGGCACTTTGTCCAGAGCACAGACCGTAGCCTTTCCTCTTCAGAGCTGACTTGTGTAAAAGAGGAGCAGCTCTGTTGCACACCAGCTTTAATCTCCTGGTGGCTTTCCATAGTCCAGCCTATTCTGGGAGTTTAACCTTGTAGCAGCAGAGGACAGGCCCAGCTCTCAGAGGAAGAGAAACAGGCTTTTGATGAGCTGAGGAAGACAGAAGAGCATTTCTTACAGGCTTTTTTCCCTCCTGCTGCTTGATGAATCCAACCGTAGAGTCAGATCTGCAGCGAGGCTGTCACTAGGAAGTGCTTGGCCAGTTGGCAGGCCAACACCTGAAAATGATTCTGTAAGGTAACAACCCTTCTCAGTTCCTTAGAGCAGATTTCCCTAGGACCAGACATTCCCCACTCTCAGCCAGACTCTGCTGACAGCAGCCGACAAACATCCAGGCAGGCAGCAAGACTGAGAGAAAATAGCTGTGAGTTCATTGAAAAGACTTCAGTGTCCAAATCCAACTACTGCATCCTCTCTCCTGAGCAAATGTTACCCACAGGAGTTCACAACATTGAACCTGTGGGACTAGAGGAACAGAAAAATTCTCTCTTATACCTGCTTGGTGTCTGTCTAAAGGGAGGCCACCATGCTGTGGTCCCCCAACCACCCTTAAAAAGACCTGTGCAAGGTGCCCTTGCCAGGCTGCACACAGGACACTGGAAGGATGCCAACAGCTGCATTTGCAGTCATCATCCCTCGAGGAAAGCATCTGTGTTCGCTCCTTACACTTGCAGTTTTTCCTGTTTGATTCCGGGCTATGGTTAAAGTGCTGGAATCCAGATTTGGCACAATTTCCCAGCTCTGCCACGGCTTCCTTGGGTGACCTTGGGTGAAGCAGGTAATATTTTCCTGCCACTGTTCCCAAATGGGAATCTTAATCAATCTTTAATTAAGCCTGACTATTCTGTTTGTTTAGCTTGCAAGCTATTGGGAGAGCATTCGTTTCTCACATTAGCAGTGGACTGCTGCCTATTTCTGCTCTGGCCTTGGGATATTGCTATAGGATAAGTACTACAAAAAATAACAGGACATTTCCTTGCCTGGTATCTTTGCCATCATGGCAATCACACCCACAGTAGAAATGCTGTCGTTGGCTTGTTGATCCATGATTTTGACTAAGTTTTGAAACCCAGCATGCGTAACAGGAGCGTTCGGAGAAGCAGTTTCACAACATCTGTGATGCTTCTGTTTAAAATAGGATTAAGAGGAACAAAACAAGGTATGTCCATGAAAAAGCCAGCTTTCTTCATGGCAAAACCAAATGTTTCAGTTATTTTTTACATTGCATTTAGTGTTTGTATTATTTTTCTAACTTTGAGCAAGTATAAACAAAATGCTTTTTATTTCTGAAGGCCTTTGTTTAAGAAAATCAGCATGACAACTTGAGAATATGTATATAGTTTTAAAATTAGTATTTTTTTCCCTGTGAATGTGAGTCGTGAAGTGATTGTTTCATCTCTTTCTTTAGGAAACCGAGCCTTGTTCTTTTTGGCTGGTATTTTCTCTATATATTTGGTTGTGATGCAGTCAGAGATGACCAGAATTGTAAGCAGTGAAATAAGGTTTTTGAGAAGAACTTAAAATTGCAATTCCGATCCAAAGTGGCATGTGGCTGTGGATGGAAATTACAGATAATTTTAAAATACCCATTTAGGCGTTGTTTAGGATTTTTAAACTTACACATAGTTCTCTTGCAGCCCCCACTCCCCCCAAAAAAACATACATAGAGCATAAGAGGAAATTTTAATGCAGCCTTGTTGTGTGTACTGTGGATGCTTTCTTCTGGCTCCACTCACGCTTCAGGAAGGAATGAGACATGTTGAGCAAACTGAGGTTTATTGTGGGACATCCAGATTTTTGAAGACCTCTGACGTACTAGACTTGTCATCTCAGTTTTTCATTGAACATATTTCTCCTGTCCTTGCGTTCATGCACAGCTGTGCATATGTCAAACACAGTTTCATTTTGCTTAATTCACTACATACTGTGTCACGAGCAGCTGGTCCAGTTTTCCTCTGACTTTGTTGCATGACTTGAAGCAAACTGTAAAATCCCTGGGGTTTTTCCCTTTTGCCATCTTGAAAACCGGAGCAGTAATATTACTAGAGAGTTTGTGAACTGAGAATTGCCGTAAGCTAATGGACAGTGAATTAAGTACCTGGCCAGCTGTGCCAGCTCACTGATCGTTGCTCTGCTATGTTTCAGGGTGTTGGCATTTGTGTTGGCTTCCTTACCTGTAAAAAGGAGGTATGACTTGCTCAGGTGCGGTTTGGAGGGAGTAGCTGTGTAATACCTACTCTTTGCATTGAACAGAGAGTCCAGAAGCCATCGGTCAAAGGTGTATTTTGCAAACTGTCGGAGAGGTCCACTAAAAGATCTGAAAGCCAGCAAAGCGGGCTGCTTCCAGCTTGCATTTCTTGCCTGTTGGCCATGACCAGAGCAACGCCATAGCCTTGCCCAGAAGGTTTTCCATGGCTTAAAAACACAGGCATCTGCTGGGGTTATGAACTGCTTAACAGCTTGGCTCAGCAGCGGGGGTTCCTGTAAATCGATCAGATCTGTCTTTACCTATAGATTTCACAGCTGTTGTGAGGAATGCTGTCTTTGCTGCACAGCTGTGGGAGTGAGAGCGGCAGAAACGCTGGCTCAAAGAGATGGATCTGTGGTCACATAAGGGGAGGACAAGAAAGCATGGGCTCTTCTGGATGTGCCTTCACGCAAGAGGGAGTTGGGAATTTTTTCAGGGATGGGCATGGCTTTCTTTGTTCTGATGCGCACTGAAATGCCATGTGAAGTGGCATTTCTATGCCCATTTTTTACTCCTTTCCAATGTCATGTTTCAAGGGCACTTATTCTGGTGGCTGAAATCATGCATCACAAAAAAGGTCCTAGTCCGTGAGCCAAACTGGCCTAGACACTGCAGTCCAACCGTGGGGTCCTTTGCTGGGAGCCTGGCCTGGGGTCATCAAAACCTTGGTGCACACCAAAGGGCATGATGGCCCTGCTGCTGTCCCTCCTCCTCCCTCACTCCCTTGTCAGCTGTGTCTCCTAGCTGCCTCGAGCATGCAGCGTTTGAGCCGTCCTATCCGTCTACCTTCTTTCCTTCCTCCATTTGAGTGTGACACCAGAAGAGGCAGCACGAGCTGCCCCGGCACTCCCTCTTTTAGCTTTCAGAGAAAGGCAGTCTCTCAGCTGAAGTTGTACGTACGCTTCCATCCTTTCTCCATGGCTCAGGTCACAGATACATTCTATATATGGGCCATCATCTTTCTGAAGCTGCTGAGTACCTGCTGTCTTTAAATCAGGGCCCTTTTTAAAAAGTGGGTTGGTCTTCCGCTAATTTAGACTAATGTCTTTAGAGCTAAAGATCAGGCCTTCCACCTCAGTCAACCCAGACAGAGCCATCATGGGGACTTTCTTCGTGTTCCTTCTGTTTTGTGCATTAGCCCAATGAGAACATAGTAATGCACTGAAAGTTGTTTAATTTTTTATGGAAGTATGCATTTGTGAAACATCATGCCGCATGAGTTCCTTCTAGCAGCAGGGTGGGCTACCCGCAACCCCTCGCTCGAGGCACTGCTCTTACCTTCAAGTTGTGATGGACATGCACAATATCTCAGGCTTTCATAAGCCTCTTGAGGCCAAACAGTTGATTAAACCTTTGTTGGGTTGTGACTAAGCGTGATCTGAATTTTATAATGTGCTGTCACTGCCAGGATCATGTGTTATTATCACATTGGTGTTTTGCTGGTCATCAGAAACTGCTGCCTCTCTCCGACAGGTGAACATGGAAAAAGCAGGCTGGGTTAGCAGTGAGCTGTGGTGGCTACTAGTTGAGGTGTATGTTGCTGGGTGATCTCTAGGTTGTGTTTCCATCCCAATCTTGATGCTAATGCTTCTTAAACTGTTTTCCTTCAAATTCGAGCCTGGTGCGGCCTCTTCTCACCAGCCTTAGGTCACCTAACTGTGCTTATTTTTGGTCCAACTTTTCTCAAAAGCCCTTCCCTTCCACCCCTGAGGTTATTTAGTAATTTGGTGGGAAGCTGAGTTTTCAAAAGGCTCTCCCAGGAGCTGGTGTAAGCTATGCTTGTGCTGTTCATGGGCTTAGGCCATGGCACACTCCCATCAGATCTGTTAGAGGAGGCCTCCTGAGTGCAAAAGAGAATGGCACGCAATGAAAGGAAAGGGCCGAGCCCTCTGCACCACCATATCAGCATGCCCCCATCGATGTCCCTGTGAAAACCTCTGGAAATGTGATCATTCGATTCTTGCGGGTTTGCCTCATCTAAATTGTCTAAAAGAGGTTTCGAGAGAGAACATTTATGCGAAGCAGGTATAGCCTTGGCATCTGGTTCTGTCCCCTAGACCTCTGAGGGTCCCTCTTAGCCCTATTTCCTATTTTCGGATGACTAAAAGCTGGGCTGAAAACTGAACCTCACCCTTAATTCTTTTTCCATTTTGAAGTTAGCAAGATAAATAAGTGTTGTTTTACATAAAAACTAGGCAAAATAGACAGATTTATTGAATTACCTCATAGCAAAGTAAGTGTGTTTCATTGTCACATTTTTTTTTTTTTTTTTTACTCTAGCAAGAATTTTTATTTTTTAATATATTGATGCCATGGGGAAAATGCTGCGTTGGCTATGAAGTAGAGAGAGGGCACCACACACTGACCGCTCCAATAATGTGCACCAGTAAATACCATGCAAGAGCTCGAGGATCCTAATTTTCGAATATATAATATATTAGAAGTTAAGCTGTTGGGAAAGCACACAGAAGACTTCTCTGAACCTTCGTAAATTCTTATGCTTTAAATTAGGAATAAAATAGTCTCTTTTTCATTAATGGCAAAAATGATAGGTCTTAGCAGTGCCTAATGTTCAGTTCATTGCAAATAGTACCAAATTTCTACGTATTCACTGCATATATTTTATTGCTGTAATTTGTGGTTCTCCCAAGCAGAATAATATTTTTATTTCACTGAATATACCAGTGCAAGTTAAAGGTCTCAGATGTATTCCTTTAAAGTGACAGTTCATTCCAGCTAGGTCCCTGCTTTATATCAGTACTTATTCATTAAAAAATAAGTATAAAATAGAATGTCATCCTTCCTAGTCCCAGATTCAAACAGTGGGGAGCCAAATCCTGAAACCCATGAAGTGTTCTCTCTTCCACACTTGGGCTCGGAGCACACATCTGTGGCAAGCTACTCTCCCTTAATGCATTTACCTGTGAGCTTGGTTAAGTAAATACACCCCAGCGCCAACCTGTCAAGGGTCTGCTTGTGCAAGCAGCCTCAGCTGGTGGCAGACTGGCTTGCCGCAGCCTTGCCGAGAGCTCCGCAGGGGCTCCCAGCTTCATTTCTGCTCCTTGGTCAGCTCTGCAAATACGTGAGGGTTTTCTGCACTGTTTGGTAGGTGGTGCTTGGCGCGGCAGGGAAACAAGTGAAACAGAGGTGAGGAAGATGCTTGTGCACGGCAGGGAGAGATTTGCTCAGCTGGGGTTTGAAGACACCGTAACGTTCAGCCAAACCGGCACATTTAAGGTTACCTTCTGGTCCGTACCTCTCAAGGAGGCAACTGTGCCTATCTGTCTTGCGCTGCACAGGCGTGCACACAATCTCTCCCATCTCCCCAGCACATCTGGAACATAAAACGGGGAACAGGCATGGGACTCTTTCACAATTCGACAGGGCATGATCTCCTCTGAAACATCTGCCTCTCAGCTGAGATTTTGTTGACTCTGAGTACTGAGAGCTGGAGCAAAAGAGAAGAAGAAATGAGGACTCCTAAGCAGTTTCCTGCAATACTTGCTTTAGCAGGTTGTAGATGGGATGTGAGCGTCAGACTACAGCAGAATCATTTCTTTAGAGTGTTTTGGGAATGTGCCTCAAAGTGTAAGCTATTCCAGTATCTTTGTGTTACACATGTGAGCATATGTGCGTGTGACACACGCGTGGGTTAATTATTTAAATCTTAAAATGTTGGAAGTCACTCCTCTGCATAAGAGTGCGCATATGTGCGTGCACACGCATATAGCACACTTGCGTTAATTACTTACACCTAAAAATGCTAGAAGTCACGCCTTGATTCTTTTTTTCTTATTATTTTTTTTAAATAGCAGGTGTTGTTAAAATTTACACCAGATTGTAAAATCTTGTTCCAAAGGACCGGTTCCTGAAGAAGTCTAATGATTCCTTCCCCTGCTCTTCACTTGCTCTCCAGAGTGGTCGCGGTAAAATCCCACCTCTCCAGCTGCTTTGTAGGTGTTCCCCCAATTCAGAGAGGAGAAAACAAATGTGTTGGTTTGTTGTTTGCCTCTGTGGACATCCTTTTCTGATTTTGATGGGCATTTTACTAAAGCATCCCGTTGGAGAAACTTAAGAATAAGTACTATTGAGAGAGGTAATTGATCCAAAATCCTTCCTTACTGTTTTCTCAATAGCTAAAAAGAAGCGGTGTTTTACCTACCAAAGCGTTATTAAAGGAAACTCAGCCATAGCAGCCGGTGTCAGCAATATGCCTTGCAATCAAACAAGAAATATGGTAGATACTCCAAGACATGAGATAACTGCCAAGGCTTATTGCAGAGCAAAGAGCTTTTCAAAAAATGTTTTCTCTGAAGAGCATCAGATTTCACTCACTTCTCACAGCACAGACATGCCTTGGCAATCATGATTAGCCTCATTTGGGCCTGTGGAATCCATTATTTTATAGCTAGTCTCATAGCTGGCAGGATGACAAACAGTTTATTCCTCTTTGGAGAGAAATCGGACCAAAAGACACAGAGCTTTAATTCAGCGTTCCCCCACCTAAGACATTTTTCCCTTCCCACTTATTGCTTAAGGCAAGACACCTAGTGTTTGCCTTGATGGCTCCGTCAGGCTCTTGACATCCCAAATTTATCTCATGGCTGGATGAGGACAAATCTTTAATGAACTTCAGGCTTTTGTTCCTTTTAAAGTCAGGCAAGGAGGGTTTACAATTCATCTGGCAAGGAAGATATAAAGAGCTATGCAAATAATAATTATTCTTAATTAGCTACATTTGCCTAGTTGCCAAGTGATCTTTCTGTGCATTTGACATCCCAAGAGGAGGAAGAACTGGTGTGGTTATCTGGGTCCGTTTACCTGACCCAGTTAGACGTGGGCTGAATGACCAAGGGGAGTAAGACCTAGACTCCAACTTGCTTACAAGAGCTCTCTGGGGTTAGATTTTACCAGGCAAGGTTATTTCCCAAACAGCTGTTTCATTGTGAGGGTTTTTAACCATTCTGTCAGTCTGTCTCTCCATGCCCCATCTCTGAGCACCCCTGGGCTGAGCTGGCAGCACTAGGAATTAAGTGTAATGTAGGTTCCTGCCCTGGAAAGCCACACTCAACAGCCCTGGAGGATCAAACCCTGCTGCCGGCACCTCTTGGTCCATTTCTACGTGCACAGAAGCCTTTCTTACTGGAGGAGAGCAACATCTTGGTACTCATTTTGTGCCCAGGCCTTTTCCAGAGGGACACCATTAAATAAACATTCTTGGAAAGTCCTCAGCTATCTTCCTTTTTTTTTCTTTTTAGACGTGGAGCTGTAAGTAATGCACAGCAATGCCTCTCTTCCCTTTTATAAAGGAGCTCACAGCCTGGATGAGGTTTAATTCACTCCTCCATTAGAGAGACTGGATCTCCACATCTCGCTTGTCCTAGCTGCAGGGCTGTGTTGCAAAAGTCCGGTGGGCGCTCAGCATCAGGCTCTTCTCCGGCAGCAGGAGCCAGCTACAGAAAAAGCACTGCAGAGGATCAGCTCTGCAGTGCTTACCTCCTTTTCTGGATCTGTGCTTTCACTGTTTTTTTTGGGTTGTTTTTTTTTGGTTTTGTTTTTGTTTTTTTTTTTATTATGGGAGAGTGATGTCCAGGTGGCTGATTGTGCTGTAATTTAATGGCAGCTCACTCATCTGCTGTTGTGCTGGAAACAATAAGAGGCCAACTGCCAAGGAAAGTTTGGCTGAATGACTTGTAGCCATAATTGAATTTAACACAGTACTTGTACAGTCCTTTCCCTCCCCCCCCCCCCCCCCCCCCCCCCCCCGCTAACTCATCTTGCTGCTTCTTTTTAATTGATGAATTTAAAAGGAAAATTCTGGTGCAAAACAAGTTGAGAGTTGCAGTGAATTAGGAAGTTGCTGCTGGGTTTTTTATAAACTGGTGACAACAGGGGTATGTGCTACTGGCCACAGGGTCACAGTAGAAGTCTGCCCAGCTCATTTTACTGCTTGTGATGGTGGTAAGCAGCGGCCAGTGCTCTGACGAACACTTTGACTAGCATAAACAACCTTTCTGTTTCCCAAATTCCAGAATGAATTCTTTTTCAGGTTGCTTTATCTCTGGAATGGTGCTCTAAACATAAAATCTCATCTACACAAGAGATTTATACACATTAAAAAGATCAGGTATTTCTTCTGAAGATGAACTCTGAATATAACAATACTTGCTGCTGCTTTTTTTTTTTTTTTTTTTTCCCCAGTGCAGTATATTTCAGGATTCATTATACCTTAAGTGAATTATTCTTACTTGAAGGAAAAAATATTTACCTCTTGGAATAATACATTTAGAAGTACAGTGCAATCACATTCAGTATCTGCTGAAGCTGATGAAGTGTCTGCTTCTTCAGAGAAGCCAGTCACTGTGACTGCCACCTCGAACAATCACAAGAGGAAAGAGGCAAAGAAAGACTAGAAATTATTCACGGAATTTGGGGAAATCCAAATGTTTGCAAAACCGTTGAGAACCTTCTTGCTGATATCTGCTCTGCACAACAGCATCAGATCTTGCAGGGCCAGGCACGTAGCAGGGATTTTACTTCTTAATCCCAAAGTTTCATTGGGTTTCTCCAGGACTGATTTTTTTTTTTCCCCTGTAACAAAATATTTAAAGGCGTAATTTTTTGTGTGCTTTGGTACCCAGAATTAGGAAATGAGGTCATAAT
Organism: Astur gentilis; assembly: GCF_929443795.1. Taxonomy (NCBI): domain Eukaryota; kingdom Metazoa; phylum Chordata; class Aves; order Accipitriformes; family Accipitridae; genus Astur; species Astur gentilis. Next base: position 28,739,534 of record NC_064891.1, read on the forward strand.
ATTTAAGCTCCTAGAAAATTAGCCTTGATTGGGCAGCACCATGGAAAAACAATTGTTATTTGTTGGGTTTGGGGGAGAGTCCCTGTGAGGACTTGGGCCTCTGATGACTGTTATTCATTATACGTATGTCTAACAAAAAGATGTCTTCCTCCCAAAATAGCCTGAAGTTTGCTCTATAATACACAAGGCAATTTTGTAGGAAACTGACTTTTTTCATCTCATGGAAACCTCTAGTGGACAAGAGTTAATGTATATTAGTGGTTTCCTGGGTCCTGATGGCTGTAAGTTACACTGACAGGTGTTTTAACATTAATAATCCTTAGTATTATTTTAGTGAACATTATTAAATTTAGTTATTATGTATTAAAAAGCAGACTGAAAGCACTGACATTTAAAGGAAGCCCAAATTAATGGTTTGAAAGGTTTCACAAATTTATCAGATGAATAGAAATATAAGGGAGAAAAAAAATCCACTCATGAAAAATGACAGCTTTGATTTCTGCAAATCTATAGATACCATATATAAAGATCTAATTTAGGTTGTGGTTCATGAAAGCGTTTATGGATTATTGACATTTCCAATCTCCATACTTCACAGTGAAATTAATTAAGAGGCGATAATTTGAGGAATGTGTTACATGAAGCCATTGTAACACAAGGTACTTGTAGAGCACCTTCGTTTGCTGATGCCTGGGTATTCTGTGAAAAATGTAATTTGGAAACAGAGCAAGTGAGATTATTCCTCCCTTTTATTAAATAAAGGATTAGCACTTCATTTGCTGTAAAAGGCAAGCATTTCTCCTGTGCAATAAATCAAGATTTTTTTTATTTTCCTAGCCTTATGGGAGGGAGTATAATGTGCATACATAGGTACATGCAGTCAAAAAGAGGGAAGTACTCTGTTTACTGAAACCTTAAATTTTCTTGGAAATATAAATAATGTTACAGACTAAGTGGGTATCACCATTATAATCATTAAACCTAAACAAACTTTAAAACTTAGCTTGCAGAATAGTTTTGGTCTGGTGGAGAACTGCAACAGAGAGGCTCAAACTTGCATGTGGTTCTTTTGTAACAGAAATTGGCAGCTGTGAGAAAGTTAATTCATGGCAATATAATTGATAAGAACTTTTTCTTCATTCCTCTGGCTGGAGAACGAAAGTCTGAGCACTTTACATTCAAGTGTTGGGTTGCTCATGGACTGCAAAGCCAGGTAATGTTAATGGAGTCTGTTCCCCATTTAAATGCATGTACATGCTTGCCATTGGCACAAGTGAAGATCCCCCAGGTAAAGCAGTGGCGGGCCACAAAGTGCAATCTGCTACGTATTTATTTATTGTACCTTGCCAAAGGAAGCTGACATTGTTCTTACTCTGAAAAGGAAGGGAAATGATTTCTAGAAAATCCATCATGTTGAGGGGGAAAAAAAAAAAAAAATCGTACTAAAGTGGGATTAGGTGGCAAAAATGGGAAGATAGCAACAGTATGTATTTGAAAAGTAGTCTTAGAAAACCTAGTTCTTCCATGTTCTGTGCTTGCTCCTGAGCCAAGACCCAAGAGGGTTTCCCCTGTTGCATGTTAAAACTTTTCACATTAAAAGCTCATAAAATGAGTGCTTCACTGGGGCCGCAGCTAAATTCTGGCTTGGGGGCAGCTTGATGTGGAGGATGGGGACAGAGGCTGGTCACTGTGTCTTCTGTAGCAAGGACAGCTGCAATGAAGGGACTGAGACCAAAGACTACTACCTTGCTTTTGCTTCTCCTTCTCCTAGAGGCAAAATGTCATCTGATCTTCTGCTGGCTACAGCTTGCTGCAGTGGATGTGACTGCGTTCCTGTTATTAGGGCGTTCGGGGTCCAGCGACCACACACCTGCGCTACAGTGGGACCCCAGGCTTTCCTAGAAGGAGTGGGTGGATGAGAGAAATGGTTGTGTGTGGTTTGGTTTGTGCCTGTGCTGCACGGAGTGAGTGCTGAGCTTGGCTATGTGGTCTCTTTTGTCATTTTAATTATGTGTCAGGAGAAGAAAACGAAGCAGAGATGGATACTTCTGCAGCATTTTGAACTTTAGGTTGCCAGAACAGCTCATGTCATATAAATGCTGAGCTAGCTCTCTAACTGTTCTTCTGGCAAACCATATTGGGGGGGGGGGGGAGGCGGGGTGTGTGTGTGTGAGTGTGTTTTAAGTACAAATTAATAAAAGAAGAGTATTTTCATATTTTTGGTATTTTAATGGGGCTTTGAGCAACCCGATTTAGTGGAAAATGTCCCTGCCCATGGCAGGGGGTTTGGAACTACGTGATCTTTAAGGTCCCTTCCAACCCAAACCATTCTATGATTCTACGATTTTCATTCCCTGGGTTTAGATATATATATATAGCTGCTGCAGAGTTTAGCGTTCCTCCAACTGTGCTTCCCCATCGGGATCTGTCTGTGTACCACCTGTGCTTCCCAATGGTAGAGCACTGTGGGTTTGAAACACGTACAGGTGGGGTCCTCTTCAGCCTTGCTGGCTGGGTGCTGGGATGGAGAACCAGAGGGACAAGTGAGAAGCTGATGACCCTTCTGCAGTATCTGTGCCCCACTTTCATGGTGCCTCTGATCTGTCAACTGCTGCATCTCCTCTTGGACCTCAACCACTTTCTTAAATTTTAGATGTTGGGAAGAGAAACTTCTTAGGACCTCATGTGCCCTATTACTATTAGCGTGACTGGGAATACATCCTACCCAACAGCAGATTTCCCTGCACCCTAGAGGGCAGTTTCTCTAGCACTGACTACAGGATCCTGTTGTCAATGTTCTGCCACGCTGGATATGCTGTGAATCTGATGCTGCCCCTGCCTGTGTATCGTCTAGTTGCCTAGACTACTGATTTCTATTGTGATAGCTAAAAGGAAGTCTGTTATTGACATGTGCTTTGGTGCCCTGAATTTTGAAAGCATCTCTTGTTTATTTTAACCTTCTTTTAGTAGAGGAAGACTGAGACTCCAGCACCCAGCCATGTCTTCAAAACAGACGAGCGCCTTCATCTCCGAGCAGGCTCTACACAGGCATGCTTTGGGATGCCTTGCTAGGTTTGCAGCTTCCCAATCGTGTTCCTGTTCAACCTAAAACCCACAGATGGGGGGGGGGGTGTTGGGGAGAAACATGTAAATTGGGAGAGCTCTCTATGGGTTCTCTTCTATAGGGAAGCCCTCAAGTCAAAGGTTGAGACAGTGGTAGGTGCTTTGCTGGTGGCACAAGGCTGGCCAAGGAGCTTGGGGTCTAGGGATTAGAGAAAGAAAGAAAAGGCTGTAGATCCCAGACCATCCTTGTATGAGGAACCCTGGTGCAAGGCACCTTCCAGACTTTGTTTTATCATTAGAGGAAGCTTAATGCTCGAGGCCAGCACAACAGGGCTCAGGGCCAAGTGGTGAGTCAACTATTTGATGGTCATCATCTTGCACCAAGGTGCTGTGTCGGGGCAGGGCACAAGGCCAGTGCTGTGCCATCTGAGGATGTTTCTCCCTAGTTGCTTCCCCAGAGCCATAACTACTTTTTGGCCTCACCTCCCCATACATCTGGTGCTGGTTGGTGGAGGCAACATGCAGTGGTTAGCCACGTCTGGCATGAAGCACCCTCAGCGTGGCTGAGACACTGCATCTTGTGCTACTAAGGTCAGCCTCAAAAACCTGTTTTCTTAGTCTTTCTATTTTGTCATTAACTGTGTGTTTAACGCTATATTAAATCAGTTTGACCTGTGAAGGACAGGAACAGGGAGTGGGTATCACTCATTTTGCTATTAAACTTCTGTCCTGAAAAAAAAAAGAGTTGGCGAAGTACAGGGCACAACATTTTACTTCTTTTTGCAATTGCCTTTTAACATCCCCCCTACTCAGATCATTTTTTTCCAGGAGTTTTGTGTTCGTGTTGTGTGTTTGAAGCAGTGCCAGGGAGAGAGCTCTCTACAGGACTCTACCACTTTGTGCTTGTGCCTTAAACAGTTGAGTGCAACTCAATATGGTGGTAAGAAAATGAGCAGTTAACATTGTTCAAGTGTTAATTGTGCCAGAAATTAAAAGTGTATTTACAGAGCCTCAACCCAGCAGTACTAAAAGCATTTAATTAATTTGTTTGTGCGATTTCTCTGAATAGGTGACAGGAATCTGCCTGATCACTCGGCCCCAGGCGCAGCAGGGGCAGGCTGTAGCAGCTGATGATCGCACATTGGCCTCAGTTTTTCTTCCATCCGAAGAAACAGGAGAAAATCAGATTATGTGGAAAGTCTTGTTTGTAACTCCCCTCAGACCTGGCAAGTGGTTCTTGATTTCCTTTGGGCCTCTGGCACCGTTGAAGCCAATGGCCCTGGCCTGCAACTGGCGTAGGAAATTGAGGTGAAATACCTTTGTTCTGCTCCAGTGCAGCAATAGCGGGAGTGGAAGATCTCGCTGTAAGAGAAATAACTGTATATGCTTGCTTTTTCTGTAGATCCCTGTAGGAAGGCAAGGTGCCTCCTGTGCTTTAAGCAGCATTTAAATTCTGTGGACTGGCACAGGCATTGCAGAGATGTAAAATTGTCTGTAATTGGGCAAAATGTTAAAAATTCTTCCAATACTTTATGAAGACAGTATTGCAGTGATATGTTGCATAATTGAAGGGATAATCAGACCCTAATTAGACCCTTCCTTTTAATATGGCTCAGTGAGCTAAATCCTCCAAGCCTCCCATGCAACCTATTCAAATAATATGATGTCCCAATATAAGCTGAGTAATTATTGAAATTCAAAAGCATTAAGTCTTAAATCAGCAGGAGGAAAATACGTATTGGGGATACATACAATGGAAAGCACCATGCAGCAGGTCACCACAACACGTACAGCGTCTGGACTTACAAGAGAGCTGGATATGGCACTGAACGCTAATAACACATACGAGCTATTCAGGATAAGGGTAATCAATGCTTCAGGTCACTCAGCTCAGCTGGTCACGAATATATTATCTCCTGCAGAAGCTTCTCTCTTCCTGCTTTACAGTATCACATTGCTGTTCGAGTGCATTACAAAAGCTTTTGTCCATTTGGAAACGTAAATTACTGCCTTCTATGCTGCCAGAGGTACAGTATACCATCAGCCAGAAGAATCAGTGTGAAGCCATACATTTGGGGATCTGTCACGTTGCTTTCTTGCTTTTACCAGGGACGTATAATGGTTTTTTTTCTGAATACCTCACTTAACCGTGGCCAGTCACAGCCTGGGACAGGGACAGCAGTTGCTGTGCGGGTTTCTCCAGTTGCTGGGCCGGGTGCCTTTTATTCTTGCTGGCTCTTTCCCTTGCAAAACCAGGTGCTTGCACTGAAATGCGTTGTCTCTGCTCCCTAGAGCCCTGACAGCCACATGGTGAAAACATTTGCCTTTAACCTTAACCTGTTATGAGGTAGAAAGGAGCCTGGATCTAAGCCCAGGTAAAAAAGACTGTTGAAGCTTGGAAAGATTCGTTTGGGGAGCTGCAGTTGGCTCCGGATGTACGCCTCCCTGCACAGCAAAGTGCAGATCCACATGTCTAGCCAATGCATTTGCAGTCTTATCCTGAAATCGTTCTTCCATTGAGCCTGCAATTTCCCATCCAAATGAATGAGACTTTTGAATGCAAAGGGGCTTGCAGTCCCAGCACCGGAGGACAGTCATTTGGCAAGTGTCTCGGTCTGGAAGGGGCCGGAGTGAACTCTGGGCAAGCAAAAACAAAGCGCACGTGCGTACCTCTGCATTCCTGTCTCGCTTCTCTGAACAGAGATCCCTCAGCTGTCAAAATCATACTGTTTTGCTGGCAAGTTCTCACTTCTCCCTCAATGATATTTTATGGGGCCTGTCTTCTGCACCTTCAGGGAAGAGGCCTTGCAGAACCAGCATACCCCGGGGCTGAGAGTCAGAGCCTGTTTGGGGCCCCACCATGCTGGAAGAAGAAGGCATCTGTGCCACAACTGCAGGGGGCTTTTGGATGAGGGCTGCCAAGGCCTCTCACAGGAGGTTGTTAGCTATAGAAACTGGTACTGAGCATTTAGCAATTAATACGAGCACTGCATTTATTTATTCTGACTGCAAGGGGCTTTGTCCGAAGGGACGCAACCTCTTCAGCAGCATTATTATGCGTGGTGAATAATTCACATCAAAATTGCCAGCAAGTTCTGGGGTTGGGCTTTTAAAATAGTGCTTAGATATTTTTAACTCATTAACACTGTAAGTCTTCAGGATCTTATAAATCATATAAGTATTACAATACTTTAACTGTTTTTTTTTTTTTTTTTCCAATTCTTACTAAAGCTTGTTTCTCCAAGACATAGGACAGGACTCTACAAACATCTACCAGTGTGCTTCATTTGACTCTCCTAAGTTCCGTATTAGTGTCGTAAGGGAATATATTCATGTCATAAGGGGATATTCTCCTGCTTACAGTAGGGATCCCTGTTTCCTAGGATTTTGGCAAAATACATGTAGATGTATATTCTATAAAGTTTCTCCCTGGAGTTTTTATTCTATACGTAAATCCGTATCAGTCATATTTCAGTGCATGGGTGTGTCATTTTGCTCTATGAAACTAGTCCAAGGCTGCCGCTGACGAGGTATCTCAAATAGTTCAGGGGGCTTGGGATGTCCCAAGTGTTGGGTGTTTTTTTTCTTCTTAAAAATTTTTGTAAAGTTAAAATTTATCTGTATTTTGTTTGGCTTGTCTGCATATTATCCAGTGTTTTTCAGAGGAAAGGCTTTATACATATATATAAAATGTTCACATACTAAAGTAAATTAATAAAGCTTCCTTTTCATATGAAAGAGGTAAAGAAAAGTACCTGGCCAATACAGTACCATTAATCTATTCTCTTTTCTCCTTTCTCTCTTTACCTCTCTCTCTACAATAGAAGTGGAACAAAAAGGTAATTAAATACCTTTCAAATTATATATATATTACTTATGTATAGGCTAAGTTATTTAACAGTTTAACGTTTTAGTTGAAGTACTTTGTCATTAATTCTCACTACTTTTTTGTTAAAGTTTATTTAGTATCTCTGCTGCTCAACTTCACCAGATAACTTACTTTTTGCTGAAAAGTTTTTACCAGTGCCACTTTTTTTCATTAAATTTCTATTCAAAGGTTTAGATAACTCAGTCTTTTCCTGCCCTAAAGAATTTGGAAAGTGCGCATACATACGTATGTGCATAAGTATATCTAATTATGCCGTAAAAGCCTCTTGGAAATGACACCCCTTTATCAGCAACTCTAGGTGGTTACTTAGACTCCAGTAGAGCAATATTCTTTTACACCAGTTACTAAATCTGATTTTCCTCCTGTCTCGCTCTCCAGAGGATATTACCAATTTCTGCATTTCCAAAAATAATTGGTTATGCTCCAAGCAGGGAGCACGAACATGGGATCCCATCTGCCAGCCCCACGCTACCCGAAGCGTGTGGTGGGGTACCTCTTCGCACCTCCCTGCTGCCCACCCCGTCATCATGGTGAATAGACTCCTGCTCACGGAGATCAGCATTACAAATACGCAACAAATATTCTCCCCCTGAAGCGTGCGCGGCACCTCCGGGTCAGGAGGGTGCTACAGGGGATGGCGAGGGCCAAGCGAGCCAGTTTTGCTCCGCAGCATCCCTCCTTTTGTCTCCCCATCCAGCTGGCTGGCCTCTTGGCACTGGCGTTTCTGTGATGCCAAGGTCAGCTGGGTGCCGGCTGAGCCTCCTCCCAGGCGCTGGGCACGCCATGGCTCCTCTCAGCCCCGCCGAAGTCTGAGCAGCAAAGCACCCCGGTTAGTCAAACTGCTCCTCTGTGCTCCTCTCATGTAACAATAGAAGGTATATGTTTTTAAGTTTGAATTACTACTATATTTAACAGGACATTTTTTAACTGATTAAAATCTAGACCTTGGGTGCCTCTCCAGTGAACTTTATTCTTTTCCTTCCTTCTTTCCTTTCTTCCTTCCTTCCTTCCTTGCCTTTTCCTTTCAGCATCCATACGTCATTCGTTTTTAATTGTGTGGACTGCATGTTTTGTGTGTCCTGTAGCAGCTTTGAAAGCCTCATTTCTAGTTATACTGCAGATCTGTAGATGGGTGTTCCCCCCCGACTCCCTTTGCTTTAAACGCTAAGGGATTCGCCTCTGCTTTGCTATTGGTACTCTTTAAATATTTAATATCGCTTGGGCTGTAAGGATGGGAATTTCTTTCTCGTATTTCCATTTCTAGGCCACTCTTCTGTGGGCTGTTCAAATAAATACGTGGATCAATTCCCTGGGAGTTTACCCCTTCACCTAGTAGGTACAGATTCACTGCAGAATATAATCTGGAAATACAAACCCAGAAATCCTTTGGGGGCACGTATTCATTTCAGAGTTTACAAAGGCGAGTGGTCCAAGTAAGTACACCTGTAAAAATAGATTTGAAAAGCAGTAAGAAAATGAGCCACAGTTGATAGAAAGAGCAGGAAAAAAGAAAAAAAAAATCTGTTTGGTGGAGCAAATCTTGTTCTAGAGACATGGCCGGCGGGAAGGCTAGTCTCCAGCTACAAGGCATTGCTCTTGGGTTTCCTCTGATCTTGAGTGTCCTCTGCTCCAGAACTAGAAGGTGTTGAGATGTTTGAGCCAACCACCCCCAGACAGTCATTAACTTTGTTTTCTTGTTTCAAATTCTTTTCCCCTCCAACAGTTTTTCTTTGCCCTGGACTGCTAAAAGGAGTATACCAGAGTGAACACTTATTCGAATCTGACCACCAATCTGGTGCCTGGTGCAAGGACCCTCTGCAAGCATCCGATAAGATCTACTACATGCCCTGGACGCCGTACCGGACAGACACGCTGACGGAGTACTCCTCCAAGGATGACTTCATTGCCGGGAGGCCAACCACAACATACAAACTCCCGCACCGGGTAGACGGCACGGGGTTCGTGGTGTATGACGGGGCTTTGTTCTTCAACAAGGAACGAACCAGGAACATAGTCAAGTTTGACTTGCGGACAAGGATAAAAAGCGGAGAGGCTATCATAGCTAATGCAAATTACCATGACACCTCTCCCTACCGCTGGGGAGGCAAGTCTGATATAGACCTGGCTGTGGATGAGAACGGGCTGTGGGTAATCTATGCAACAGAACAAAATAATGGCAAAATAGTCATTAGCCAGTTAAACCCTTACACATTAAGGATTGAAGGGACGTGGGATACTGCCTATGACAAGAGGTCAGCTTCTAACGCCTTCATGATCTGTGGGATTTTGTATGTGGTGAAGTCTGTGTATGAAGATGATGACAATGAAGCCACAGGGAATAAAATAGACTACATATATAACACTGACCAAAGCAAGGATAGCATGGTGGATGTGCCCTTTCCAAACTCCTACCAGTACATTGCTGCTGTGGATTATAATCCCCGGGACAACCTCCTTTACGTATGGAACAACTATCACGTCGTGAAATATTCCTTGGATTTTGGCCCGCTGGACAGCAGAGCAGGTAAGGGTTTCAGTACCAAGCCAAAATCTGAATTGTGCTTTCTATTTCTCTTGCAAGTACGGTGTAAAATTGAAGTACACTCCTGTCTTACTGATCTGCCTGTGTTTGTGTAAATTAAGCCCCACCACAGGGCCTATGATGAATATTAAGACATTAATATATGCAGAATATTTTTTTTTTAGTCTTAGTTTGATATGAAATGGAGAAAGGAATGTGCTACCCATAACTAACCTGAAACACTCTCCAAATATCCACGCTCTTGCTTGCATCACAGGGATAGCACTCTTTTCTCCATAAATGAGTTTTCCTCCGTACATCAGATCATCTTCCCTTCTGCAGGAATTTTGGCAAAACAAAGTGTGGAAGATGCTGTTGCTGCAAACAGCCAGGGGAAAACTACCAGCCAGTTTAAATGACTTCATTCCATTAAGCTGGGGGAGTTTGGGCTGTTTAGGGAAGCCGTGAGCATGCACCCACCCCCAAGTGTGTGTCTAGAGTCAGGAGGGGAATCGACAACAAAATCCTCCGAATTGTCGGTTTCTTTTCTTTAAAGTTGCTCTTTTTTAAAAAGCATTTCATGACTTACTATGATTTACTATACTTTCTCTAAGAGAGGAGCATCTGGCCCCTGGAAGATTCCCAGCTTTTCCACCTTTTTTCCTGTTAGAAAGTATGCTAGTAATTGCTTAGTTGGGTTATATTCCCTTAACTTTAGCAACTTCTTCATTGTTTTGCAAGTATTATGTTCACAGTTGCCACTTTATCAGTAACATGACTTAGCCTAGATTGTGGTCAAACTCATATGACAGTGCAAGAATTTCCAAACAGCATATGCCCACTCATTTTCAAGTGGTTACTGCTGTACGTGATGTAGTCACCATTATCAGGTAGTTCGTGTGGTGGACTGTGTACTTCAGAAAGGTTCAAAAAGTAAGAGGAAAGGCAGAATTAATATAATTTGGACAGTAAACTTTCGATTTGTAACATGGCTGGTCCCAAAACACTCTGTTTTGTTAATAAGAAGCTCAGAAGTGAATGAGTGGATTCAGGGCTTCAGATTGCAAAAGAGACGTTGAGAGGTTTCTGTTGCTGAGCTTTTCTTTTTCTTTTCCTGTGTGCAGCCTGTTATCCATATAAAAAACGGATCAAGAGATGCTGAAAGAAACTGTGGATATGAAATCTAGGGAGGGGTGGAATAAAAGTGGTAAAATGGCAGTGAATTTCTCATTTTTATACAAAAAAGTAAGGAAGAGGCGAAGGAAATCTTGAAGAGGCAGATGAACAAAACTGAGTGACTGTTAAGAGAGGAGCAGGGATGTTTTCAATGATGTTGACCTCTGCAAGATCTCAAATGAGCAAAAAATGAAGTAATATTTCTCATTCTCCCAACTTAATGATGACCATGTACTTTCTGAGTAGTGGAGTGAAGCAAAGCAATTTGTGAGCGATTGGTTATCCCTGAGGAGTGAAAATCAATTGCATCCCTTCTATTTCACAGAGTTTCTCTCCTTTTCAGTGAATTATGTTCAGGTATTACAGTGGACTCTCTGCTGCCACTTTTTCAGATGGTGACCGTTGTCAGTAATAGCATCTTTAATTTAAAAAAAGCCATAATCAGTGAAAACCCCAAATTTTGTACTTTCCTATAGAAAAGGAAATGGTTCTCCCCTTTTTCTCAGTCGAAGCTGGTGAGATGGGAGAGCGGATTGAAACCTTGCAGAGGGCTGAAAGTCTTTGAGGTGCAAGGATTTGATTTGTCCTTGTGTCACTGTTATGAAGCCCCTTCAATTTCACTCATGTTTGGATGAGAATTTAAAATCCCCCAGTGCCTCAGATGGAAAGCTGAAGCAGATTTTGGCTTTGGGTGGTGGACATGAGAGGGTTAATCTGGTGTCAGGGAATCTGGTGAGCCTTCTCTGATGTTCCTTTTGTGGAATTTTTGGTAGCTTTGTAATGTGGGCACTAAGCTGAATTTTACATGCATTTCTCTTCTCTGAAAATTGCAGGGATTTCTTTTTTGGCAGAAGTGCATAAGGATCCCATTACAGGTTTAGATCCTATTTTACAGGTTTACAGGACTTTTGAGAGGACTGCTCTGATAGCAAGTGAAATTCTCAATAAGACAGCTCGAATGGGCCAAGGCATTTCAAAGTGAAGAAAAATACCGTTGCGAAGGGAGTTTACTGCTCCATTACCTGCACAGCCTGATTAGTGGTAACATTATTTTACGAGTCAGTCAAAGAGAAGCACTGATTTTGAATTGAATAGGTGAGCAAACACTTGCCTGACACCAGGGTATTTGCAGAGAGGAGCCAGGAGACCAGGTCTGCATGACTCGTTCTCTTCCAAGTTCAGTGCGACACGGTTCTGGTTAGCACCAAATTTCATGCCACGTTGCTTTATATATAATACTAAATATATGGCTGGCTTAAACCCAATCTCTCCACCAAAGAGCAGAGCAGGAGCTGATGCAACACTAGGAAAGCAGTGAAGATCCAGGATATTTTTATTTGGTTATTAGTTATTAGTTATTTTACAGAATGGATTTTGGGTATGTGTTTTCCTTCTTCTCTTCTAAAATCACCAGTGTTTCTCTGTTTAGAGCAAGGCAATGTTCAATGCAGCCATTTTCCATAGGGTTACAGTTTGAGTAGCAAAATATGTAAAACATTATCTGCTTAATTAGAAAACAACAAAAAAAAGATTATAAAATTGATGGGTCGAACAAATTGGTTGTTAAAAAACAATTAAGGGTGAAGTTTTAGGAGACGAGCTCTTAAAACCAAAAATTGATCGTAACAAGAAAAGTGATATATTTAGCTACCTAAATGGCCAGTAGCATATTTGAAACATATTTGAACTCTTGGGTATCAAACACTTGAAGGATATCTAAAATAAAAAACAGGTGCTGGGAGCTCGAGTTCACTTAGAATCAAACATTTTCAGTCTTTTCCCAAACCATCCAGGGGAAATGGGAGGGGGCAGGATTTGCTTAGCTTATGGGAAAGGCAGGGATCACATCCTCTCGCAGTGCTTAAACGCTTTTTCTGAGCTTTAATTAAAGGTCTGTTTGTGCATGTAGGTTTGGAACATATTTGAGTTCTTCACTGTCACAGAGCTTCTCTCCCCCACCGTTTAAAAAAATGGGCTTTTACTCCTCAGAGTAAATGAGTGTCAAAACCTGCAGTGCTCAGCTTCTGTAGCAGATGAAGGTACCAGGGAAGACAAAACATTCTGAAATCTTAAGTGAGGCACAAAGCTGGATTCAGCTGATGTAGAAGCAATTCAGGGCTCTTGATTGAATTAAAACCAATTGTTCATTTTTCTCAGAAATGGGAAAAACTGCATTTTAAGGATTTGCCGTGCTCGTGGTTTTTTTTTTTTTCCTTTTGTCTGGGGTTGTTTTCATTTATCCCAAAAGCGGTTTTGAAAGCAAACACTCCTCAGTACCTGCAAATCCCAGGAAACCTGTCATTAATGTCTGCCTTCAAGAAGTGATCTTGAAGATACCAAAAGCCTTTGAAGCATATATTTTTTTGAGCTGTTTGGCCTTAAAATGAGTTTTTTGGAGGATGCTTCTCCCTAAATGCTCCTGAGCTTCTGGGTTATTTCTTTGTAGCTGCTTTTGTGTTTGCCAATTTGAAGCGACAGTGAGAATAGCTCTGCAACTCTAGCAGTGTTTTCCATTGTATTCTTCAAGAACTTGAACCCCAAAAAGTGTTCAGGTTGTTTTTTTATGTGCCCCGCTAGACATGTGCAGGGAGAGAAATGAAAGGCTGTATCAGCAGAATGAAAAATTTTCCACAACCTAATCAGTCTTAATATTCACCAGAGTTACCTGTTTTAATCATCACCCACTTGTGATACAGTCTGCATAAACAAATTCAAGAAAATATCAACAAATCCTCCTCTCCAAAAAGGTAAAGTGCTCCCATCCCGCTTCCTGGCGCCGTGCTGCATACAAACACGCATCTTCTGGCTTTGCATCTCTGCACCTCCCCAGGCTGTCGTGGCTCCTGGCTGGGCACCAGGTAGGGGCTCCTGGGCAGCAGAGAGACCAGAAGAAGAAAGTTTTGCCTTTTAAACGCCTGAGGTGCCCCACGCCAGTGCTGGCAGCTCTCACGCGGGGGCTCGGGATGTGCTGGCTGAGTATTTAGACCAGGGGTAGGGACGGGAGCCTGTCCCGTAGCTCAGCAGTGAAGTAGCGCAGGGAAGGACTTGAACCTGGATGAGGATCCCTCTGTGCATGTCTGGGACTCGCGTGTCCTGGCAAACGTTCCCAGTGACATGGAAAATAGAGACCGCCTACTTTCGAGGAGATGTTTTGAATTATGTCCAGGAGACCCAGGCATTACAATATGGAGTGTTTAATAGGTGTATGAAGTTAACAGATAAATATGCCCAATACATAAGGAAGACAGTGATATGATACAGGGCTTCTAATATGGCCTCATTGTGCCTAAGTGGCTTCCACAGATTGCATATTAACACTGTGGACTGCCAGTCTGGTAATCAAATGTGATATGAAGCTTCCATCCATATCTGTGATATTTTAAAAACCTCAGAGGGTGTATGTCAAACTTTTATCCTCCACATTTTGTTAAATATTGTGGGATGCTCTCTTGACATGTGATTGCAACCATTTTATTCAGTAAGGGTTGTTGGGTTGTGGGTTTTTTTGGTTTTTTCCTAAAGCAGTTTTACAATGCAGATAAGGTGAACCCTCTGTCCTTATAATATGCTAATTAAGTGCATTTGTGTCTTGGGTAAAAGATGTGGCAGTATGGTGATGAATAAGAACTTTAAACACATATGACACCTCGTTAAAATGTAATTTTCACATCATAAATCTGAGGCCTTTCCTTTGACAGCTGAGTAATGTGGATAGTGGGCAGAGGATCCTGAGCGTTTCAAAGCTGTCACGTGCTAATAGGTAGCTGTGAGTGGCGTCCTGCGCTGCTCGCCTTTAACGCCCTACAGCCTTGCCTGGGAAATGCATCAGAAGGGCTGCTGAATCTGAAATCCCACTTGTGCACAGGATATGAATTGCCATCGCTTCGAGATCCCATTGCGATAAGGCATGCTTGGTATGTCTGAAGTTGAATTTGGGCTGCATTTTCAAAGGCCAGCTGAGCCTTTTTGATGAGCAGCTTCTCCTGGCGGACAAGGGCCATTTTTAGGGAGCTGCTGAGTGTTTAATTGCAGCTTCTCCTGTGTTTTTATTTTCCAGTTGCTTTCCTCCCATCTAGGAGCATCCCTAGCTCTCTCGCTCCTGTTCCTCTTCATTGCTTACAGTGACAGCTGCTGGTTGCACAGTGTTGTTGGAGGTTTTCAGAGAGATCAGTGCTTGCTTTCAGCAGCCTCTGCTAAACACGTATCGTGACTGGGGCCCTGGTTTTTATCCTTTAATATTTGCCCATATATGCATGTCCCATTTATTCTATAGATATTTCAGTCCCTTTTTGCTATTTAAGATAGAAAGACATGTCTAAGTTTGGAGGTGAAGAAAGCAGCACATCTTTTACAACAAAGCTGGCATCTCAACCTACATTTGCTGGCCAGACGGTACCTTAAGTTCAGAAGGACAGGAGGATATATCACCTACCTGGGGCATGCTGGGATCCAGAATTGCATTTGTTCCCCATTTTGAGGCCTGATCTGTCTCTTCGTTTTCATCCTGTTTTAAATCTTCCCACTTTGTAAAGCAACGTTTGATTAAAAAATTATAAAAAAGTATCATACCGCTGGACACTTTTCTGAAATTAGGGATTTCTGCTTTTTGTCAGGAAAGCTAGAGTTTGAGTTCTTTCCTCTACCTTCTTACAAAAAAATCCTCAAAAAGTGCAAGATTCCTCGGCTTCAAACCCCTCCCTTTTTGGAGCATTTCATAAATATTAATACTGTTTGGTTAGCACAGCGGGAATATCTTCAGTGCCTCTCCAGTATGAATAAATATGTGGTTGCTCCCTCCTCCTAAATAAAAATGTACTTCTCTCAGTAGGACCATGGAACAGGAGATAGCCTTACCAAATGGAGGTGGAGGAGTCCTCCTTCTCCTTGAGTCACTGCTTCTACTATGACACACCTATCTAAGCCAGCCTGAGAAAATGGTACAGCACACCTAACCTGTCCGGGAGCTAAACCAGGATACTGCTGTATCCTCTTTGGAGATCAGTTGTTACCATTGCAAACCAAACAGGAATCTGCTATAAGACCTGCATGCCGTGAAGTCACAGCCAATATCAATGTGCTGAGGTCCTGTTCCCACAGGGTCACAAGCAGGAGTGCTGGGGGACCGGTCTGGTGGGCAGCCAGTGTGGTTGAAGGAGGGGAAGGGCAGCAAGATACAAAATGATTAAGCTAAACTTCACTTTCAAGCTTCAAAACAAAAGGAGACCAGAGACTTCGGCACTTCATAATCCTGTCAAGCGCCAGGAGGGGGAAAGCACCTTGCCAAGAACATGTCTGAAAAGCTGAGGCGGCTGTTCCTGGCAGCAAGCATGGGATGTACTGCTGAAGATAGCGGGGTGATTGCAGAGGGGAAAAAAGCATTAACTGTGTATGAAGGATAGCGGCTTTTCCTCTTCTGCAGCGAGCTCTTTGACTTGAGGAATCAGCCTGGAGTTGTGATTAATTGTCGTTTCATTAAGTTCAAGACCACCAGGTTGTCACGCTGACATCCACCACAGCTTATCAGTCTGATGCAAATACTTTGCTCCAAACCTAGTGTGGTGGTTTAACCCCAGGCGGCAGCTAAGCACCACACAGCCGCTCACTCACTCCTTCCCACCCAGTGGGATGGGGGAAAGAATAAAATAAAAAAAAAACCAAACCCGTGGGTTGAGATGAAGGCAGTTTAATAGGGCAGAAAGGAAGGGAAAAAAAAAAAAATCAACAATAATTATAAAAGAATTAGGATATACAAAACAAGTGATGCACAATGCAATTGCTCACCACTCGCTGACTGATGCCCAGTTAGTTCCCAAGCAGCGATCTGCCCCCCCAGGCCAAGTCCCCCCAGTTTATATACTAGGCATGACGTCCCATGGTCTGGAATACCCCTTTGGCCAGTTTGGGCCAGCTGCCCTGGCTGTGTCCCCTCCCAACTTCTTGTGCCCCTCCAGCCTTCTCGCTGGCTGGGCACGAGAAACTGAAAAATCCTTGACTTAGTATGAACGCTATTTGGCAACAACTGAAAACATCAGTGCGTTATCAACATTATTCTCATACTAAATCCAAAACATAACACTATTTCAACTCCTAGAAAAAAAAAAATTAACTCTATCCCAGCCAAAACCAGGACAGCCAGCTTTGAATGTTGCAGCCCTTTGGGTCTGAGATGTTTGCCAGAGGCAGGGAGCATGACGGGACACATAGCAAATGTCCGAGGCTACCTTTTGCAGGAGGAAGGGACTGCATCATGTACTAGAGACAGCTTTTGAGCATTGAATTTTTACACATGGTTTTTAGCAATGAATACATCACTTATCCCTTGGCCAGCAGGTTTTGCTGGCTTGTGTGCAGCGCTGGGGATCTGCACAGGGTTGGGGGTTTAGCCTGGTAAGAGATTCCAGGATGGTCCATTTTTGAGTTGTTGCCTCCGCCACCTCCTCTCCTCCCACCCCAAAACAGGATTATCACCTGCCAGGCTTCTTCTCAAGGCATTACCCTCTCATCTTAGATTAGATCTGTGCATCTGATTCCTCAAGGCTGACCCTATGTAGTGCAAACATCTTCTGCTCCCTGCAGCTCTGCTCTGGCCTGGCTGCAGAGCCACTAGCCTGGCTTGGGACATGGGGTCCCACATGTCTTCTTCATGTGCCAGCTTGTTTTTTTGCTACTGCGTTTTTAAAATGAGCAGCTTTTATTTCTGCTCGCTACTGAAAATACCTCCACCACGGCAGCTCATGGGTCTGGATCGCTCTCCTCACTTGTCTGCCACTGATTGTGTTTGTTCTGGAAATGACTACTATAATATTTTTAGCAGCACTTATTAAGACTCGTCTCCTGAAGTCTAGTTCAATGTTGCTAATTAACTTCTTCGGTGCCGCCAGCACTCTGCAGTGCTGCCATGCCAGATTTTTTTTTTTCTTTTTTTTAACCAATAAAGGTAAGAAAGCAGATGTGGATGCCCTGCCATATTCTGCTTTAGAGTCAAAGCAAGCAGAGGATGCATTGGATGTCCTTCGTACTGCTGGCCTTGATACTCAGGTTAAAGGGGAGTAAAAAGCTCATGAAGAGTAAGCTACAAAATTACTGAACCTTTACAGGGAGGCTTTACAGTGCCTTCCCTTGACTTCAGGAAGTTGTTGTGATGCCCTTAGCAGCTCCCCATCCTTCAGATGTGGCAGCAAGTCAACTTTCCAGACAATTAAGGTACAACTGTGCTGATAAAAAGTACCCAAGGTATACATGAGTAATGGAAAGGTCAGCTTTATCCTCGGAAATCCAGCTGAAGTCTCATGGTAGGGCTGGATGATACAGGTTGGGGTGATAGGAAGGAAATTTAGGTTGAAGGTGCAAAAAGAATCTTGGTAGCTAGTTTGAAGATTTCCAAGTTCTGGGATAAATGGGACCAGCCATGAAGGGCTGTGAAATGCTAGTTGGCGATGCTGTCAACAACGTGACAGGGGAAGATAGGTAGATCTCAGAAAAACGAGATAATAGGCACTTTGAAGCACACCTTCTTGAAGTGTGTTTTGGCATTAGTAACTCTGCTAAATCAAGAGAGTTGGGTATTGAAAAAAAAAACAAGAATAAAGCAGTGTCCATTTCTTTCGTGTGAGTCTATCAGGTATGCATGAGTAAAGGTTCTTACAATGAAAAAGTTTCTGGGACAAAATCCCCAAGTTCTTGGAGAGTTTCAGCTCAGCCATTACTCAGACAAATCCTCTGAAGTTGACAGGAGTTTGGACTGGGGGCTTCAGGAGCAAGTCTGCAAAGAATTTCTGCTTGTCCTGGAAGGAATTGTATTTTGCCAGTGAGAGGCTTTTTGACCTCCTGATTTGTGTCTAAAGCATCCGAAGAGGATCTATAAATATAAATTATAACCTGGAACAAATAGTGAATATCCATGTGAATTTGAGTTGCAATATCTGCCCTGCATTTTTATGTTGGAAAGATTTTTTTTAAGGGTGTGCTCATGATTGGAGGGCAAAGCAGATGATGAAGACTTAGGTGAAAGAGATGTGTCCATTAAAACAATGTAGTGATTGTTCACTGTAATGGGATTTCTTAACAGTAAATAGGATTTTTGCTTGATTAAAATGTGCTGAGAGGAAACAGGACTTAAGGAAAATTTCACTGAAACATGCGATTCGGTTTAAAAAGACTGGCACTGAATAAGCAAACTGGCTGTTTCATGTTACGTAGCTCCTTGGTTCTGTGTTCTCACAAAGTAGCAGCTGCTTGAGACTCAAAAGGGAGAGGGGAAAAAAGCAAAGAAACATCAGAGCTGAAAACTATAGAAGTTATACACTGGCCATGACAGAAGATGGGAAAATCAGCTGCCTTTATACCAGTCTGAGCTGGCTTACTGGGATGCCATTCATGCTTCCCTCAAATAGCTGGAATAAATTAACACAGCTACTGGAGAGATGAGGCATTAGGCAGCTCTGCAATTCTTTTTCATCTGTCGATGTTTAGGACGGAGATGGGGAAAGGGCCATCTGTGTGCTGCGGGCAGGGAGAAAAAGTAAAGGCAGCATCCAGCATAGGCATGCCAGCTGAGAAGTCCCTACTCCATTCATAGGGTCTTTCCAACATACCATGTGAAGAAGAGCTTTTGTGAGCCCCTTGTATTGGCCTCAAAATCAGTTTCCCCTCAGACTGTGTTAAATTATTCCCTCTGTCCAAGGCATGCATGAAGGATGCTGTGGCTTGCTAAGGTCAATCAGCCTGAATTCATGTGATGTTTGCACTCTTGTATTGCTGAATTAAGCAAATGACTGGTAATGTTAATGTGAACTATGAGGCTCCAGGAGGAGGGAAATAGTGAGGGAAGGCTGCATGAAGAAGAAGAAGAGTGTTTGGGTGGGGTTTTTTGTGAGGGAGAGGTAATAAAATATATTTGCTTGACGGGAGCATATGTATACACTGGAGGGACTAACAGCAATGAATATTTTTGGCCTTCTCCACGTAAGTGCTTGCTTTCCTTACTGGACAGTAACTGCCAAGTATTTTCTTGGTGCAGTATTGAGTGTGTTAAAAGTTATTCACAAGAAATATCCTTGGATTGACTGGAACAGAATTTATTGATAAAAGCGTTGTACTCTTCACCACAGGTATCAGGATGAGTGAGGAATGCCAGTACCCAAAAAACAAGCCAAGGTGGGAAGTGCTTGGATGAGTTTCTGGTCAATTTTTATAGTTTAAGGTGCAGATTCATCCAACATTGTGTTGGGAGAGGTGCCTCTGCCTCGTGCCTTTCTTGTAAATATAAACTTTCTTTATGGATAAACAAAGCCTCCTCCTGAGCTTGGTGGGAAGCAGATGAAGCTTTTGGGTAGCTTAAAAGTGCATAGTCAGAACATGGTGTGTTGTGTAAGGCTGCTGTAATGTGTTCTTTTCATATAAATGAGTTTCAATTGACTCTGGTATGAAGAGTAGAACAGAGAATTAAATTAGATTAATAGATTTTTTTAAGACCAGAAGGGACCATTAGCTCATTTAGTCTGACCTCTGTAATGCATTTGAATGGATTTCATCCGCTTCCTCTTGTACTGAGCCTAATGACTTGACTTTAACTGAAGTGTACCTTCCAGAAAGGCACCCAGACAATCAGGGTGTCACTTCATGGAGTGCTTTTCTTGGGTGGATATTCTCTCCCAGTATTAAAGAGGTAAAATAATATTTGCATTATTAATGTTTTGGTTCTACTGCCAGTGAGTCCATTTTGTGGGGTTTTTTGCATCATACGTAAAAAGTCAAAAATATGCTTCTTGAATTGCATTCTTTTGCACCTTGTTCAGATGTTGATCAGGAGGTTGCCTTCTGTGGGAGTTACTGGTAGGTCTGAGACTTTTTATTATTTTTTAAAGATGTTAGAAACTTGTTACATGGAGTGGGAAATTCCTGAATAGACTGAGAAAGCAAATAATTCACTAGCAATGAGAAAATAGCTTTCTGGGCACTAAAACTAAGAAAGCCTTCTACTTTCAGATGTGTACTTTATGATGAGTGCCACTAAATGTGTCTGTAAACTCTGCTTTTTAATTAGAAGAAATTACCAGTCTGCAGAGCTTGCATACTGCTCTCTTAATGCCACTTCCATTTTTATTTGAACCAGAGTGGTAGGGAGTGACATTTAAACCTCGGAGTTTGTCATCAAGTTCTAATTTTCTCGTTGATGAGAACATCTGTCCATTGGAAAGGGCAAAAACTCATTCCAGCAGTTTTTCCATAAGGTATTGGAAGATTTAATTCCAAATGGGTTTTCTGATTGTTGGTTTGGTTTTTTTTGCCTTTTGTTTCCCACCCTGTTTTTAAAGGGGCCTGTATTTACACTGGGTAAAAAAAGATGATGATGCAAGGAAGTGAACTGTAGACGATACAAGAAGCACTGTGGTAAATAACCATTAATTGTATTAAGAGCGTTGTCACACCAGGTTTTTCATGTCAAAACGTACTGGCAAATTCTGGTGGAAAGAGATTATCATATTCTTAATATGCAAATATAAATTGGCTGTACTAACAAATGTCTTAATTCAAATTGAAATACTATACTGTCAGAATGTATTTTTTTCCTTCTAACACCATATTTTGTGATATTTTGGATAAACTTCACCTTCAGGCATTTCTTTCTGGTTACTGACCACCTGAGAGAGGCTTTATCAAGGCTGTGGCTTCATTAGATTAAACACTGTGAGAGTAGACATGTTACCCCCTCTTTCTCATTTTTTCCTTTGAGAGAAGAAACCTTAAAATGGGCATGTATCAAGGAAGGCTAGTGAAGTCCTCTCTTCCCTTTACAGTGTAATTTGTGACCACAGTGATCTTGTGCATGTTTGGAAGTCATTGCCACAACATAGTTGACAGTGTATGCATCAGCTGTAACCGAAAAAAAAAAGACTCAAATTAGCCAAAATGACCCCAAAATATCTTTGGGGCTAGCTGGTATAGGGTAGTGCCAAAGGGAGTTTTGATTTCCATGCAACCTGATTTGCACATCGAAGGTGATAAGCATCACCTTGCTGAACCATGGCGTTTACGTGTTTCATTAAATTTCTCCCTTAAGATGACTTCTAGGTTGGGGGGCAATGATGTGAAAAGTTTCTTTCTACAGTTTGTTGACATTTATCAGCGACAAATGTCTTTGCTTTAGTGAGTAGATCCAGAGCTGTAAAAGCTGGTCTTCGCCAGATAAAGGTTTAGTTACAGTAACTTTATTGTCCTCTTCCTACTCTGATTTGAAAGCTGATTTAATCTTCAAAAGGAATACTCATTAAAAATATAGCATGCATTGGTGCATTTCTTTAATTCATCTTCCCTGGAAGCCTTGTGGATCCAAAAGCAGCAGACATGGGTTTGTGCATGCCTGAGGTTTATCCACAGCTTGCTGACATGATGTTTAAATGTGATTCTTGCTTCTGTGCATGGATTACAGAGACCTGTTTAGCAGCATGGTGCTAACCAGATTCCTCCAAATCACTTTGCGATGTGACCTATTTCCTTGCTGGAGAAGCTCAGAGGAGCCTGTTGCACCTTCTTTGTCACGGAGGTGAGGATCTTTTGAGGGAGCAGAAGCACTGGTGTTTTGGGAGGTTATCTACTACCATGTAACCCAGGGCTGGCCAAGAATGCCCACACACCTCTGTGGGTTCATCTTGCCACAGAGGTTGCCTGTTAGCCATTGTGGGTCGTGTCAAAAAATGTCTGAGGCTGTTGATATCAAACAAGGAGCCAGGGAAAACGTGAGGCTTGTAGCTGGCTGCAGGTGAGGTCTTTAAACAGTAGTAGTTGAAGATGGACCTACCTAAGGGCCAGGGACTCCAGGAGAAGAGGCTCTGTGTATCACGGAGCTGCCAATAATAACACCACATCTCCAGTAGATCCTCAATTCATCTCCTCTGCCCCTTTCCAGGTTGTTTGTTTTTTTTATGAAGCCAAACCCTTTTCTGATGGCCATGTATAAGGAGAGATGGCATCAAGGGGAAAGGAGGGCTTAGGCAGACTTTCTTTCCACTTGGAATCCACAGGAAACAAACCAGTATTTTTGCCTAAAATTAGAAAAAAGGAGAGATTGTCAAGTTTTATGAGATCCCTTAACATGCATGGCAGACACTCCGGCCTATCACTAAAGGTGGCACTTCCCATAGTTGGCCTGACTCACTGAAGAGAGATCTTCAAGCCTTTTAGTAAAAGTATTTATTTATTTATTTATTTGCTTGTTTAGAAACCTGTAAGAAAATCCTTTGGATGTTTCAATAGGGGATGTTGATGTTATCTTGTCCCCTCGGTATCTTTATAAACTTCAGTTGTCGTTGATTCTAGAGATCTGTTTTACCTATCCTGGGCTTGTCACTCTTGTACTACAAGAGATTGATCATTTTATTATTATTATTATTATTATTATTATTATTACATATTTAACAATAAAACTGAGTGACATTCTATTCCCAGCTGAATCTCCAAGGAATGCAACTGTTTCTCATTATAAAGGGGAAAAAAAGTAATTAAATTTTAATTATTTTTCCCTTTTGCCCAAATATCTTCACACAGTGCAAATTAAATGAAATTATTTAACCATGACAAGCACTTCTGTCAATTAATCCCTGAGAAGTGAAGCTGGAAAATGTATGCCACACGCATGCAGGCAGTCATACACAGATGCCTGGAAAAAAGAAACCCAAAGGAGCCTAAGACAAGCATGAGTTAACTAGCCAACAGAGCTGTGAATGGGAGTTTAAGTGATAGTGACGTCCATCCGCAAACTGATCTGAGCTCTTTGCAGCTTCCCATCTGATACTCTGAAGAATCTTTTTCCCTTCTGGCTTAATAGCTAAAGATTAATTGAAGTTCAAGAACTCAGTATTTCTAGTAGCCTTTATACTGAAATTTAAGATGGGTAATTTAACTTTGAATTGATTTTTTTTTTCTTCAATTTGAGCTTTTAGTATGTGCATATTTTTATCTCAGCTGTGCCTGGGTTTCCTGAATTACGGGCAAGATTACCAAGAGATATTCATTAGACAAATGCGTTTATTAACAACATAAAGATTGTTGTACTGAATGCCTGAAAACTGGATCCAGTTATTAGAAGAGAAAATCTTTCAGGCAATTTCAAAGCATTAAAGAACAAATTCATCTTGTCTATCTGGATTTTTATATACCTAGTTTCATTATCTATCGAAAAACACTGGTGCTTTTTGTATGGGCAGTGCTCCAAGGTCAAAGTTTAGCCCCATTTCTGACTTTCAGCAGATTAAAAACCCTACTTGCAGTCAACGGCTGTGTCCCAGGTAAGCAACTCTTCTCCAGAAAGACCTCGTCTCTCTTCTATAGGGGCATTCTCATGCACAGGCATCTGGAGGGCCCATGAGATGGTTGCTGGCATAGCAAAAACCATACCTGCATCTCTGAGATGTTTATTTAGGCCTGTTTGGTATTCAGACTTCATCTTTTAGCAGCTGAAATCAAACACTGAGCATAGAGTCGTCTGAAGCTACTGCTGGAGGAAGTACTATCGACAGTAAGTCCTGCACGGTTTAGATTTATATATACATGTATGCATGTGTGTATATATAGATAGATATTTGCACGTTGATTAGATATATTTGAAAAAGTAGGATTTGCAAGCTGGCTCAGTTGCCAAGGTGATTTAACTAAATATACATTTATTCTCATGGAAGACAGGGACATACTCGGTAGCTTTACAGGCAGTGGAGGGTTTCTTTCCTCCTTGGATGAAGCTGTCCCAAGCAATGCACATGTTCTGATAGATACAAGCATTTGGTAGGCTTCCCTGACTCTACTCAGACATCAAGATGTTACACAGACCTAATTAATTCAATTCCACACATCACTCCAAATGCAATATAGGGAATTGATACATTTCTATCCCTTTACCTATTTTCCCTCCTGTACGATCCTCTAGGCAAGACTACTTGGGCTTTGGCAGTGTAGCAAAGGTCCTTGGCTCTGTTAGACAACATCAGACGGCCAATACTAAGCTTAACGGGAAAGGAAAAAGGCCTAAACCAAACCAAAGTGGGGCAGCAAGACTGTGAGGGAATGGGCAGGTTTCCTGAGTTAGGCAATTTTCCTATGGTTTGCAGTGAAGCAAAGACTCGGTCCTAACTCTGACACCATTAAACTGTCTTGATTTGCTAGGCCACAGTTTCCAACCTCTGATGTTCTCAGGTACCGTCACTGCTTTGAAGACAAGAGAACATCAGCGTGATGGAAATTCAGAAGCAGATTTTCGCAGGCAGGAGCGGAGTCATCCAGGTAGCAAATGGGGACAGTTGGGACACCGCTGCTTTCAGCCTCCTCCTCTATTAAGTTTGAAGGTTTTTTATACTGCCCTGGGACTTAGATGTAGAAAACTGTACGTTTACACTACAGCACACCAAACAGCTGTCAATAGAATGATGGGGTTTTTTTTGGTTGGGAAATGTCCCATTGATACAAAATCAAAATATTTTGTGGAAACTTGTCCTTTCTTGGCAGGAAAGTATCAAACCAAGCCTTTGGGATGCTGCTGTTGTCATCAGTAATGCTAAACTGTTGTTATATTATTGTTTTATTGTTACGTTTAACATGGAACGTTTTAGTATCGCCCAAGGAAAAAAAAAAAAAAATAGTTCTATGGCAATGAAAGATTTGGTGACTCTTGAGTCATGTTGTTTGAAAGTCACAACCCTTTAGAAATTTCAGCTTTTTGTTCCAGGTCATAATAAAAATAGATCCTCGCACATCACGATTTTCTTCAGAGGCCGGGTTTTTCTGACCAGCACTCATCTGAACTCACATTATGGCCCGGCAGCCCTTCCAGAGCAATGTAAAGCTCTTGTTTATTTGAGCCCTGTCCCTGGACTTGCTGTATTTTTAGACCAAGCTGAGAAACTGTGGTTTAGCTACCTAGAGGGGGTCTAACAAGGAGTATTCCCTGTCCTTTCTAGCTGGCCTTATAGCTGTTTTGTGGCTGTGTCATACTCTGCCATTTCCCGTAGCTCATAACTTTCCTCTGCAGGTGGCAAACATTGGAAAATCTCGGCAGTCCTTGCTGAACTGACCAGGGAGAGTCTTCTGTTTGCTGACCACTGGGTAGGAAGATCAGTCACACATCCTGCATTTTGCTTTGGGGGAAAAGGAGCAAGTGCACCAAGCGAATTACTGGGTGATTTATTTATTTGCAATTCTGGGATGGAATCTTTTATCTTCATAAATCTCATGTTAGGACAGATATTGTAACTATGCCCAGTGTGATATATTTGTCTGTATAAAAATCAACACCTTAACTGTGCATAGGGAGCAAATCTTTGTGTTTCCCCCTAGCTGCATTTGATATCCAAAGTTAACTAGGATTGTCCAGTGTTTAATTACATACTAAAATGAAGCTGTGTATTTCGTCTGTATTGGTAGGTGCAAGGGCCGAGATTCAGCTTCAGGCTTGCATGGAGGGGTTGGCATTTAGCAGGAGGTGCGTTATGTGCCAGATTTTGTGATGGTTGGGTGCATCACACTAACAACAAACTAGCAAGGGGAGCCGAGACATGCATGATGTGGTTGAAAATGTCAAATGCCAGGCGTAGAGGCTTGACAGAGAGGTGGCCAGCAGAGCTAACTGTGAATATGGCCTTTTTTACGAGGCCATCATTTGTTGCAGAGCTAAGCACAGATGACTTTGGTTAAAAATTAGCCTTGGTGCCTTTCCAGGGTATCTCTCTGAATGAGAGGCAGGGATGGATCCAGGCCCTGCATCTTCCTGAGCTGGGCTGAATTGCTTGCTGAATTTCCTGCTTTCCTAGGAGCACAGCCTTGCTTTTCTGCTCGATGTCATGGGACCCTCCTTCTCCAGCTGCAGTCTCTCCTGAATGCTTGGATGCACACTGTTTTCTAGCTAAGTCATAGTTTGCATCTGCGGATGGTTGTGATATTTTGTCATTTCATTGCACCCCACAGTAAGCTTATTGCCTGTTCTTTTCTGTCCATGTTAGTGCTGTATTGATAGTATTTTAAATTGAATTCTGGACCTTTGGTCTGAAACTGGGAGATGTGGACCAGATCAAAAAGGGTTTGCTGACATCAATGTGTGTCTACACAATCACTACCTGACAGCAGCCTATCCTTTGTTTATACATACTGATCAGTTCTTATGTTTCCAGTGCATTAATTTGTCTGTGACAATTTTCTTAGCTAAAATTTGAGCGGTAGGACTGCTGACCTCAAGTGACCCTAATTTCTTCATCTTGGGAGACGTCCTACTCAATAAGGGGTCCTTATAGATGAGATCAATGACATTTTGGTAGATGATCATCAGCTTGAGGAGATTATGATAGAATTGCTAAGTTCTGATTTGTCCTGCACCCATTGAAAATGTAAGATGCATCAATTCACTGAGTCATATTATTTTAATTCAGAAAAACATCTGAACTTATAAACAGGGTTGAAGATCCTTACCAGCTTCTGGTAGTCGTAGGGTAACACTAGGTATCTGGTCGTCTTCCCAACCCTCCCTTTTTGCCCAGCTGCCCCTAGTAAAGAAGCCTATCGACAACTGAGAGAGGAGGCCAACACGGATGAGGATTGTTGCTGGCAGCCCACCACTGTGTTGCAAATCTCTGCGTTATATTAGGAATCACTGTTAAGTGTCAATTTTTCCCTCCCTGCACAATGGCTTCTTCCCAGCCGAATGAAGTTCATTACATTTATATCGCTGGTCCTGTCCCAGGCTGGAGAGGCCTGGATCCACAGCTCACATGGAAAGGTGCAGCCCTGCTGAAGGCAGTGAAATTGCAGCTGTTTGCACCACCTAAAGATTTGGCCATTTGTCTTGAAACTGGCTTATCATCTCTGCAACCCCAGGGCATGTTGCTCTTTGCTTGCTTAATTGCCAGTTTAATCAAAACCTGACGTGCTGTTTTAAATATGATTTCTCCCACTGAACTACTCAAGCTGCCGCAGCGTTTCTGTGCATGTGTCTGGTGAATGCCATGAATAGCTAAAATGTATGGCTCTAAACCATGGTGCCATGAATCTAAGCAGACTTGAGCTGCCCAGGTGCTGTGGCTGTTTAACGATGTGCCTGTTCCCAACTTATCATCAACCTCCTTGCAGGAAGTTATCCTAGCGGATCTGGTAGGACAGAGTACATAACTGCTCATCTGCTCCAGTGCAAATCCAGCG
This sequence comes from Astur gentilis, assembly GCF_929443795.1. NCBI lineage: Eukaryota > Metazoa > Chordata > Aves > Accipitriformes > Accipitridae > Astur > Astur gentilis. The sequence goes on from NC_064891.1 coordinate 28,767,358, forward strand.
GGCTGACTTTGTTACCACATCACTTGGGGGATTGGGCATCTAGGGCTATATTCTGCTGTCTTCATTTTCTAACTGCCTCTCCCAAAATACAAATTTTCACAAAGATGAGCTCTATGTTTTGTTCTCTGAAGTTAAACTTAAGGGCTGTCAAATCTAGTGACCATGTTGTTGAGCTCAGTGATGGTTTTTCCAGAGCCTCAGCCTCTGTGATCACAGGATTTTCAGTTCTGTTTAAAAGTACAAAAGTCTTCTTGCATTTCTAATTGGAAAGAGAAGCTTTAAAACACAGTTCCTGAAGACTTTGAGGCACAGCAAGGAAAAGCCTAAATCCATAATATTTATTTGCTTTTGGCTTAAAAGTTAGCATGTAATCTCAGAATTTGGGGGTGTGTCTCCTGACTTGTACATGCTTGAGGTTGACAGTAAAATGTCTTCCCAGCACTAGCTTTTGAGCAATGTCAGTTCAAGCACCTGACAAATTGAGGCTTTTTCACAGGCTGTTTTTTTTCTGGTTGTCCCAGGAGCTCTAAGCTTGTTCCAGTCATTTGTAACCTTTGTAATCAGCTTGTGCTGAGGTACCTGGGGAAAACCTGCTTCCCTGCTCATCCAGCTTGTAAAGCGGAAAGTGTAGGTATTTGCCTTCTATCCATAGCACAGATGTTTTGTTGCCCTCCACTTTTTCTTGCAATCACTCCCTTGTTTTGGTCTCACCCCTTAATAAAATCTTCTAGTGGTTTTTAAATCTCCATTTATCCTGAGCAGAAAGCCACCTTTGTGTCAAGTAACAGGGCGTTTGCAATCTGGCCTCTCATCTTTATGAAACTAATTGGACATTTTTGGCTGGCTTCTTGCAAAGGAAAAGCTTTCAGAGGACTTGTTCCCTGAACATAGCGACACAGGATCAGACGCCAGGGTCTCCAGCCTGCTGTGAAGGTGAGCAAGTCTTGTCCTTTTCATAGATGTGCCAGTTTATCTCTTTTTTTAGGGACTTTCCCCCCCTATTTACTGTCCCTCTTTGCTTCTATTTGATTTGCCTGGAAACAACAACAGCATGATTCCTGAAATCCAGTAATTTTAGAAAGAAACCCCATCTCTAATTAAGTCATCCCTGGAAGGAAGGACAATGAAAGCTTGAACTGCACAAAGAAGTCACCTGTGCAAAGGAGCTTAAACTCACTTTGAAATCGTAGACTGGCATAGAGAGCAGCACAGCCACCTTCCTCAGTGGTGTTCCCCTCCATCTGTAGGGGCTGTAGAAAGGAGGTGGACTTTTGGCTGAGGCTTGCCCAGAGTTCAGATGGTTTGCTTAAGGACTGATGTCTGGGTTTAGAAAGGTGAGCTTATGCTGCTCTGAAGGTGTCACTGCCACACTGGGGTCCCAAGTACTTCCACACTGGAAGTTTTCTTTTTAATCTCCTTTTCTCTTTTCTTTTCTTTTCTTTTCTTTTCTTTTCTTTTCTTTTCTTTTCTTTTCTTTTCTTTTCTTTTCTTTAGCAGGTTGTGCTGCTCCAAGAATCCCTCTGCAGCAAGTGGGCTCATTTATAATATAGGTTGCTGAAAGCAAAATACTGTCTTATATCAGATTCTTGTGTACACGCAATTCTTGCTGCAGTAGTCATTGAGCCATTCAACCAATGTTACTTCAATTGAAACTATTATTTCAATCAAAGCTGGAATGGCTGATATTATTGAGACTCTGTATTCAATCCTAAGGACCCAACTCTGAAATCATACCTCCCTGTGAGTGGCTCCTAATCCACTAAATGCTATTAGATATAACCCTAAACAAGAAGGATTAAACAGAGTTGGTCTTTCCTTTCCCTGATCCAGGGAAGACAAGCATGTATCCATCCTGGGCTCCCCAGCAACAAGATAGTCATTACCATTGCTCAGTGTGAAGGTAATTCTTTAAAAGTTGTGAATCCCACATCATTCAGATATCTAGTCAGAGATACTGGCATTTCTTCTTCCTTGCTCGTGTCACAAGAGGGTGAAGGAGTTGCTTCATGTCACTTACAGAGGCCAGATTGGCCAGAGAATTGAAGCTTGAGTTTGTCAGTTCTTCGATCAAAAGATCGTTTAAGAAACTCAAATGCAAGGTTAAGGGTTAGCCTGTTAGAGGAAGTTTAGCTTGAGATGGTGATCAGGGCTAGCATATATGAATATGTAAATCTGTACATTAATTAAAGCAACTAAGGAGTCATAGCTCTAAAGGGAAAAAAAAGTATTTCACTTGCATTGAGGTGTTGGGTGATTGTGTTTCAGAGGTGATGGAATATATGACTGAGGACAATTTGAATATTGTCTCTTGCAAAGGAAAATATTCAGAACTAAAGCTGTCTGTTAATTTTATAGCAGCATATTTCACTGCACAGAGCAAGGAGCCTGAGGCAGAAAGAGCTGAAAGAGTTTTCAACTGGTCTGAAATGCACCACCTTTTGGGTGTACTTTTCAGACCTCATGGTCTCCTTTTCAGTCATACTGTATGTCTCCTGTAATCCTTTTTGGGGCCAGACAAGGCACATCAGAAACGATGTAGTGTAACATGCCTCTTCCCCTTGCGTGTATGCAGCTAGATCAATGGGATCAGGAAATTTGGCGGTGCCTTGGGACACTTGCCCCAGCGCTGGCAAGACAGAGCGGTGCACTTGCAGACCTGTCTGCTGCCCTTGCAGAGGACAGACATCCAGCATGACTCATACAGTGCGAAGGAGGCTCAGGCGAGAATTAATATGTATTATTCAAGAAGTACCAATCAGGATCTTATTGTTCTAGGCAGTGTGCAGACTTATAATCAAAACTGTCATCCAAAGGCCTACAGTAACATTGTGGGAACTAAGATAAGAATAATCCAGAGACATGCTTGAAGGGCCTTAAAGAATTTAGGTTCCAAATACAGAATATCTGATACTAAAAAATTATATTTGACCTTGTACAAAACATCTGGTCTGTGTTCGGTGCAGTTATTTTTGAGTCAGTGGGCTTGTGCAGTTACTGACCCATTGCAAACTTCTCAGTCCCTGGCCATGTAGAAAGAAAGAACTGTAGGATGGCAGCATGAAGGGAACAGATGTTGGAACCTCCTGTGTTGTTCCTGGCTTCATGAAGCAATGAAAAGGGACACAATGAAGTTTATAAAGTCCATAGTTGACTTCACCAAGACTGAAACTGGTAAGCTACAGACTTCAGATCTCTTTGAATCTGTAAATCAGCAGTTCTGCTGCATGGGTCTTAAAAAAAAAAAAAAAAAAAAAGTAAAACATTGGCCACATTGAGCATGGATTCCCCCAGCTGAGTTTACAGCAGGTAGGTAAAGAAGAAAAATAAACATCAGGCGCAGCTAGAAAAACTGTGGAGAAAGACCCAAGGAGCAAGACAGTAGTCATCGAGTTATAAAGCTATGTTACATGCAAAGATGAATGGGGTGCAAAAACAAGGCAGCCCCAAATTGTCTTTGCAAGGCACTTTTGGGCTGCTTGGCACTGTTTCACCTTTTAGGACTGGGGATTCCTGGAGTTCCCGATCAAGGCGATAGAAAGAAATGCTCTTTTACTGACAGGAACATGCTTAATCTTTGCTATAAAGTGGGAAGAGTGCTCCCAGGATGTGACCATCAAAAATTGTGTTCAAACTGTCACTGATGTGGAAAGGTTACAGATATATTCACAGCTAGGGACAAGGTTTAAAAATGCTTAGGTTTCATTTTCTTTGGGCTGAGGAAGGGGGAGATGATCCCTAATGATTATTGAACAAAATCCCAGTAAGGCTTTCTTTGGATGGCTGATCTAGCAGTTTGCCTGTTATTGGTGTTGGAGATAAACTTAGGCCTAAAAGCTCTGCTTCCTATGCTGTTAGTGTCTGCACCCAAAATGTATTGACTGTCCTCACCAGCAGTCAGAAAGTCCGCAGGCAGTAGCTATCTGTGAGTTAGGGAAACTGTTGTATTCAGATCCTCTGTCAGCGTGCAATGGGGAGATGCGAGAGACTTTTGAAACCTTCCTCTTCCTCTTACAGGTTTTTCCTTCCAGCTAGCTTAATGGTGAACAGTGCCACAAAAGTAGGTGATCTCCCCTTTCTCCCCTTTCTCTGAGATTGAACTGAAAACATGGATTCTTTAGGAGGCTTTTGACTGAGAGAGAAAGCATGAAAACAGAGAGGAAGTCTGTCAGCTGGATCAATTTGCCCAAACAGCTCAGTTTTTCGGCTGACAGCATTTTAGCACTCAGAGGGGAGTTGTCAAAATCTCTCTACAGGCAGCCATGTCCTTCATGCTGAGACATACCTTTTCTCAAGAAGAAAGAAAGAAGTAAAGAAAAAAAAGAAAGAAAATTAGGTGGCTTAGATTGCAGTCTTTCAGGTCATGGAGAAAATACCCACCCTTGTTTCATTTCTTCATCAAATAACATAGTGTTAATCTCTTTTACTGCTTGATCACTCGCTTTGGGATGGAGTCTATCTCCTCTTGCAGGGACTCTGCACTGTAGCTGAAGCTTGGCAGCAAACTGGAAGCAGAGCCACGCAGGCTGTACTGCGTGTCTCAAGGCTCCCGTTGCAGATCAGAAGAAGTGATTAATGAAGTTAGGGTGCACTGACCTGCTCGGAAAACAAATTACTCATCTCTTTGCACTTCCTTAATGAGAGCAGTTGATAAAAATACCTGTAACAACGAAGACTGCTTTAATGCCTTATTGTCTGGCAGTCCTTTCAGGGCTGCAGTCGCAGTGAGGAATAATCACAGAAACCCATGGAAAATGAGTTAAGGTTTGCATGGTAGGTGGTCATGTAGCTATGGAAGATGGGATTCATTAAGCTGGACAAGAAGATGCACGTCAGGAGCTAGAGAAGCAGGCCTGTGCCTGGAAATTGTTTCTTGGAGGCTTGCAGTCATGAGTTCCTGGAGAGAAACTTGTCTGACGTAGAAGGTGAGTAGCGGTGAGGTCTCACCTGGTCGGGACGTGGTGGAGGAGAAAGAGAGGATCGCAGTAGAGGTGTAGGCAGTACCAGGGAAGTACAATGTGGGGATGGAGACCATGCTATGCATACAGAGACATACAGGCTGGAAAATAAAGGCAGAATTGGAGGGGACATCTGCTATAGGCTGTCACAAATGGAAGAAAGCGAGAGTGACAAATTCTTGGACCACATCTCACAATATTTGAAACCACAAGACACTTCAATTACCGTCTCCAGGCTGGTGACTCGCAGATCTACCTGTCTGCTTCAGATGTGTCTCCTACTATGTAATCCAGCATCTCAGCTGATTTCTCTGGCAATGCCCCCAGATGCTTTGCCATTGAAATTTAAGCTCAACATGTCAAGAGCTACTGCCCGATTTCTTTTTTCCTCCACTGCTCCCCTTTCTGCGTGAACAAGAGCGGCACAAGTAACAGAAAGACAGGGCTGTGTCTCAAGCTCTGCCTGTGAAGAGTGAGCATGCTGTAACGCATTTGGCTTTCATTAAAACCCTTGACCTAGAGTTGTGAGACGTAGCTCTCTAAATTGTGCTGGCAGGTGGATTAAAAGCTGTCTGAAAGGCAGTGAGGAAAGGATGCAATTGGTGGGAGTCTCCCTGGGGCAAGGAGAGAGTGCGGTGTGGGGATGGAGGGGACGTCCAGATACAATGCCACTACTGTTCCCAGGTGCAGTTTTATGTTACGGTTAAACTGTTAGCTGTCCCCATCCCACCCCTAGCTCTTTTATTCTTGCCCTTTCCTTTACATCAGGTCTAGCACTGCCGCCACGGCAGCCTGAATTGGTTCTGCTCATTGAGCCAGTGGAAAACTGGTAATTATTGTTTTCGATGGGTCGTTTTCCATCAGAGCAGCTCTAGCTCACTCTGTGCTTGAATTAATTGCCAGATCTGCTGCAAGGGAGGGGATGGAAATGCCTGACCATGTCCCAGGGGAGGGAAGACCACTGTGAAATGGGTTAACTATAACATGAAGCAGCACCCTTGGTTGAGAGTGCCCAGCTAAGCGAGACGGGGGGAGACAAGAAATGCGTGTGATAGTAAGAGCACAACAGCAAAGGGCAGGCCCTAAAGGAGCACAAGCAGGGTGAAAATAGCAAGCGACAGGGAAAAAATAAGGCAGAAACATCTCAGGCAGGGAGGCAGCAGGATTCCTCCCCCCACCAAGAAAGGGAAAACAAAGATGAGATCTTCTGACAGCGAGATCTGCTGCTTAGTGTCTGGGAGGGAGCAGTGGGTAGCCCCGAGGAGATACCTTTGAAAACAACAATAAGGAGCAATTTTGCCTCTGCAGGAGATGGACTGGCTACCTTTGGCTAGGTTTCCCCCCAAAAGTTCTTCCTAACTTCTCCATCCTAAGTCTTTTCAGCCTCATCTGAGGCAGAACAGGCTGAGCTTGACCCACTAAGGCAGTTCGAAATGTCCTGTTTGACTTTTGGGACAAGAGCAGAGGAAGGACAGCAGGAGCTGGCACAGTGCTCTTCATATGAGATTAAATATTTGAGAGGTGGCCAAGAACACCTCCCTGGGCTTCGCTGTATTCACCGTTGCTAAACCCACTCTGGGTGGTTTGTGGTTACCAATATTCATAACCAGGGCTCTGAGGACTGCATTGCTCCAAATCCCTTGGTCTCCTCGGCACCAAAATCCTTCTCTTCCTCCCCCGTTTTCCAGTGCAGGTGACTGGTAAATTGTATTTCGTAGCACAGTGAGCACATCCGGGAGGGTAAGAATAATATGATGTGTCGTGCTTCTTTAGCCTGCTGGGCAAGCTTCTGGGGAGCAAAGCTCAAAAACTGTGCAGCCCTGCAGGTCAGCTCCCTGCCTTGGGTGCTGGGGAAAGCCAGACGTGGATACAACCTTTCTCCATGTGCTGCCATATTGGGGGGAAAATGGGAAGTCTTTAACATCGTTTAATTATAATGGCATATGTGAAATATTTCTCGGGTTTTTTATTTCTTCTTCCTTCCCGGCCCTTATACCAGGCTCTCGTACTGCAGGGTAAATTCTGGGACGTGCACTGGAGGATGCAGAGCATCGCTGGAGCCAAGGTGCTGCGAAAACAAATGTTTTAAGTCCTTAACAGAGGGGTGAGGTTCATCTAAACACAAAACACAAATTACAGTGTTTGCACAGCAAAACGAGGAATCTCAGTGTGACTTCAAGAAACTTCTTCACCTCTGACTTCAGCTGGGGCATGAGTTTCTGCGTCCTAAATGCTCCTTTGAAAATGTGCAGCTGCCACTAGTGAAAAGCCTCCAGTTGCTTCAGCTGCTGTAATACTTAGGCAGTTTTTAACCCATTCCTTTGGCATTATTTTTGTCCTTATTTTTGCCTGTAGTTTGAACCTAGCCTAGGTCCTCCCAGGTAATGGCTGTCACATGAGGGACAGTTTGGTCATCGAAAAAGGCCATTTTGATTTCCTTCCTCTTACGGTTAAGGCTGTTGTTTGTTGTGACAGATTCAAAGCAGGAATAGTACATTCTCGGAAAAGACTAGTCCATTTTATCACGCTTTCTGCTCACACAAGCACACTGCCAGGCGCTGCTTTTGGATTTGCATTTACTCTAAAACATGAGATGCGTGTGTGACAAGGACTTAGCCAAACATCCCCCCAGCTCACCCCTCTCCCTGCATACTTTATTGAGCTTTCTTCCTCAACTCCAAAGTTTACTTCATGTTTGGCAGCCGCCGTGGCTGAGCCTGCAGGTTGCTTTGGTCAGTACTGGGGAACTTGGCCACAGCTTGGGACAGGGAGGTGAGAACCCAGCTCTTGCTTCTCGTCTGCAAATTGGTTCCTTGTGAGTTTTCCTGTTGACCCCACTCTTTGGAAGGCAGAGAAGCAAATTGCATATATCAAAGCAGGTTTTTAGTAAGAAGAAGGAAAAAAAAAGCGCAGTCCTGCATCCCTTGCACTCAAACTTTAAATTACACCTGTAAGATAAGATGCATGAGCACACAATATTGGCATTTGAAAGAGCTGCTATTATATACATTGTATGACAGCTTCAAAAGCAATGTATAGCTAAACAACATATAGAGTTACAATGTTATAACTTTGCTCCTGTCAAGAACAGTACGGGAGAAGAAACATTTGCTTGTTACGCTGGCTTTGCACAAAAGCCCTTTCTTTGGTGTGGATTGTAGGCTCTCTGTCAATGCCCATTGAGGCTGCTGGTTTTGGTAACCTCCATTTTCAGAAGGCAGCCGTGACCAGGAGCCAGCAGTTCCTCCGTGCACAGCCGTGCTTGCAGGTACCCTACTTTTCCTGCTGCAGTTGCTTTAAGCTTGCGAGGGTTCCCAGTATGAAATACAAGAGGCAAAATGGCAAGAGAGCAGAGATAATGTAGTCAGAGAGAGCCCTTTGGAAAAGAGGGTTTTCTTGTATTCAGAGGCATGCATGGCTTCGAGAGAAGGACAGGAGGATAACCCTGGGAGGGAGAGAAGAGGGAGCAGATGAGTTACTGCTACCCTAAGGAGTTAAAAGGGCAATGAAAGATGAAAGAGAGATGTACACATGAAAGAGAGATACTCCATAAAAGTCCATGAATAAATGAAGCGGTGGACAGAATCAGTGCTAACTCTGACATGTCTGAGGTAGGGAATGGCTTTATAAAAGCTTTATTTAAAAAGAAAGCTTTTAATGCAAAATGGAAAAGGGTGGGCAGTGAGGAAATGATGTTTTGTAAAGGTAGTCATTGATGAAAGGCAGAAAAAAAGGCTGCCGGAGAAGTCTGAATATATGCCGAGTAATAAGTCTGAATGAAATTTGTTTAATGGCATGTCAGAAGAGTTTGTTAGCAAACCTACCAGCTTTTTAATTTCTCTTACCATATGTTCTTATATATGCCTACATATTATGGAGTTCAAAACGACTCATGAGTAGAGAAAAAACGACAAGAAAAAAAATGTACTAATTTTGGAAATTAAAGAGGATGAGAGTGATGGTCCTTGAAACTGCAATCCACAAAGTGAAATGTAGTCTTCAGTCAGATAATAAATTCAATTTTTTTAAAAATCCCATTAACAGTTAGAGGATTACAGAAATGTGGCCAAAAAGTAATGTTGTTTTCTACAGATCGGATCATCACAGTCAAACTGAACTGCTTTTAAAAATGGAATTTTTCATTTACATGGAAAAAAAGGCCACACCATGCAACATATACTTTATCTGTAAAGATATTAGTAAAATTGTCGGTATGTTTTCCAAGACTTTTCCTTGGAATATATATTCAGTGTACCTAGTATGTGTCCATCCCATTGTTATTAAAAAAAAAAAATTATGTGAAGAACTGAAATCAAAGTCTCAGGTATCAATGTGCAGTTTCACAGTTATTAACTCGTTAGTGATCCAAGTAAGTGGGCAAACAGAATGAAGGATTAAGTGCATGGAGGTGGCTGCGTTTGCAGGTGCTGACAGCGAGGGGCATAGGAGAGGCAGCGTATGGGAGCACTGGGTCGTCAGAGGTACCAGCACAAAATTAAATTAAATCCTCTGCATGAAATGCTAACTAACTAGGCTGTCTAAGAAGGATCTTGCGAACTGGTGAGCCCATGGAAAACAACATACCAAAAGAGGCTTGAAAAGGGATGGAAAACTGAACAAGAGATGCAGTCTGACATGGCAGAAAAGAAAATGTGCTGCAGTGATCGCCTCTGGATGAGGACAGTAAAGAAAGGGGACTCTCACCCCTTGAGACAAATAGTTTGAAGCATGTTTGTTTAAAAACTATATCTCCTGGTGCCTTCTCAGTGCTGCTGCTGGAGCTGGGTCAGGCAAAGGGGAGAACTGCAATTCAGGTACATGACTGTCCATGCCCACCACGGTACCATGGGCACTGAGCAAAGGAGAGTAGGGAAAAGTGATGCCCAGCCATTCTGGTGATTTTAGTTATCTTCATGGCATTGTCCATGCCTGAGCTTTAGGAGGCAAGTCATCAGATGTTTAAGAGGTCTCTCATCAGGTGTTTTAAAAAGGCTTATTTTTAGTCTAGTAAATGTTGGTGTTCTTTCTCTTTGCTTCAGAAGGTTTGAATCTTCCGGTCTTATGTTTTCTATTCAGGTTTTCTCTGTAACAGTGCACAGTAAAATCTCAAGGAGAGTATGAGCAAGGACAAGGCAGAAAGGTTTCCACGTGCATACATGATGATAGGAGTTGTGTTCTAGAAAAATCAAATGTCACAGGCACTGGAAACTCGGCATTTGGTCAGGAGGGAGGTCTGCCCTCTTAGATGCTACAAACAGTGGGTATGTTTTCAAAAAGGATCAGGGGAAAGTGTTTTTAATAGATAAACAGGTGAGACTGCTTTGTTGCTACTTTCCATGGTTAGTCCATGTATTTGCAGATTTTTTCTGTAGTTTTATATCGTGGCATCTGTAGATGACTAAATCACTTAAGGGCAGAATTTTGAAGATGTGTGGATCTTTATTTTCTGTCTGTGAGCATCCAGATCCATTTTAAAAAAAAATTTAAAAAAAACCCCTTAGGCCAAGCTATTATGTTTCCTTCAGTCTTCACAAAACATTATCTTTGTTCTTCTACATTATTGGCTTTTTAAAATGTGTTGCGTCTCTCACGTCAGGCCTGAAAATAATGGCCAGCCAGGCACTTTTTCTAATCCGCAAACATCTCCCCCATTTCCTCTACCCGAGGAAGGCCGTGTCACCAGGTAGACTACTTTCAAGGTCATATCTATATTTCACTCCCAAAAATGCTGCTGCCAAACATGCTTCTTTTCCCATTGCCACAGCACGTGCATATGGCCTGGCTACCATGGATGCTGTATGTCTGTCCTCATTGAGAGATGCCGTGTGTGAGCAGAAGACAGGGAGTTTGTGGCTACTCATGTCACATTTGCTGCTTGCCCCATCTCACCTGAGAGGGTTTCGACATTTATGCAGTGTTGGCCAGACCTGAATCCTTGTGGTATGATACAAAAAAAGCAGACAAGGACTGACCAGCCCTTGTTGCCCGTTGCTCCCCCTGCCCTGCTCCTGCTGCTCATGGGGAGCTACAGCCATCGGCCGTGTCAGTGGCTGGACCTCGCCAGCAAGAGGAATAAGGGAAACGGAGCCCAACCTTAGCGATTAGATACAAAATTGGCAACTTCATCGCATGTTGCTTTGATGATTACGTTTGATTGCTGTTTACTTTTTTACCTGGGAGCCAGCTCAGAAATACCAGATGGTTATAGTCAGGGTGGGATTTGAAGAAGGCCACGCAAGCTCTTATGATAAGAGGCATGCCCAACTTTCCATTAGCAACAGAGACATCTTGACCTTTGGTATTTTGTCAGGAGCTGCCTTTTTTTCCCCCTTTTTTTTAAAATAACTGAAACTCGACCCACTTATTTAGAGAGGTGCAGTTATTTTTGGAGTGTCCTGCAAAATTTGGGAAGGACTTGACACCGGCCATTTCCTCTCCTATAAGCACATGTACGAGACCAATAGTGGTTAGTGTGTGAGAAGCTCTTCAGGTCGAAGAGTGGTCGATCAAATAGACCTGTGGGTTAATAGATGTGTGGCTAGAAAGGAGAGCCTGACAGCTGGAGAGATGGTCATGCAGGCAAGGGAGGCCATGTCCCACCTCTGGGTCTGCACCATTGTCAACTCAGACCCAACATGCAGAAAAAACAGCTGAAGGACCAGGTGATTTGGAGAGGGAGGTGTTGAGTCTTTCTGCCACCTCTTTTTTCATTAAGGCTTTCACATTCCCCTTTTCAAGTGCTTTTCTGCAGTAGCTGGAACTAGAGAGGGGAAGATTGGAGTCACTCAGTCCTAGAGCTGGGGCTTGAAGTAAGCAGCTGAAACTGCAAAATTCACACAAAAGGCACTGGGAGTTGGTGTCACTTGGCAAAGCTTGTCCTGTCAGTCTTTGCAACCAACTTGTGCTGCACCGGTGATATCAGCCTCAAAGTCTTGCATAGGTCCACTGGGTAAAATTGTGTTTTTTAACGGAGTCAGTGGCAGAACTTGTAATACCATTAAAGCCAGAAGGACCATTGCTCTGAACCTCTCTCTAGTTTGGCCTCCTGACTCAGATTTCTCTCCTTGTGCTTGTGTACCAGTCCCATTGCTAGGGCTTGCTTCAGGCCTTGCCTCCCTTCCCTCAACCCCCTCAGATGTCACCATTGCCAATAATAGTAAAATTAAAGAAAAAATGTGATTCTGTTGATTAACAAAAGTTTTACAAGGTGTCATGTTCCTGGATGTATAATTGGGGCCACAAATAGCAGTGGAGAGCCTTTGTTCCTTGTATGGGAAGACTGTGATGAGTCTGAAGAGCAACTAAGCCGGCATTCATGCCCAGAAAATGAAGCACAACAATTGTTTGCATTGGTTTTTTATAGAGACAGTATTAAAACCCAAAATTTGATTTATTAGCATTGCAAGAAGCGTACAGTCTAACAGAAGTCAAATTTGATATATTTTGGAAGTAGTGTGTTTTGCATCAGCAGCAAGTAGATAAAAGCTTTCTGCAACTTGTTTCATTTATCACAAGAGAGCATTCGATGCTACTGCTTCCTCCATATTAGGTAAAAGCTTTTATAAAACATTCATAAACTTCCATAGTTATTACTGAATTGTAATGAATGTCTAAACAAACTCACAGATGGTTTGTAGTCTTTTATATATTGTGCACATATCTAATATACTCCAGACTAGCCCTTTAAACCTGCAGAATCATTTTTTTTTTTTGTATTTGGGGTCACTTGGTCCCAAGAAGACCAGGTGATTAAAAAAATATAAAATAAATAAATAAATAAACCCCAAACCATGTGCTAGCAATGTGCCCATAGGACAAAAAAAGGCCACCAGCCTTCTGGGCTGCATTAGGCAGAGCATTGCCAGGAGGTCAAGGGAGGTGATCCTGCCCCTCTGCTCAGCACTGGTGAGACGTATCTGGGTGTTGAGTCCAGTGCTGGGCTAGCCAGTACACGAGCTCCAGTAAGTCCCTGGACCCAGTCCAGCAAAGGGCACCAGTGATGATTAAGGGACTGAAGCACCTCTACGTGGGGAGAGGCTGAGAGAGCTGGGACTGTCCAGCCTGGAACAGATGTAGTCATGGGGATCTTACTGATGTGTATAAGTACCTGATGGGGGGGAATAAAGAAGATGGAGCCAGGCTCTTCTTCAAGGCATCCAGTGACAGGACAAGAGGCACAAGTTGAAATACAGGAAATTACACTTAAACATAAGAAAAAGCTTTTTTTTTGTTTTTCCTGTGAGGGTGGCCAAGCACTGGTGCAGGTTGCTCAGAGACGTTGTGGAGTCTCCATCCTTGGAGATACTAAAAATCAGACTGGATGCTTACCATGGGCTCTTGTTGCCCTTGGGCTGGGCTAAGTGATTTCCAGACCTCCCTGCCAACCTCAACTATTTTGCGTTTCAGTGGTATCTTTGATGCAGCAAATGGGGAGCCTGTCCTATGGTTATAAGGGCACTGATCCTGCACATTGAGCAGCTTGGAGAGAGAGCAGACCGTCTGCCTGTTTCTTGTGCAGAACCAAGCAGCTATTAAATGATGACTTTTGCTCACTAATGAAATCAAATGGATTTTTAACATGTAAACGAGAAGGGGAAAGCGAGGTAACTCGTTATTAGCTATGGGTTTGCCTGAAGCAGATTTCCCATGTTAAAGCACTTAAAAGCAAATATAGAATTTATGATGTGTCGGTAGATTTTAAACCTGAATAACGTCCAGTTGTTGTAATGGCTAATAATGCAAATTATCTGAGGCAGACTCAGCGTAAAGCAGTAAATATATCCTGCCCATTCAGACACAGTTCTTTCTTTTTCCCTCTTTCCATTAATATTTTATCCCCCTGAAGAGATGTTTTCAACATATTATGTGCACCAGCATACTGCGCTCATGGTATTCCTGGATGTCATTACAAAGAAGCCCGAAGACTGTACCGTTGCTCTGCTGCCTGTGACGCTAGCTTGGAAATTGCTTGAAGCAACAACAGCAAGTGTCAACAGGGAGCCGTATTAATTATTTGGAATGTGTCTCATAAGAGGAATCAACTGCTTTTATTGCAGCACGAATATTACTTGAAACGGGAAGGTTACTCTAACTGTTATCGTAATCTATGTGTCATTAACTTTCCATGTTTAGAAAAAGAGATTAACAACCCTGTAAATTGTTACAGTAAATAGATGAATTATAACAACATGTTTTTATTATAAATAGAAGTTTCTCAATATAGTTACCTCCAGATTACTGGAAAACAATTGAGTCTGTAGCAACTGGGATACTGCATGGTGGTGTTAGGAACCAAAAAGCTTCCACCCAGGTGAAAGCAATACCAGGCTCTGCAAACTGATATCTGCATCTTCTGCAGGTGCGAAAAACAGATGCAGTTGTACTTCATACCACGCTTCCTTCAAAAATTGCTGTGACACAGAAATGCTCGCTTCCCTGTTAAGTGAGATTAACAGATTGAATGGGCTTGTGTGAAATCAGTTGTCTTCTGTGGCATATGGCCTTTTAAGAGAACATTGTGCAAAATGTACGTGGTAGCGGTAAAGCAGGTATAACTAAAGTTCAGCATAGTACCCATGTTTGCATGGAAAAAGCAAAAGAAATGGGAACATTTTCAACTTTTCATCAGGTGTCTCCACAAAATGGAAGTTCATTGTCAAAAATGCACAATAGAACAAAATACTTGCAAGCCTGTTTTTAATCCAGTGCTATAAAAATGCTGTATGTTTAATTGTAGCCCTGGTAGATCTCTGTAGGAAACAGCGGAACTAAAACGCTTATTTGTCCACAGGGCAGGCTCACCATGGGCAAGTTTCCTACATTGCCCCACCAATCCACCTCGATTCGGATCTGGAGAGACCGCCATCAAAGGGTGAGTCAGTGACGCAGTCTCCATGCACACGCATTGCAAACCAGCCGTAGGCGTGAGTGCATATCATTCATTTGTTCATAAAGCCTCCATGGTAAAGTTACCACCCTCCATCCAAGGACACTCTTGGTAGCAAATTAATTCCTGTGAGAGGGCTGTATGAGAGATGACCATGTCCCATGTGCCCCATTATGTAGCTTTGAACATACCATCTTGTTCACAAGCTATTTTGCTCTTCCCACTGGTTTACTTCTGGAGGGACAGGTATACTTCAGGTCCTGCCCTCTGCCTTCCTCCTTTCCTTCCTAATGGCAGTGCAAAGGCAAGAGGGGTGCTGGTGGCAGGATGCAAAAAAGCAGATTTCAGCTGCCCCTCAGGTGAGTAAATGTATAGTAGCGGTCATGCGGTGGTTGAGGCCTGGATTCAATCCACATTGCCGTTGCTCAAAGTTTTTTCTAGAATTGGTGAGGAGACATGCTCACTCTGGAGGGTGACTCAGATTTTAGGTGAGCTGATTGCCCTTGGGAGCAATGCTAGTAGCTGATAACGTATGGAGTGAGTGCAGAATAGCCCTGCCAAGATAGGAACCTCTCTTGAATGGTGCAAATAAAGTGATATGAACGTAAGCCCTTGATTTCTCTGCCCCATTTGGAGGATCATCCCCTGGCTGTGTTGTGATGAACCCTCAGTGTTTGCCCCTGTGGCCTGGGGAAATGGGCTTGGCCCAAGAGCAAGCATCTGTGCTGGCGCAGACTTGTTACGCTTCCCTTTGCTCCTTTTAATTAGGTTGTCAATATTCAGGTAGGATATCAAAATGACTAGCTTGTCCTTCTTGGAATGGATAATAGCAAAGCTAAAATCAAACAGATATATGGAGGTATTTCCCGGTCAGCTCCAGAAATGTGTGTGAACATCAAACACAGGGAATGTTGTAGTAGAAGAGAAGGAAGAGGACAGCCAAAGCGTGTTAGCAGGGAGATGCACTATAGCTTAGGTTTGGTATTCTTCCTTTCTCCTACTCTCCAAAGGTGCTACAGTGGCAGAAGGGGTACGGGAGTGATCTTCGTAGTGATTGTCGCCATTCTGCCCCAACGTTGTAAGGCTGCGAGTATGTGTTCGTGTGCACATGTGTTTCTCTAAGTGCTCATGATTGAAAAATTCAATGTGTTAATGCAGGATTGATCTGGATAGGCGCACTGGTATTATCTAATAGGAAGAAAGCTGTCTTCTAAATCTCACTTCGTTATCCACCTCTAATATTCTGGGAGACAGAAAAACCTTCGTGTTGGTGAATTGCAGCTGCAGCTGCAAACTGCTCCTCCAAACGGCCCAAGGACTTTGTGGGCTAAATGAAAGCATACTGTTAATGCTCTTGGCATGAAAGGCTCCCTTAGATTTGAGTAAGCCTTGTGGCTAGATCTGTAACTTCATCAAGTAAACATTTGCTGGGGTTTTTTGCCTTTGTAAGTGTGAATGTCTGTTTTCTTAGCTGATGCAGTAACGAAAAATAAGGAATTGACGCTTGCTGCACAGAAGCAACCTCAGTGCTATTATTCCTTGGTGGTTCCTCTTGCATCTCTGAAAGGTGGAACCATATGCTGGGTGGTGGAGCTTGGGTGTGAGGATGCTGGATTCACAGTCCTTTCTCCAAATCTGGTCTTGTTGTGAGTTGGGCTGGTCACGTACAATCTCCTGGCAGTCAACAACCTCCATTTGGCTTTGAGTGAACTGACCTGAGGTTTGACACATGCATTTAAGATCATCAGCTTCTTCTAAACTACTTGAAAACCTCCAGTTCTGTGGTAAAATGTACTACATTGCTTTTTTAGCAGAGCACTCCAGTAAGGCAGAGACAGTTAGGACTTCCAGGATCTTCTTGCCCAAGTCTGTCTTTGATGTTAGATGTGATGAATCAGAGCTTACTTAGGTCAAGGTAAATCCTTGCCATGTGGTCTGGACCAGGCTATGGAAGACTCAAGGATGCTGGAACAGTAGCAGCCAAAGAAGCTGTGCCTTACTTTCTCCAAGATAAAAGAGCCAAAGACTAGCAAAAATCTTCAATGATCTGCCGTTTATGAGGGCATAGCTACCTCTGCAAGATGAATGGCACTGCCACCAGGAGCAGGGCAAAGTGGGTCAGGCAGAACAGTTGCAGCACTTACCGAAAAGGTAAAATGGAGTTTATCCAACACAAACTGCTACATTAACTGCTTCCACCAGTGCCTCTACCCCCCCAGTTGAGAGATCTTAAAGAAAGGGCTGCTCAGGGTGGAAGGACTGATATTACCGCTCCTACGCACTGGTAAAAGGACTCAAATCCCCTTGTGTAACTTAATAGGAGAGGGCAGCCAGCTCTAAAGGCATCAGTCTGTTAGCTGGTGACTAGGGGGTGTTAAAAACTTGTAATTGGTACTGTCTTCTGGGGGAAGAGCAAGGCTTTCCTCTGGCCCTGGGATCTGGGATGTATAGCTCTACTTAAGTGTCTGCTGCCTCATTTGCAGCCTCAGCACCCAAAATCCACTACAGTATTGTAATAATCAGGATTTTTTTTTTTTTTTTTTCCTAAGTGTGTGAGGGTTATGAAGGCTTTTTTGTTTGGCTGCATTTTCTGACACCTTAGGACTCAGGACCATGCTTAGGTCATGTTCTGAACTTCATCTTGAACCACAAGAGCTGTTTTAAACAAAGGATTCAAAACCACCTCTGTCCTGAAGCTCTCATTGGGTCTCCACATTTTCAGTAGCTGAAACTCTAAAAAAAGAGCATGACAGTCATCATAAACCACTAATGCTTCTGGTTGTTGCTTTGATGCTCTTCATTTCCCTTTCGCATTCCCCCTCACACTGAGCTGAACACCAGTGCAAAGTTGCACTTAGACTGGCAAAAAGAAGAGGCCACCATACAATTTTAATTGTAATAAATGGAAATAGAGCCAGGGTAGGGGTATAAAAGCATCTTTCCTTTCCATATTATTAAAAAACTATACAGCTTTAGTGCTCCTGTGGGTCTATGCAGTTGCAATTCTCAGCTGGCAGATTTATTTGTAACTGCCTCTTCCTTCTCCTTTTTAAAAATTTTATCACTGGTGACATTTACACACATTGTTTATGCATGCAGGGCGTTTTTACCTGCTTTTCAGAGTCCTGATGCTAGTAGTGAATAGAGTATAAACTCCAGTAGTTTACTAGTACATTAGTGTCATCGTGCATTACAGGGTAATTACTCTGAGCCACTGCTCTGTACAGTAACACAGTAATGACACTGTAAATCAAGTAATAGATATGAGGCCTTGAATCAGCATTTTTTATCAAGACACTTCTTGTTCCCCACCCCCTTTTTAATTTGAGGGTGTTTGAAAATTAGTTCTGTGTACAAAGCACTGTTAACCATTATTTTTATACTTTCTCTCAGTCTAACTATCTGAACGTGATTACATGATAGTTACACAACTGTTTACAGCATCTGTATGCAGAATAATTCCAGGGGTAGCTGAGACCTCAGGTTGTGATCTCATAGACTGAAGATTAAACCTGTGTTTAAAAATGGATTGCTGGTTACTGGCAATAGCAAGGAGTTTTGTAGGTGAGGGTGATGCTGATACTCTGGCTTAGAAAGGGATTTTATGGAATTATCATATATAACAATAAATTAAATTTAGTGTTTGGACTCAAATTCTACCAGGTATAAAACCACAGCAAATAAGTGAATTAAACTTACTGAATCCACACACTAAAACTATTTATAAAGCTTTATAGAAGCAGATTTTAGCGTATATGTGGAATCATATTAAACATGAAATATATGCCTGGCGTTTAAAGCTAGGCAGTCTGAGGAGCTCGCCTCCCCTGTTGAGCTAGCATTTTGCCAAGGTTTCCTTCAAAGTTGAAGCTCAGGGAGCAGTTGTCGTGGAGATTGATACGCTTGAAGTCAGTACATTTCCAAAACATGAATTGATAAGCAAAACTGTGTATTGGTCCCCAGTTCTAGAAATTTATAGCAAATAAAGGAGGGGTGGGAGATTCTCACCCTTCTGTGCAGATTTCTCTAGCCAGAGAGGTTGTTTCGGCCCCAGCTAAGGCACTGTGGGGTTTTTTTCCCGTAAACTTTAGTTGTGATGTTCAGTCTCCGTAGACACAGAATCTCTCCCTACCTCTTGGGCAGCATGTCAGGGAGACAGCCAGAGGTTTTGCTCATTTTCCCCCCCTTTTTTCTCCAGCTCAGTGGCCTGTCCCTTTGTGCATTCTTCCATTAGAAGCTGGATGCGTTCTGCCATTTTTCTCTCCCTTTGCATTTGCAACATCTGAGGGAGAACCATTCCTGAATGTCAGAAGGACTGCAAAATCTTATTACCAAAAGTAGAGCAGGTTTTTGGATGCACACATTCTGCGTCTTTTATTTTTTCCTCTCCCAAAGGTCCCAGAGAGGGTCAGTGGCTTTGCAGATGATGTGGGAGGATCTGACAGCTGGGCTCATTGCACAGCCCCGGTCCTTCTTCCCAGGTCCAGAGAAAGGGGAGCGCCAGGCAGCAAGGCCCAATGGCACTCCTTGCTTTAATTCAAGCCGACACATGGGGTCATGCATCCCGTGCTCGCCAGGCCCTGAGACACGAGCTTTCCTGCCTCTTCCTCCCCAGGTCCAGCGCCACGGAGAGGGGCTCTTCAGGAGTCCCTGCTCTGAGCCAATGGTGGCCAGGCACCTCCTGTTTCCAGGCTTTTTCATTTTCTGCCTGGGAAAGCCATCCGCTCAGCTCAAGAGTCCTTTACAGTCTCTCTCTGAGGTCCCACTTTTACTCATCCTGCTCCTTCCCTTTAGAGTTAGTTACAGCTATATGTTTCCAGCTTCTTAAGGTGATACTATTTTCCTGGGGAGAGGCTAATTCGACACCTTTGAGCCAAGAGAGGACCATGCACTGGATGCTGGTTGGGGTCCCCCATGCTCAGGACCCTTATTCCAGTTTTTTTCCTATGCAGTGCTGGGGTGCTATATTGTGGCCTGCTCTTCCTCAGTCGTGTAGAGGGTTTCCTTCTTTGCTTTTGCTCAGCCTTTTCTCTAAGTGTGGTTGCTCTCAGGGCTTCCCCTTCATGACTGCCCTGAGCCCACCAGAGGATCTCACTCCCTCCGACATAGGGTATGAGTGCTCATTGCAACAAGCCAGCAACCCGCACCCAACATTTTCTCATCCCATGTGGCTTTTCAGGCAAGCAGAGTATATGAGGCATGCAGGTAGCATGTTGCACCAGTTGTATGGGGGATGACCCTTTACCATACTTGCACGGTCAATGGAAAGGTTTTGCAATGACTGCGAACTTCACATGTACTGTGAATTTTCAGCTGCCTTGTTTTGAAGATGTGTGTACAGATTTGTTTGTCGAGTTGCTTTGCTGTTTGTTTATTTTTCATTTGAACTCTGCTTTTTGTCGTGATGGATGGACTCACTTAAAGCCCTCAACCTCCAGGCTGGAGATGAGTCTTCAAACAGCTCAGCATGGCGACAGAGGGGGTTTTGGGCAGTGTGGTAGATGCAGATGCAGGAATGCATTGCCAGCTTATTTGGGTTGTGAAGATGGTAAGCTCTGATATAAGGATGCAGTGCTTTTCTCAGTCTTATCCAGACCCCTCCGAAAATCTGTTGCTGTCGCTCAGATCCATATCAAAACATCTACCTTCTTGGACTACACTGATTTCCCTGAAGCAGGCAGCTGCTTTGAACACGGGCTGTGCTCCATATTTATTAATTCCTCATTATGTATCATGGGTGGTGATAACTAGTATCATACCCAGAGTAGCCAGGGCTCCTGGCAATCTTGCAGCCAGCCTGCAGTCCTCCTGTTCGCTTGTTATTATTTGCGAGGTCCCACTTTATGTCCTGTAGCTATCCATAGTCAGAAAGAGTTAATTGCATGCTGTTCACCGTTTTCTTTTCTACTGTGGTGTTGAACTGTTGCTCTTATTTCTTAGGAATGTGTGTTTTCATTGCAGAGGGGCACCTCAGGGCATTGCTGTTTGTTTATAAGATAACAGCGTTCGCTCTAGCAGAAAGCTGGAGCTAACAAAGTCTCTCAAGGAGGAGTACTAAATCCTGTACGCTGGTGGGAACTGTTCAAAGTATTTACACTTGAAAATATTTAAGGATTTTGGGGTGGGGGAGAACAGTCTGAGTGATGTTTAACACCTTTTCCATTATTCCTAGTCATCTTAAAAAAAAAAAAAAAAAAAAAAGAAAGAAAAAGCACTTTTTAACTAGCTTTTTTTTACCAGCTAGCTGCTGCCTTGTAAAGGAGTTTTGCTATGGAGATCAGCGTGAACTGTGATTTAAAGATGCCTTGAAATGTTGTACTTTGTAGGCTGTTTGAAGCTACCATATGACCTGATAAGCTCAAAATGGACATGGACATCCACCCAAGAGATTCTTTTAACAGTGGGTTTCATCTTCTGCTGTACTGAGCTATGCCATTCGCCATCAGCGGTGGAAGTTTTCACCCACCTGACAGTGGCAGCAGCTGGAAAGCAGAGTCAGCTATGGCAGTGCATCCTCAAGCATCACTAATCTAAAGTGAATGTCCTATTACCAGCTTGGAAAAAAAGCTATTGAACCAATTCTACCTGGAAAAAAGAGCGCAGTGCTGCATACAGCGTGAGACCCTTCTCAAACTTCTTTTTTTTTTCCCCTTTTCTGCCAGACTAATTTTTGGCCACACTTCTCTTTCTGAAATATTTATAGGGCAAATAACTGTTTTAAATGAGCAGATGGGGGAGACATAAGACAAGCTGTTAAATTAATAAACATGTGTGGTGCTTTATCAGTAAGGGAGCCCATTTTGGCATTTCTTCTGGATGATTTGTATGGCCTATCACCATTGCACCTGGTGCAGGGACAAGAAATGGGCACTTAATAACCAAACAATGTGCAAACTCCTTCCATTATAACTTCATTATGTCAGATATAATCGTCTATAACTAGATGTCAAATACATAATTTATGTCCAGCTCCCCTGTGGAATAGTGGCCATATGAATGAATGGCCCCATTAATGGGAAGGAGCTTTTACTGTAACTTTTCCCCTCCTGGTACATGGTCCATTTTGTCATCTGGTATTAATTCTGAATCACTTCAGGGTTGCAGAAAAATGCCTCTTATATTTGTATTTGTGTAATGGGAGAAAGTGGCAAATAAATCATATGAGAGATCAAATTTCAGGTCCACTGATTTCCTAAGCCATAGGAATTAGATTGGAGAATAGGACTGGTCTGCAGCGCTTTGATTGAGAGGCATAACTGGCCTTCATTTTACCCGTCTGGAGACATTAAAAAGGCGTACAATGTGAGGTAACACTTCCTACGGGAGCCCTCTGCCACAAAAAGCTTAGCCACTGGAAAGTCTTTCTGTGCCACTGCAGCCATGCTGCTTGCTTCCTTTGCTGTATGTCGCATCTTCCCTCCTGTTGTCGTATGGTGCCTATTTATAGAAGTGCTCCATGATGTATGTGAAAAAGTGTGTCATCATCACTTGAAAGGATGGAGGATAGGATAACAATGTTTTTCTAGAGAAGTCCTTGGGAAACGTGTGTGTGTTAGAGAGGGACATGGGATCTCAGTTGTTCTGTGCAGGGCCTGTGGATATTCACAAGTGAAATAGGTACAAATTCAAAGGATCAGGGTGGCGTGGGTCCCTTTGCAAAATGCCTTTTATACATTTTTATGTTTTAATTTTTTTAGTGTATGGCCTTGTTTTGGGGTTAAAACTGGTGGAGAGCAACTCAATACTCTTAAGTCTGGGAAGACTGTTAGTAATACACTCAGATATAGCACTATTGTTATATTATTGGTATATTCTTACTTAATGAGAAAACGTGTTTTATTCTGATGCAGCTACAGGGGTAATATTTGTTTTATTCTTCCTCAGGTATAAATCTGGATGCAAAATTATCAGGTTAACACCATTTATAATAGTAGATGACTTCTTAGTGTCTGATAGAGTTTCCCATTGCCAAAACAAAATTATTTTAAGACTAGATGATGAATGGTATTTATATCTAACAAAATATTAAAGTTTCTTAGACTTGTGACTTGTATTTCTGAGTGGCATGTATGCTAAAATATTTGCAGTGGTGGAATATTGTGTTACATCTATAGCATCTTCTCCTGCAAAATATTTTCTTTATTCTTTTCATTTCATTCTTTTCATTTTCTGTAGTTTTTTGGTTTTCACTGCATGTATGATGTGTTTAAAGAAAGCAGATCACCCTTACAAAAGAAATGTAAAAAATGTAAGTTCTGGTTTAAGACAAATTAGGAAAAGTAACTGATAAAGACCTGGGCTACTCAGTGGTGTAGTCTGGCTGCCTTCCAATAAAATGTAGATGTATCTTACTGGTCAATGAGCAAGTTTAGCATGCTTTTGTTGAAGTTCATCAGACTCAAGCCATGCATCTCTAGAAAGGCAGGCAGCCAATTTTCCATGCAGACGAATCATGTTAGGCTTAGACATAGTGCTGTTGACAGCACTGAGTCAAAAGAGTTTTGTATTCATTTGATGGCTCTTCAGCTGTGCAGTGGGATTTTCTGTAGGTAAGCAGGTTTTTTATTGCTCTTGGCTCTTGAAATCATCTTGGGTTCAATCATAAGTTGTTAGAAATGAGAGATTTCCACCAGAATCAGTGGTCTGATGCTTTCTAAAATGTTTGGGGTTAAAGCCCGCTTTGGCCCTTGAATTTCCGTAAAGCGGATTGTTGAATTTTAATTCTTCCCTTTGTGTGTTGTTTGTTACAGAGGAATCCTAGTGATGTAATATAATCCATTTCAGAGGGAAAAGTATGCCAGTGAATTGGGTACCTTGCTCTTGAAAGGCACTTTTGGAAATCCCAGCCTTAATAAATGCATACTAAATACTGATTTACAGATAAACGTTATGGAGCCCCATTGTTAAGATTGTAACTTGGCTCCCTCATAAGAGGCCTCATGATTTAAGTCTTTCAGCCAAGTAAATTTGGCTTGATAACTGCAATATTTGCTCAGAAGACAAGGACTGCTATCCTCTAGCTCCAAATGGTTTGTCACCACCTTCGGATTGGCTTGATATAGTTCATTCCCCTTGAAAACTTGCAAGAAGCAGTCTTTAAAAGATCTTGGTTATCTTTGAGAAGCGATATTAAGGTTGTTTAAATGTAATTGTAAGGGTTATAGGGCCAGTGTACATGAGGGTGCAACAGCCATGGGACTGTTGGCTAAGGAGCTTTCAGGGATGGAGAGAACCAGCTGGACTTGGGGCAAGAAGACTTTGCCCTTACCCAGCTGAGGATGCTGTTCTTTTTGCAGATATGGTACATGGTGAGTCTTATAGAGGGCTCTAGATTAAGCATGTTAATTTGTAGCAAGTATATCCCTTGTTTCACTGCAGCAGGTTTTTGGAGAAAATTGCTTGTGCTTTCTTCATTAAAAAATTACCACAATTATGGATGCTGTCATGGCTGTCTCCCCTTTAGATTTTCTCTAAGTCCTGGTTTCATCTTCATTTCATTATGAGCGCTGCTTTCCACAGACGTGTGTATGCATGTCTGTATTGTGCCCACAAATTTAGTAGTAGACATCCAGCAAAATAATACTGTTACTGAGTAAACAATTACGTTTCATTTTCTGGAATAAAAGGGAATGTGTGCCCATAAATCTTCTTCTAAATAATCTGTGTTGGAGAGTAAAAAGAAGATGAGGTTTCTAAATTCATGAAGGCCATTCACAGTGGAATCCTGTGTGTCACTGAAGTGTAACAAGCTTATTTATATTTTATGGTGCTTCTAGATCAAGCTGCATTATTATGGGCTGCATTCCCCTGACACTATAGCTGTTGCTAAGGAAGAGGTACATTATGTTAATATTTTGTGTTCATAACTATGCAAGCTGAGTTCTGTACATTGAAGAAGTTAAGGGGCAGGGGGGGAAGTGAAGTTAATGCACCATTTTGCCTCAGTCTTCACTGGCAAGTGCTCCAGCCACACCATCCAAGACACAGAAGGCAAAGGCAGGGACTGGGAGAATGAAGAACCACCCACCATAGAAGATCAGGTTCGAGACCATCTAAGGAACCTAAAGGTGCGCAAGTCCATGGGACCTGATGAGATGCATCTGTGGGTCCTGAGGAAACTGACGGATGAAGTGGCTAAGCCACTATCCATCATATTTGCAAACTCATAGCAGTCTGGTGAAGTTCCCACTGACTGGAAAAGGGGAGACATTTTTAAAGAGTGAAGAAAGGAAGACCCAGGGAACTACAGGCCAGTCAGTCTCACCTTTGTGCCCGGCAAGATCATGGAGCAGATCCTCCTGGAAACTATGCTAAGGCACATGGGAAATAAGGAGGTGATTGGTGACAGCCAACAGGGCCTCACTAAGGGCAAATCATGCCTGACAAATTTGGTGGCCTTTTACAATGGGGTTATGGTGTTGATGGATAAGGGAACAGCAACTGACATCACCCACCTGGATTTGTGCAAAGCATTTGACACTGTCCCACACGTCATCTTTGTCTCTACACTGGAGAGACACAGATTTGATGGATGGACCACTTGGTGGATTAGAAGTTGGCTGGATGGTCGCACTCAAAAAAGTTGCAGTTAAACTCCATGCCCAAGTGGAGCCCAGTGACAGGTGGTGTTCCTCAATGGTCTGTACTGGAACCGGCGCTGTTTAACATCTTTTTCAGTGAACATGGACAGAGGCATTGAGTGCACCCTCAGCAAGTTTGCTGATGACACCAAGCTGTGCGGTGCAGTCAACACTCTGGAGGGAAGGAATGCCACCAGAGGGACCTGGACAGGGTTGAAAGGTGGGTCTGTGCGAACCATACAAAGTTCAACAAGGTCGAGTGCAAGGTCCTGCACCTGGGTCGGGACAATCCCAAGCACAGATACAGGCTGGGGGATGACTGGATTGAAAGTAGCCCTGAGGAGAAGGACTTGGGGGTATTGGTTGACCAGAAGCTCAACGTGACCCTGCAATGTGCACTTGCATCCCAGAAAGCCAACCATATCCTAGGCTGCATCAAAAGCAGTGTGACCAGCATGTTGAGTGAGGGGACTCTCCCTCTCTACTCTGCTCTCGTGAGACCCCACCTGGAGTACTGCATTCAGCTCTGGGGCCCCCAACACAAGAAGGACATGGACCTGTTGGAGCAAGTCCAAAGGAGGGCCACAAAGATGATCAGAGGGCTGGAGAACCTCTCCTCTGAAAGCATGCTGAGACAGTTGGGGTTGTTCAGCCTGGAAAAGAAGAGGCACCAGGGAGGCCTTATGGCAGCCTTCTGGTACCTAAAGGGAGCCTACAAGAAAACTGGAGAGGGACTTTTTACAAGGGCATGTAGTGATAGGATGAGGGGTAATGGCTTTAAACCAAAAGAGGGTAGATTTAGATTAGATGTAAGGAAGAAGTTCTTTACTGTGAGGGTTCTGAGGCACTGGAACAGGTTGCCTGGAGAGGTTGTGGATGCCCCATCCCTGGAAGTGTTCAAAGCCAGGTTGTATGGGGCTTTGAGCAACCTGGTCTAGTGGAAAGTGTCCCTGCCCATGGCAGGGGGGTTGGAACTGGATGATCTTGAAGATCCCTTTCAACTCAAACCATTCTATGATTCTATGATTTTGATTAGAGCCTCCACAGATTGTCGGTCACATTTAGAGGCAAAAAGTGAGCTTGAATTTGAGAAGAATTCATGCAGAAAATGGGAGAAAATGAAACAATTGACAGAATTTGTTCACTGAACTTTAAAATTGCTCAGCAGTAGGGATCTGGAACCAGTGCTGCTAAAAGGGAATCTGGCAGAAGTAAACCAAATGCTTTTACCAGGCACGTTCAGTGAAGAATTTCTCAGCCTTCTCATGCTTTAAAGTGTTTTGATCATACAAACAGAGCATTCTTCCTTAATTCCTATTTCCTGACCATTTCCAGTGCTGGCGTCTATTATGTGATTTCAATATCTTCTGATTCATTTAGGTTGATTCACTAAGAGCCTACAGTCAAGTAGTAGCCAGCACAATACATAAAGTAAAATCAATGTGATGCATTAGCTTCAGTGTATGGAGTCAAAGAAAAGGCCAGAGTCACAAGCAAGATACTGATGTCCATGTTAGTTATTTTAAAAAATACGCTCTACAGACGGTATTGCTCAGTATTATAAAAGTGTTTACACAACAAGTAAAATAAACAAGGAAGGATCTTGGCATTCCTCCTAAAGGAATGTTCTGAACAGAATTTCCCCTTTCAAAACTGTTTTCTCATTAATACTGCTGCCAAGGCATGAAACAGCCATGGAGAGGGAGGACTGCATGAGTAGGAGCTCATCTCAAATCTGGCGTGCCATGCACCTAGCTGATTCGACCAGGACAGTGTCATGGTCATGGCACCTGAGAAGAGATCATTTTTGTCTCATACTACTACCTCTCCCATTTTCAAACATTCAGTGCACTGGAGCTGGGTTTGCACCTGGATCAGGTACACTGAGGATTATCCCCTCTTAATCTCAACTACTGAATTGGGGGTTGCAAAGCAAGCAGCCCACCCAGCTGAGGTCAGTCCTGTTTGCCAGAGCCTTGGCAAGCAGCGGCTCTCAAGAAGGACTGGGAAACCTGTTGGGGCCTTGCCAGCATCCTAACCCCATTAGTGGTTGTTTAACATCAGCTTCAGCCTCTGACTCTGCCATAATGAGCAGATCCATTTTTTCTCCCTCCTCGCTGTCCTTTTTGCTCAAACATTGTACAATGGCTTCTTTGACCCTTATTAGGGTTTTAGGGAAGTTAATACTACGTTTTCCTACGTAAGGCTGTAATAATTCATGTTATACCTTGTTGTGTGCACCTGATCATGAAACGCATCGAGAAGCTAAGGTGCCTGGCCTGGGAGGTGTCACTCACTTGGGCAAATAAAATATAGCGTGGGAGGAGTGGGAGGGAAAGAAGTAGTCAGCCCTGGGAGGCAGCAACTACTTCATACTGGAGGTGTGTGTTGTAAAGAGGAAAATGGGAAGAATACAGGGTGATGAGCTACCAGGACATGGATTGGGGGTGAGGTCAATGGCAGAGAAGTACCAGAGGGTAAAGACGGGCTGCGTCGTTTGGGCAGAGAGGATGGGCACAGAGGGCTTGTTGGGCAAGCCACGTGGCTTAGAGTAGAGGAAGGCAAGATGAGATGGAAAGGATGGGAAGGAGAAAATGGGGTTTTTAAAGCATGCTTTTATGTAACGTGTAGAGAGATTTAAAATCCTTTAGCTTTGGACAGTTGAGACTTTCACTGCCTCCAGCAACTATGCACAGAGTAATCATGTAACATTTATATTCCTTGTTGCCTACTCCAGGCATCAGTTCCTACCTGCTTGCTTCTTCCTAGTTTTTGCACTGAGTTGCTGCAATCTAACAGCAAAAATCCAGAGATTTCCTTGAGCATTATTAACGACTCCTAACCTGCCCTCTTGGCAGTAACATAGAGCTCAAACCAAATGTCGAGAGCAGCCCAATGTGCTCATCCATTTTCTGAATCTGTTAAAGTCTCCTTCTCAGCCTGGCCACCCAGATCTTCAGCTCCTGTCCTTTTCTGATCAGCATAGCTGTGCCTCCTTGTTCCCAAGGCCATGGGCAGGGATGTTCAAAGTCCTTGGCCTCTCCCTAATCTACCCGTGGTTTTAAAAACTGTGTGCCCCCTTATGGCCTAAGGTTTGTGCTTATCTTTAAAGCACATTGCTCCTCTACATTGTGTTTGGTTAAATAACCACCAAGATATTTCGCATATAAGCTGACAGGTTTGACATTGTGAGTATTTTGCAATCATTTGTTTAATTAGCTGAAGCTCTCTGGGGAGAAGTTTATGAAATGGCATACTCCCAAAGTCTAATTTAAATCTGTTTTGCTTTTTTTTGATGGAAGGCTCGTAATGCAAAGCATTAAAAAAGGTACGAGTGAATGGAAAGCAACAAAACCCCTTCTGTTAATGGGCAGTGCCTCAGTAACAAACTTGCCCAAATACAGAAAAGAAATTACATTGGGTAAAATGACCTACAAGAGGGGAAATTGGAATTAAGTCTGCGCAGCTGTCTTGTCTTTTTTCTTTTTCTTTTTTTTCTTTTTTTAATCCGTACTTCCCCTCTGTTTTCTTTTAGTGCAATGCTTAATTAAGCTTCTCCTTTGTTTGGAGGTTAATTCCTTTTCTAATCTACTGCTATTTTTACAAAGGTGTTCATTACTGGAATGAACAAAGGCTGGAGACTAGAGAATGGTAGGTGTTGATCCTAATTTAGTGGGAAGGGATTTTTTGCTCACAGCAAAATCCTGAGGCCCCACTTTCAGATGCAGGGCTTCTCTGTCAGCTCTCCTCTGCTTTGTGCTTTCAGTGAAATGGTTCCTGGGAGGGAGCAGAAGTTTCTGCCATGGCACCAGGTTTGTGCTGTCCTGTCTGCTCACTTAATGCACTTAGTTAGAGCCCTTTGTGCTCTACAGACCCTTAAAATCCCATAGAGACCACTGTCTTTCTTTTCTTTTGATACGTCCCTGCCCTCTGAAATCACTGAGAAATTAAGATCCTAAATATTTAATGAGATCCGACTTTATCTTTGGGAGTCCCCATGGAGCAGCAAGCTCCTGCACGCATGGTCACAGTGTGCTGTCATCGCTCGAGGTAGGCTCGCCTGCTTGCTGGCATGGTGATGCTTGAAGTAGCTGAAATACCTGAAGTCTCTGCTGTAGCATTTGTAGAACATGCAGAGCATGCATTAATCATAGAAAAGTATTTCTATTGCAAG
Organism: Astur gentilis; assembly: GCF_929443795.1. NCBI lineage: Eukaryota > Metazoa > Chordata > Aves > Accipitriformes > Accipitridae > Astur > Astur gentilis. Next base: position 28,796,953 of record NC_064891.1, read on the forward strand.
AATCTGGGGTAGCGACACTAAATTTTGCTGCTGAGCTGCAGTGCTGGGGAGCGGGCAGCATTGACGGAGCAGGGGCCGGCTCAGCGCAGGGTTGTCCGTCCGTCTGTCCTGCATGTCGTGCTTGCCGTGGCAAATGGGAGTGAACACAAGAGCAAGAGCTAAAACAGCTTTTATTGGAGTAAAGCCTGTGAAAAACCCAAAGGAATGACAGAATGCCTCAATAGTTAAAAGCAGGACCCTTCTTACTTAGCATAATCCTGTTGGGAGCAATGTGGCAGGCCACATCTCCAGGAGCCGCTCTGCCCATGCAGTCCTTTACTGTCCCATGGCATGGTATTAATAAAGGGTCACTCCTTCCAAACAATGGGAAAAGTTGGGCATGACCTAAGAGTCATTGCTTGTCCTCCAGAGACCAGATTTTACTGTTATGTTTCCTTGTTCTGGTTGTGTGATTAGTCATTTCATGCATTCACACATATATCTATCCAGTTGCTGTAGAAAGTGTTTTTTTTAAATGTGCCACCCTCTAACCTTGTGGTTATTCATTTCACATAGTATTCTGAGAAATGGGAAATGGTCTTTTTGGTTCTGTAGAAGCTCTAGGTTTGCAGGAAAAGAGAAAAGGCAATTGTGGAGCTGGTCAGTTCTTGCTAACACAGCATAATTAATGTGCAAATATTTCTAAAATCAGCAGCTAATGACAGAAATACATGCCCTGTCCTTCCCACACAGAAAAGAAATGGAATTATATTTGAAAATACTTTTTGTTCATTGTGCTCTCTAGGCACCGCTGTTGGTAACCTGCACATGTAGGTAAAACATTCTGCACTTTCTGACACTTTTTTTTTTTTTTCCCAGAAGAATTGGCAAGGTGAGAAATGGCATGAACGGCTCAAGGAGTATTGACTTCTGCAATCAGTAGCTAGTGAAATTAGCATATTCCTTCTGTTTTGTTTGCACAGATGATTACAAATTAGATCCAGAAACATGCTCCCAGAGGTGTGTTTTGGGGTTTTAAGATAATGCTGGCATGGGAAGGAGGGAAAGCATGTTAACACAAAGTATTTTAGCCCCATTTGTAGCTGGCTCAAAGCTACAAGTCTTGCAAAAATTCAATAGAAGTGGAAAAGAAGAAAAATGTGGGAGGAAAGGCAACATAGGAGAAAACAAAGAGCTGCGTGAACAGCTAATTAGTACAGATTGCATTCAGCTGTGCAAGAGATGCTGGGAAGATACCGAGCTTGTAATGTGAGTAGCGAGGATGGAGGAATGGAGGTGCACGCCAAGCAGGGTAGGTTCTCCCACCCACTGAAATTGCATGTTTGAGCATTTCCAAACATAAAGATTGCTTTTCCGAGGTGACTTTCCTGTCCAAAATGCTTTCTCGGTGCTGGGCTGCTTTAAGAGATAGTAGTGCCTGTCCCTCCTGCCTTGGCAGGTCGGCAAGGTAGTATCCCTCTCTGGTAGCTCACACTCAAAGAATGCAAGTAGGTTCGGGCCAAATAATGAAGCACTTGTGTTGCTGAGGACACTGCTGTTCGGGACTCGGAGTGGACTTTGAACGGATGTACAGACTCTCACTCGGCATGCCTGGAAAGGGCTCTCCTTCAACCAGGTAGTGCCAGGTGAAAAACATTTGTCAAATACCTGTCTGCTGGCAGGTGAGGACAGGTTGAATCCATGAGTTTCAGCTCTGGGCTCTTGCCCACTACATCTTGTGAAGGGACTGAGCTTTAGTTTCTGGCTACCTGGCAGCGTTTGACATGTATTCACCACCTGGCACCTCCCTGTTTTGAGGATGGCAAGATGGGGTAAGACCAAGGATCCATCTGTGGCTTGCTACAGCAGGCAGACCAGAAGCAGCTCCTAGTGAAAAGCCCAATCTACAGTTACAGTCCTGGGTTTTTTCTCTAGCCAAATCCCGCTGGGGATGTGGTGGTATTTCTAGGCTGTTTTTCTGATCCATACTTCCAGGCCAATCCCCAACATACTGTCCATGTAGAGCCTTATCCCAGAGGCATTGACCACGCCTGGAGTGGTGCAGCATGGGGGAGAGAGTGGTCTGTGAGTGCCTCAGCCTCCAAGTTATTATTTGGATGTGTAGCAAAACCAGCCTCCGCCCCAAAATCCTCACCCCCGGAGCACCCCAATATATAAACCGGCATCTCTCGGACTCCAGCGCCAAAGAGATGTAAGTAACGAGCAGTTTTTATTGACCGTAATTGCACTTGAATTAACTAGATGCCTGTGTAGTTGGTGGCTCCTGCAGCCTGACATCCCTCCTGCAGCACTAGAAACCTCGTTGATTTGCCTCGCAACAGTTCCTATGCCAGGAAGCTTCAGAGGGCACAGCTCTCTTGGCATAACTCTAAAATAACTTGGCAAGTAAGCTCCGGAGGCTTAAACTCTTGCCCCAGCTGGGATACATAATGATCTAGCTACCTGCACTCTTTGATCTTCCCTTTGTTCTCTGATTTTCACAGAGTTATCATTTGTTCACCTCCCTCCCACCCCCCCAAAAAAAGGCGGGGGGTGGGGTGGGCAGGGAATAGAAGGGAAAAACAAAAAAGGAAGAGGATTGGAAACACGCCCTGCAATTTGCAGGCAGGGCTGAGATGCAGCCTTGGCTCTGCTCTTTGTGTCCTCAGGGTGGTAGTGCAGCTACTGCTTCCCATGTCTTGCTGGCTGGCAGGGAAGAGGACGCACATCATACATTTAATTTGATGCTTAAAGATTTGTTTTAACCTGCATTGCTGTATTTAAATGGCACAGATGCATCTGCTCGTGTGCTTTGTTTCCTGAAGCTGTGTCAGGGCTGCCAGCATGAGTTGCAAAGGGGGCATTTTTGTGATACCGTGCTAGATGAGAGGGTTCGGAGTTGGGGACTGCAAGTCACAGTCAGATCAGCAAGGATTTAGCAAAAATCTCTTCTGCCAGTCCATTGCAGCCTCAGGAGATAGGGCAGGGCTTCTGTGGGCAGCTGGCCAAAAGCTACACAGGTGAAGAATAAAGAAAAAAATATATAGGGAACTTTTACTAGGTCCAAAGGTACTGAGATTTTTTTTTTCTCTGATGCAGTTTATCAGAAATCTTTAAAGCTAATATTACTAACTGGATAGCTGAGAGTTTTCTGTACAGCACTTTCCAAAAGGAAAAGGTTTTTCAAACAGTTACAGTAACAGCCCCAAGCAAGGGTGAACCACAGCCATCCCCAGTGTACTTATTGAGGCTGTATCCCTCAATGCTTCTTTAGTCCTTAAATTTCTTTTGTTGGGGTTTGTTCCCAATGCTGGTGTGCTGCTATTCTGAAAAGTATGGTATTGCAGGAAAAGGTAATCATGTAGTGGGATTTAAGCTGTTGCAGAAGGGAGTGTAGTACATGATCCACTTAAAATGATGAGTATAGCTAAAAGTCGCAGAATTTTACAGTGCACAGACTGTAATATACTGCAGGGCATCCATCTTTAGCAGGAGGGATTCAAATCTGTGGAGGTTTTCAGGCTTCATCTATGAAATCACTTTAAAGCTTGGGTTTTTCATTTGACTTTCTACTCTATTTGATTGTGGTCATGTTTGAATAATGTCAGAGCGGAAATTGGTTTTATTGGACTTAATTTTGTCCATGGCAAGATGTACGTTGCCTTGAAATATTTTGCAATTCCCAAGCAGAAGGAGATGGGCTTCTCTTCAAGTCAGACCTCGGCTCTGATGTCTTGGTTTTTAATACACCAGGCTGTGAAGTAGCAGGAAATGGTGGAAATTGCAAGGTGGAAGTGGGTTTAAATGGCAATAATCTCTATCCTTGCTTCGGGGAGAGAGCTGTAAATTGCTACTCTCTCTTGGCTCTTGCCCTAATGCAGGTTGTTACTCTGCTTTTGTTTGATGGTATTTCACCTTTTCTTTAAGTGGACAAAGGTAAAAAATTATAGGGAATAGAAAGTTATATGACACTGTGTTAAAAAAAAAAGAAAAGGGTCCATCCAAACACCTTGTATCCTTGGATGTGGCTACTCCTTGGATAGAAAAAACTCCTTCCAAAGAGTCAGTGCACACAGATGGAGATACTGGCTGTGAGTGAGGGGTAGCTGAAGTCTGATTTAATGCAGTTGAGTGAAAAAAACCAAACGTAGTGCAAAATCTCCCAAAGTCCTGAAATCATGCATGGTGCATCTAGCAGCTGTGCTCCAGGTTGGAACCTCCCAGCCACCACACTTCTATCTTAAAAAACAAAGCAGGAGTCTCGGTCATGTGAAGAACTATTTAAGCAAAAAAAAAAAAAAAAAAAAGGTGTTGCTCACATTTGCTGGTTGCCATGGTTTTTGGAGATTCTGGTATTCACTGTGTTCTACATATCAAATACAGACATAGCTAATTTCACCTGGAAAAGTGGTGGCATTTTCTCTTCTTTTTGAAGTGAAGATTTTGTCTGTTTGTTCTCAACCTACAGTTTCGGGGGGCTGCTTGTTTGTTTATGAGTCCGTTGGGCTCTGCTTAATAATGCTGTGGGTTAGCTGGAGTAGCTTTGTAGTAACTCAGTGCAGTGAATGCCCATATCAAAGATAAAGGGTGGCGAGCCAATTTTTGGCTGAGTCACTTCTTTGTCAGCAGACAGATTTGGCAGTTACACAGCGAGACCGATGTGACAGTGATACAAACCCCAGAGCCTGAGTTTTTGGTACAGGGGCTGGAATGGTACTGGCCGGTTCCTGCAGAGGTCAGAGCATATGATGCCATGATGCCTTCTTGCTTTCCAAATCTGTGAACCAGTGCAAGAAGTAGAGTCTCCATTTGTATTTTTTAAGAGGGATGGTTTATTGAAGTATGCATACTGTAACGGCATTGCGCTGGGCTGCATTATCCTTGCTGGTTTGGTTGGAAATGAAATTTACCCTTTCCTCGTCTTAGCGGTACTTGGGATTTGGTGAATTTTTGAACTGTGGATATATTCAGCTTCAAAGAGATTTTGCATTTGCACAGGAGAATAGCTGTCTTGTCATAATGACTGTGGCCTTAAAATTTGCCATTAACTAAAAAAAGAAGATTGTCTCATAGCTGCATGCACATTTTATGAAGATGTTTCTCTTTCCCTACACAGTGTTTTTTGGGGAAAAAATTATAACTAGGATCCGGGAGAGGCTGTGCAAGTCAGAACATGGTTTGTTCGCTCTGTGTTCAATCTCTCCTTGAGCTCAGCACACTTTGTCAGTAATCCAGCTGGATTTGAGCTGCAAGCTGTAATGTACCAAGAGAAATGTATAGTGGGGTACAGGTCTTACCGGGTGAGAAATGTGAGAGAAAAAGGCTGTTCCAGCACAGAACTGCAACTGGGACTGATGCTCCTCCTGTTTTTCTCTAAAGAGGTCCTGGTGGTCACACACCACTTTAAATGGGAAAAATTTGGGGCAAGGGTGGAGAGGAAAACATGGTTTACTGGAGATAAAAAGTAGTACATATCCCTGCATGTTATCCGAACTGGAGACAGCAGTGGGGATAGCAAATTCATTTCATTTTTAGTTTTGCTGAATATTCCTTTTCTCTGCTAAAAGACGCATTTTCTTTTGCCTTTGACACCTGTAGCCATTTGCCGCACCAGTGGAAATGGAGGGTAAAAATATCCCTATGATAATTCAGTAGTACTTTACACCAACTGTGCCGTCACTTTGCACAGCCATAAAAATGACTAGATGAGATACAGAAAATCGGTCTGTAAATCCGTAAAAATCGTGGGTTTTCTGCATCTACTGATTTTCCATTGTCTGTATTCATTAACAGAGAGCAAAATGGATGAATTAGTGCTCAGTTCCAGGCAGCTGTTCATCTAACTTCCCCAAGCTGCACATGCTGAGGGTGTTTAGATATTTTCACTTGCAAAGAAATAAAAAAAATCCCCAGCTTCTGTTATCTCTTCCACTTTCTGTGTAGCCTTCTGAGGCCAGGGAGGCCACTGCTGTGTTTTGTGCTTCTGTGAAGCCCAGCTCTGATCGCGTGGCCACCTTCAAAAAAATATTTCATACCAAAGATTGGCTTTTGAAGGGAACCTTCAACTTCTCTGAATGGTTCCCAGACCTCAGCCACCAACTCTTGTGTTGGGGCGTACGTTTTCCATTAAGAACAGCCTGGGAAGTGCTGAGCTCTGCTTGCTATGTTGGTCCTGCTGGAGCGCATGCAAAAATAGTCTCAGGGTTGACAACATGGGATTTTTGAACTTGGAAGAGCAGTGGGAAAGCTTTGAGCCCACAGTGACAGCATAGTAAAAGGACCGTGACTTGCATCTGTCACTTACCAAGAGGTAGAAAGGCTTAAAGTATTTTATGAAAAGCCATCGTACTTGTCCTGCATGTTTACAGGGATGGGGAAGACTGTGTATTAGGCAGCCTTTGGCAAGAGATCTGTACATTCACAGCCCCTGGGGAGAAGGGATTTGGAGAAGGGTTGGGGGTGTCCCACTGCCCCAGGCACAGCTGGAGGAAGAAGCCAAGAACGCAGGCAAAAGCCAGCTCACACTCAAGGACCTGGTACGTGCTCAAAGGAGGGTGGAAGGAAGCTGTACATGATTTCAGAAGTAAGCGTTAGCCTTGCTCCTTTGGCCTAAAATGCATTGGAGAGCAGCAAGATGAGCAGCCCTGCCAGCAGAACCAGACACGAGGGGCCATCTCATGCAGGAGACAGAGGAGAGGCAGCTGGGAAAGGGGCAGATGCTTGGATCTGCCTGGAAAACACAACCGAGTAATTTGGGATACAGATGGCATGTCAGAGAGAAAGGCTGCATAGATTATTAATACGGTGGGTGGCTTTCTTGGGAAGGGGACTTCTTAAGCTTTTACTTTTCTCCCTTTCTGCAGCTCGATGCTGCTGCTTACAAGAGGAGAAGACGATTATTACAGATATTAGCTATTTAGACACTAGAGATAACTCACAATGCCGAAAACTGAACTTATCTCTGATTAAAATTTAATTGCTCCCAAGCTTCCACTAGTTACTTGCATTAAGTTTCACACCATCGGAAAGTGCTCATCATCCAGTGTTGGATTTAACAGGAATTTGGCAGATGTTAGTGAAGTGCTGGAGGAAGTCCAAACCGCAAGATCTGTGGCATATCATATGTTTGAAAATTTGTTGGCAGCTGAAAGAAAAATCACAAACCTGGAAATAGCAAGAACTGGACACGGATCTCTTCTGATCAAACAGCCAAAAGGTTGGATTGTCACCTTCAACACCTGGAAGACCAGCATGGGAAGACCAGCATGTGCTGTGTGTCGTGTCTCGGTGAGGTGTAAAAGCAGCATATAGTATATAATAGGCATTTAGAGTGCTTTATGTGAGGAACATTGGCATCTCCATGGAAATCTTCAGGAAAAAAAAAAAAACAGTCTGTTCTGAAGCAATTTAGCAAATTAGCTATGTTTTATAAAACTTAGGTTTTCATCGCAGATTTTCCTTCCTCTTGAGGACATTTATTCAGAAACAGGGTCCTTGTTCACTAAGAGACTAATTTATTTCTGTTATGTATTTCCTTCCTATTGCTCTCTGTCTGTGGCACTGTAACCTTCAGCCCTGCTTAGCTTTTTGTCACCAGGATCTGCTCCTGGTGCAAGGAGAGGACAAACACAAGTAGCTAACAAGGTTTGAGAAAGCTTGATTCATTTTTTCTAAGTATATATAAAAAAAGCACTTAGCTTTATATCAACATGTTGGCGTGTAGTATTATGGTAGCCTCAACAGCTGTAGCACAGTGAGACTACAGAGGGAGAAGATGCCTCTTTTAGACAAACAGGAGCTGAATTAAAATTTCGGATTGTGTCATGGTTTAACCCAGCAGGCAGCTAAATGCCACCCAGTCGCTTGCTCACTCCACCCACCAGCAGGATGGTGGAGAGAATTGGGGGAAAAAAAGTAAAATTCATGGATTAAGATAAAGATAGTTTAATAGGACAGAAAAGGAAGGGATAATAATAATGATAATGATAAAAGAATTAGAACATGCAAAACAAGTGATGCACAATTCAATTCCTCACCACCCGCCGACCAGTGCTCAGCCAGTTCCTGAGCAGCAGCCCCCGGCCAGCTTTCCCCCTAGTTTATGTACTGGAATACCCCCTTGGTCAGTTGGGGTCAGCTGTCCCGGCTGTGCCCCCTCCCAGCTTCTTGTGCACCCCCAGCCTTCTCACTGGTGGGGTGAGAAGCAGAAAAGGCCTTGACTTAGGGTAAGCACTGCTTTGCAACAGCTCAAACATCAGTGTGTTATCAACATTATTCTCATCCTAAATCCAAAACAAAGCACTATACCAGCTACTAGGAAGAAAATTAACTCTATCCCAGCTGAAACCAGGACAGATGGTACAAGTCCTTTTCAAAGAAATGCTTAGTTGTGTTTCAGAAGAAATATAACACACTTCATGATTTAGTATCTGTCATGTTTTAATGCATGCATCTTAAGAGTGGTTGTCACAGGAGCTTCTATAGAAAAAAATAAATCTCACCTTAAGCCTTTTTCAATTAAAACAGTGTTTGGTGGTGTTTCTGTGAAAGATTAAGTCTGATTCACCCCTTGTTAGGACTGAGCTGATGGCACAGAGAAAAAGCAGGACCTGCCTTGTGCTATTGCAGCATTTGATCCCTTATGTATGATTTCATTTGTTCTCTAGTATATAGCAAGATGCATTTCATATGCTCTTGTCCTCTGTATTGTGACCTGGGGTCGGCAGATCTCTGTTGCTAGGTGGATGCTGCTTGGGAGATATGCTGGATCCCTGTATTAATCCTTCCTGATCTTTTGGTGCTGATCTGCCCCTTTTTCATCTCCCGGGGAGGATGTGATTGAATGAGGGTTTAAAAGTTTGGGTCTGTGGCTGGGAAATGAGTTCAGCCCATGCTAGGCTCTTAAGTGTTGGCTTAAATAACCTTAAGCCTAGGCTTAAAAGCTGTACTGAATTGGGGACTATATGCTGCCATGCTCTCCACTACCAGGTTAACAAGTTTAGTATGTGGTAGTCTGTTTCCTTAAGTTATGTCTTGTATTATTACTAATAATTAATACAGTTTTTATAGAAAAAAGGCCAAAAAAAAATGCTTCAAAAAGTATCAGTCTTTTCCAGTTCAAGGTGCAAAACCCATCAATGCTGCAGTTCACATGGTATTTTCTGAAGATTTATAGAGTATATTGTGCAAAGCAATTCAGAAATAGATAGAAATTCTATTTCCTGCCATGAAACTTGTTCAAAAGCTGATAAGAAAGGAGATTTTTTTTTTTTTTTGAGCACCAAAGGCAATTGATCTGGAACTTGAACAGTGACGTGGGAGGCAGAAGGTACACATAGGCTGGCATGGGGCTCTCTGCCAGTGAGTGGGGAGAAATAGGGCAGCACAGGCTTCCTTCAGGTTTTTCAGAGCAAATCGGAAGCAGATGTTCCTTAGCCCTGAGACACTGCTCTAACCATGAGTGCTAATCTAACCTGACCGTAATAAAGGCTGGCCCTGCTTCTAATTCTGTCTGGCAAATGCAAAGAGACGTGTACAGAGGTAGCAAACCATGGGAGGGATTTCAGCCATCTTGAGCTATTTAAAGTGTGGGGGGCTAAACCATCCACTGGGTTCCCTCTGCCTTTGAGGGAGAGGGGCACCTCCAGATTGAGATTCGGAAGAGCACATGCCAAAATTGAACATTCATGTAGATGCGTGAAGAGCATGCTTGTGGTTTACTGGAAATTATAGGTATTTGAAGTGTGATGTAAATATAGCAGTCGATGCTTGGCAAGGTGCACTCAGGATCTCCCAATTATCTTGAGTGAAAAGGGGGCCTTATTCTTTTAGGGTTTTCTTAGATCTGGCCTCACATGTGCAACTTCATTAGATTGGACTCCCGAGCCTGTACTGAGCCTGTGCTATGGGAAGATGAAACTCGGAGGAAAAGTAAAACTGAGACCCCTAAATAACCTGATACTCAAAAGGCCTGTGCTTTTTTAAAGCAGTGGGAGATACTGCTTTCTTAGTACTTTTAAAAATCAGGTCATTTGTTTGGAGACTAACACTGGGATCCTGTTTATGAAAGTCTTGACCTAAATATCTTACCCACTGTGTTTGCATTTTTTTTTTTTTTTTCCCATGGGAAAAACAATGAAGTGCAAAAATTAAGGGAAAGGGAAGTCTGCAAATCCTGCTTGACCCACTCATAAGGGCACAGGCTGCACAGGACTCAATCCATTCTGCTGGGCACAGCCCATTTCTCTTGCATCACCCCCTGCCATTTTGCTCTCAGTGGGACAATGGTTTTCTAAATATTCAGTGCCCAAACAGTTTTCTTTATTTGGTTAGGGCTATAACATTTCAAAGGAACTAATTTCAAACAACAAAAGAGCCTAAGTTTGTGCCTGCTTCACAAGCTCCTTCCCTGACCCATGCAGCAGGAGCTCCCTGAGGAGCACGAACTTGACCCTTTCTCTCTCTTGTCACATCTCTGTCACAACTTGTTGACCTCCTCAGGACAGCGTTTGAGTAGCTGCCCCACTTTTCAAAGGCTGAGATATTTTTCTAGCTCTCTGTAGCTCTTTCCATCCTTGGCCTACCAGCCTCAGAATAAAATGGGCCTTTCTTTACCCGAGAGCTCTTGGAGGATGCTGTGATACGTTGGGTGTGTGATGGCATCGTCTTCCCCAACACCTCATGCTACCTCCAGCATCATGGGCCTGGAGTAAATATCCAGCTGCTCTTCCTGCAACCTAAAGCTTCTTCACATGAACGTGGTAAGACAAATCCTTATCTGTGTCTCCCACTGACTGCCCAAATGATGGGCCGTGTTCACAAAATCATTATCTATTATCATACGTGCCATTGCCATGTGCCAGCTGCCTGTCTGCCACAGCTCACCTAACCTTGGCCACCGATAGTGTGGACTGAATACATATTTCACAGAGAAAACTGAGGATGCCCTGCAACAAGGAGGGTTTAAACAGGGCTTTGTTGTGCTCCCATCTTGCTGCATGGCAGGGTGGCAGGGAGAGACAGGCAGCATGGGAAATATTGCTGACACAGCTGTTATATTGTCAGCAATCAATTGGAAATTTTTGTTCGAGGAAATGTATTCCGGCCTATGAAGGATGTTCTTGGCTTCAAGTTGGTTTATTAGAGGACTGAATGTCTCATAATTTACTTTTTTTTCTAATATACTCAGTTATTGTTGGCAAAACCAGGTCTTTGCTTACAGTTCTGATAGAGCACACCTAACTTAAAGAAGTTCAAATCACAAATATTTTTATGGGTATCAGTTTTGGTTTCACTTGTCTTTTTAAAAAAATAACTTTTAAAGAATACCGGTTATACTGAGACAAGTGTTTTGAGTGCAAGTCTTCTATCACGTCCTTTTTAATGTGCTATTTGATCAGATGCAGTTAACTCTAATTGTAATTTGTTTTGTGGAGGAAGAAGTATATATACAAATGTATACACACAAACACAGCTAGTTCATCTAGTGGTTCTGGGAGTGGGGAAATGAATGTTGTTTCCACCCTGCAATCAGACTTTAGCACTAACCCACTGGTTATGGCTCTCAAAAGGTGGAGAAAGCGTTAATTCAGTAAATATTACTACTAGGAGGTAGCACGTCAGCCAGAAAGAAGGTTTTTTTCTCCCCTCCCTATACCCTGCTGCATTGGGTTCTACAGAAGGAAAGATGTTGATAAATATTAGAAAATGCCTGGGATGTTACAAGCTTAATTTGCACTCGGTGGTCAGGTGGGCTTTCTTTGGTCCATTAGACCCCTACCTGGAATATGAAAAGGTTTGTCAGGAGAATTTGAGACGTGTGCAGGGGATCCACAGCCCTGAGCAGAAGGGCCTTAGAGGTGCCCCTCCTGCACAGATGCACCTAAGAAAGAAAAGCAATTTATAAAACGCTGTGGCTCTAACAAAGCAGCTGAGACTCAGCATTCCCGGGAGGTCTGTGAGCAGACGAGGGCAAGACCTGGCTCGAACTGCAGCTAATACAGGATCTTGTTGGGATGCCCCAGTTTCCAGGGCTGCCCTGAGGCCGTGGCAGCACTGGGGAATGAGTTGGTGGGTGAGTGACAGTGGCGGTGAGCTCCTGCCGCAGTGTAGACATGGAGCTGCTGCAGGTCTGCTCCATTGCTGTCATGTTCTTTGCGCATGGTCACTGCAGGGTTGGCAGGGAGTGATCTCCCGCTCCTCTCAGGTCTAATTTTTCCTCTCTCCAATAGGATAACCCTATGTGGTAACATCCTGTATCTCCAAGGTACCCTTCATACCAAGGTAATCCTTAAAATTATAAATGAAAGCTGAAGGCACCACCCCACACTGTAAGTTGTGGCCACTGGACTTTGCGAGGGATGGAGGCGGGGAAGAGTCAGATGTCAAGTCAAGGAGGTATCCAAAATTGTTGGCATTGGGAGCATCCTTGGTTTTGGAGTTAAGGGAACAGAGGGCTGAGACGTGGGCTTGAAGCTGAGAAAAACTCCAGGTTGGGATGTGTTTGCCAGTAGAGGCTTTTCTAGGAAAGGAAAGCAAATGGAAAACAATGGAGAAATAAAACTGGAAGGAGCAGCTCATTACTCAAGGGACAGATGCAGAAGTGGTTTGTAGGCAATCACAGGTGAGACAGGCAGGGGTAAGTTTTGGAACTGCTCCAGGATGACGAAAAGAGCTAAAAATAGTGATTTAAGATCCCCTTTAGTGGAGGTGAGCCAGCACCGTGCCCAGAGAGCTGTAATGGAGGTTCCACATGAATGAGATTTTATTCAACATGCAGGGAGAGAAATCTGGATAAGAGGGAGATTGTGGGATTTCTGAATGTTAGGCTGAAATTTCAGCAGGGATCCTATCACCTGCGAGGGCTCAGCCTCATCGGCACAATATTTCTGTTGGCTGATGAAGGCAATCTAACACGGCATTTCCCACTTGGAGGATCCCTGCAGAGAAATTATCTCTGATGGAAAAATGTTCAGTGACACTGGCTTAGCTCATACTGCTTTCACCCAGCCAGGCTGGGCTTTAAGATTTAGATACTATCGAAAAGGAAAAAACAGCCTAGAAAGGCCCAACTTAATATTAATTGTAGGAAGAAGAAATTGTTAAGCCTGGTTGGTCCTTGTGCTTGCCTTCGTTCTCATTTTACACACTCTGCATCCTCTTTTCCTTGTTTCCCAGCTCTGTCCCATCTCATTCAACATGCTCGCAGGCTGGCCTGGGTCAGTTCTGCCATGATTTTGTTTTTCATTTAGACAAACACCACAGCATGGACTTGCCTCAGCCTGACAGAAGGGGACACATAATTTTCTGTTATGTTGTTATCAGAGTCCTGCACGCTTCAGCTGGCAAACAGATTGTCAAACATCCTTGAACAATATTTGCTCAGAGTGCAAGAGAGAAAAGAAATCTAATATCTGCTTTTAGATTCAGTTCCTTCTTTATGCATTTTATTCGGTTTTCTTTGCACACACTTAAAATTTTGTTTCTATTAGACCATAATCAGCCTAAGTTGCTTAGTGAGATTTGTTATCCAGTGAGTGCTTGCTCATGTTTAAAATTTGGCTGGATTGAGAGCTGATTTTTCTCCTTATTTCCAACCTTTTCCTTCAGTGGTCCTAAATGGCAGCGAATAGTAGCTCCTCTCAGGGACAAACATCCCCATCCCCACCCAAAATAGCAGCCACCGGTGGGCTGCAAGCCATGTGTGGTGAATAAGTATCGGGTCAGTGTGCCCCGATAGGTACCAGTGTCTTGTAGGCTGCTCTTAGAGATGAGTCTCTTCAGTACAAGATGCACATTGCTATTACTGAAGACAAAATCCTAGCCAGGAAGCGTAATTCACATTGCTGCCCCTGGAGCTGAAATGATGCAAGTTGCTGAAATAAAGTTGCATCTCCCTTCTTTACAACCCGTTGCCTCACTGGAGTCTGTTTGACCAGGCATCTCGGTCTCTATGAGATTTCTGTGTGCTCTGCTCCAAAGAAGAGCTGCAGACAGTGGTGGTTTAACTGAATCAGTGTCACTGTTTTAGCTCAAATATGAAGTTTAATAAGGGAAAATAACAGCTTAATTTGGAAAGGCATCTTGTAGGCCAGGGGGACTGACCTTGTACAAGTGACTGCTGCCAAGAGGATTAGGGAGTTGTATGTTGTACTCAGAAATGTACTGTGGACATGCCAAGCTTGGCGCAGAAGATGGAAAGAGTGGTCCCTTCAGTCCAATACCTTGTCTGAGCTTCAGACTTTGCAGAAGGAGATTCCTCAGGGAGTAACCTGGATCGAGAGAAGGGCTTATTCTTTTGCATTAGCCAGTAATTTCCTCATGCAATAACACAGGAGGATCAAAGCCTTCCCCATCCTCCTCTTTTTTTACTGTAATCCTTGGCACATCTCGGCACCTCCCAGGAGTGTGTTGTGGACTGTGATGAACAATGTCCTCTGCAGGAGGTGAAGGTGTTGTGGTTTAACCCCAGCCAACAACTAAGCACCACGTAGCCACTCGCTGCCCCCACCACCACCTAGTGGGATGTGGGAGAGAATCAGGAAAAAGAAGTAAAACTCGTGGGTTGAGATAAGAACAGTTTAATAGAACAGAAAAGAAGAAACTAATAAGGGTAATGATAACACTAATAAAATGACAATAGTAATAATAAAAGGATTGGAATATACAAGTGATGCACAATGCAATTGCTCACCACCCACTGACTGATGCCCAGTTACTCCCTGAGCAGTGATCCCACCACCCCCACTCCCCCCAGTTTATATACTGGACATGACGTGCCATGGTCTGGAATACCCCTTTGGCCAGTTTGGGTCAGCTGCCCTGGCTGTGTCCCCTCCCAACTTCTTGTGCCCCTCCAGCCTTCTCGCTGGCTGGGCATGAGAAGCTGAAAAATCCCTGACTTAGTCTAAACATTACTTGGCAACGACTGAAAACATCAGTGTGTTATCAACGTTCTTCTCATACCTAACTCAAAAACATAGCACTGTACCAGCTACTGGAAAGAAAATTAGCTCTATCCCAGCTGAAACCAGGACAGAAGGAAATAAGGTCATCGGATTGTCTGGTTAGGGTGGAGTTTTCCCCTGCCTCTCTGCACTAGTCTGGTCTTAGCATCCATACTGTAGTTCTGGATTTTCTCGTCATCCGTGGAAAGGCTTAAGCCTTTCCCAGCACCATCTAAACACGTCAAGGAAAGGTAAGCAAGTAGTTGTGACACTTGTGGTTTCTTTTGTACCCCAGAGATTTCCTATAAGAGACTTTTTCACTAGACAAAGTCAGAAGTTGCTTACTGTTGGCTGACACGATTTCCAGCTGAGGCCCAGGCATGGAAATGTTGATACAGTGAAGGCAATGGCATTGCAGGAACCTATAGGCTCCTGCTGTCGTCAGTGTTGTGAGGCATCTCCAAATAGCATCTCAGGTCTTGGGCAAATTGAACGGCTTTTGCTGCTGCCTTTTCCTGTCCATAAACTGGCTGACTCCGATTCCTAAATCAATGCTCACTCTTTTTCTCTCTCTTCAAGCAAAGTCACATTTTTCTCTGCCTTGGAACAATCTCCGCAGCAGCTGATCAGTGCGGGCGAGCCGCTTGCCACTGCAGCACTTACACTTGTAATGTCTATTTTGCTGAACAGCTCCAGGTTGGCATGCCAATGAACTCTGTCTCTCTGATCAATGGTCAGTCAGTCTCTAGCTGCTTAAAAAAAAAAAAAAAGTCTGATATTTATTTGAAGGTTTAAATATTTCTTGACTTGCTTAGTGCAGACCACGAGGGTCTATCACAGGTGACCTTCTTCCTCCTTTCCCATCTCAAGTCTGACCACCATACTAGAAAGTCTGTTATTTCCTTCAGTTCAAAATTAGTTCAGTGTTATGCTCTGTTTTTTTCTAGTATTCCCAGCCTGACAGATTTCTTCTCATTATAAATTATTCTGTCTGCTTCAGCTGCATGCTTTTTCTCATTTACATTTAATATAATGGAAGAAGAGTTGCTTTTGATGACATAAGTGAGCTAGATTTTGGGTTAGCATTATTATACAATGAGAGTTCTGGCTGGATAATGTAAAATATTAGGGATTTTGAGGTTTTTAGTACCTGTAAAGCACTGCAATGACTAGAAAAACTAATATACTTCTTCCCTGCAAATTGATGAAACTTCTTGATGCATGCATGGAATGTGAAAGGCCCAAGGCTAATAACATTACAGGTCTCAACACATGTACTAAATGGTCTGCTGTAAAATATTTACAAAACAAAAACATTTGAACATATTTGACACGGAAGAGGAGGAAAATTAATAATCACTGTAGACTGGTAAGTTTAGTTTATGTTACCTGTGAGAGCTGTAAAATGAGGTTTAGGCTGTGTACTAGAAGCATACAGCAGCTCTTTAGCCCTGTATTGTAGTAGTAGTTTTATCCTATACTTAAAAGTAATACCTATAAGTATATAAGGGTCATACCTATAAGTATATAAGGGTCTCTGCTGTATTTCAGAATTGGATACAAATTGCTTGACTACTTTTTTTTTCTCCTGGTTTTCTGTTATGCTTTTGAATCTTGCAGTCATGTGAAGATACATTCACATTTAGCTAGACAGCAGGTATATTTTTTAAGATATGTGCATTGGACCAGGTCAGACATTCTCTCGTCTCTCTTCTTTCTCCTCTTTTTTCACATGTTGAATATATGTATCTATTCTTTTTTTTCCGTATGAGAGACATGATTCTTTTGTTCAAGGGATCGCATTTATGCTTTGCAGTTACATCAGGTACTTAATTTTATTGGGTGTATATGTTATACAAAAGCAAGATTACACAGCTTAAAAATCTCTAAAGGATACAATTTACTTTTTTCATTTCTGTGCCATCCCATCTGCTTTTCTTTACTGGTTTCCAACTTCCTCAGATTCTGCTGATGCTCGTGGGGATCCACAACACCTTTGTTGATAGCCAAAGTGGATCGGGTGCAGTTTAGGATTCCAGGCCAAGAGTACGTTATGGAAATTCCCTATTCTTGCACAGCAGCACCTGGATGTTCCTCTGCATTTGGTGCCTCTGGTTTGGACCAGTAATTCCCCTGGGCACGTAAACTTTAGCACCTGACTGCACGCAAAACCGCATGCCAAACCTGGGGAGGCAGGCATACAGCTTCAATCTAAAATATATTGCTTTTCAGCACCACTATTCACTTTCTTGTAGGTTTTTTTTTTATGTCCTTATATTCCTCCACTTCACAAAAAAACCTCCATGCTTACATTGCAATGTGCTGGTCTGAACTAGCCATTAACAAGAATAATCTGAAAGCTGGCAGATGTAAAGCTAGAAATCAGTGTTGAAGGTTTTTCCACCTTGGGCTTCTGTATTGTCATCTTGTCATCAACCCCTCAGGTAAGAGTTTGAAACTACATCTCGGCCAAAGCTGATTGCATGAGAGCTGGTAGCCCTTAATGGTGCAGAGCCAAACAAGTTAAGTTAAACCTTCTTTTCTGAGTTTTGGATGCCGTTCCTTCCTGCTGTTCAGCTTTCTGCTGTGACTTTTCAACAGAGATGACTAGCCATGGCAATGCCTCCAGCCCTGGAGTCTTAAGGCTGGAGATCTTTGCCATGTCCTTGAGATGCTGAGGCATATGAGTACATATTCAACATCGCTACCAGCACCCCAGTGTCCTCCCTCAACAAAAAATTAGCGTCTGGGATATGGGTGAGGGATGCTTGCATGCCAGGACATCAGCGTGGACTTGATAGTGTGCCAAGTTGCCTGTGTCCATAAGTACTGAAGTCTAGTATGAAAACGGAACATCCTTGAAAGCGTTACCCAGTTCATTTCAGCTTAAAATGCCCTGTATATTGCACAAGTTGTTTATTTGTTATAAATCCGCTTCGCTGAAGCAAATGTGTTTTTCATAATATTAATGGTGCTCCCATTGTTAAAGCCATCCACAAAACATCAGATATCTATAAAACAAATTTAGACACTAGTGCTGTAGTTAAGCATTGTTTAGGCAGATCCCTGAGCCAACATGAATACAGCTATTAGAATTGAGCTTTAGAAAATATTGATGTTTCTACATAAGTAGTAAAGAGTTTTGAAAGGGACCTAAACAGTGTTTTATGGTTTGTCAGGGAAACTGAATTTCTGAAAGTAGCTGAATATTGATATTCTTACAATGGAGTTTTGTCAGCTTCTTAGGATTGGCTTTTGTGAAAGATTTTTTTTCTGTTTAGCGCAGGCTTGTTCCCTCCCTCCCTTCCATCTGTCATTCCAGGTGCAGAGAGCAAACCGCTGGCAAGTTTGGGGAGAGGGTTGACCTAATCTGAGCTCCAAAACAAGATTTGGCAGAGAGGCCGAGGCCGTGTCTGTCCTCTGATTTACAGGAGTGGTCTTGATAGCCCATCCACACTGAGGTGCACCAGTGCATGCTCAAAGGATGAGAAAAGACAGCCTTTCTTAGCATTTCCCTATTTCTGCTGGTTTCAATGGTCAGCTCTCTCCATAGTTCAGGCTGGTTTTCTGGTAGGAGCAAGAATAAATAGAATGAATAAATTAATAACATAGAAGCCAATGCAGTCAGAGACTGAGTGGAGCAAGTGCCCTGTAGAGAGAAATCACTTTGGCGGCTTTGGAGAAGGATTTGTTTTTTTTAATCAGGTTTGAAATAACCAGTGGGTGGTAGCAAGAGGAGAAAATAGATGGGTTTGGTGAAAGACAGAAGGTGAGCTTTTGCTGGCAGGTTTATCATTCTTCTTGCTCTAGAGGATGCTAAAAGTACAGTATGGATATAACATCTACTGTACAGACAGCAGGCCCTGCTTTCAGGTCTCCAATTCATGTCTGGGCCTGCAGTATGACCTCCATGCTAATGAAGTCAATCCTAACACGGGTTAGAGAAAGGTATAAGCAGCCCTAACTCCACCTTTGATATTTTGTGTTTTATTCCCTCTCCTCTCTTTGATTTCAGCTGACCAGCCCACCCACAGAGTGTTTGCACTTAAAACACTGAGCATTGGGGCTGATTTGGAAGCCCAGCAATGGTACACAAAATTGGGAGGGACCCCAAATCCTGAGCCTCAGAGCAGCTGGGATCAAGGGATGGTGCACATGGTGTAAGGGGAGATGCATAGAAAATGCAAAAAGCAGCCTTTGTGATTTTAATCTGCCAAACTAGACAGGAGGAAGCAGGGCCAGGCGGCTTTCCACCCACCTCTTCCCCCACACCTTTTGCACACGCACATGCTGCGGCACCAGGGAGCTGATTTCTTGTAGTTCCAGTTGGTTGTCTCCTTGGGTTCTGTTGTACTATGCCTTCTTCCCCAAGATAACAGCACAACACAATCAGGTTTTAAATATTAATACAGAGATCACAGGAGTGTAGCTTGGAAGCACCGAATCACTGAGAATTGAAAAGTCTAACCTGTCCTTTTGAAAGCTGTCCAATTTCTTTTTTATTTTACAGCATTTGAACCATTTCACAAATTGGAAAGCAACTATCCAGCCATTTCACAGGCAGATTATGATATGTTTAAAAGAGTTCAAGGCATTTATCTGAATGCAATTGGCCATCTTGCTGACTAACATCTAGATTGGAGATATTACACATGCAGATGAACAGAGACTATTTGAAGATGATAGTTTTCTCTTATTAAAGTTGTGTTTGTAGCTTGCAACTGAAGGAATGTTTCAGATAGTGGTATAAGCTGACTGCCTTTGGCCCTCGGAAGGACTTGTTGTGTTGATTGGATAGATCAGAAAATGCTAGGGCGTGAATAGTCATTTTATGACTCCTGCACTCGCTTCTATTCATCACAAATGCAGAGGTGGAGAACTGCTGGAGAAGGACTGGCTCCATCTGGCACTGCCTCTGCAGAGCACATGCAAGTTGCTCAATTAAAGATGCAGAAGCACAGGCAAAAGGCAAGAAACACACATTAGATGAAACTACATCCGTTGCCAAGCGGACGGGAAAGATTGTTTTTCCCTCTTAGCAGCTATACATGTGCTTGTTCTGCATACAAACTAAAAGGTATGTTTCAGCTTGCATGGATAAAACATATGTGTCATTTAATTAAAAGGTAACAAAAAAAACCCAACACCCAAACCTGGCAATCTCAGCCTCCAGTAAATCTCTTGAAGCTGTAAGTGTAGTGCTGACATGTCTGCACTCTAAAATGGTCTGAATGAAAAACTGACAGCACCTGTTATTGAAATCAAAAGTGATTTCTCTAACAATGGGATACTGGGGAATTCCTACCGGGCTTCTCTTTAATAGAGTTTGAAGGATTCAGATTGGAAGATAGTGTATAAGATCTGCACCACTGGCTATGATGGATGTGAATCACGCCAGGGGACAGAGATTGTTTAGGAGGTTAGAAGTTCACTCCATACATTCAGTAATAATGCAGCTAGTGTGCCCTTAAAATGAGGTTGTATGGGTGTTTTTTTTTTACCCCTGTGTGAAATAACATGTAGATTGAAAAAAAAATAGTAGTCAGATTTTATACGTGCAAATCCAGAAATTCAAAATAACTGCAACCACATCTAACAGTATTTTTGAGAACTAGAGCGATTCGAAGCTAGATTGCCTAAAAATAGCTCTTGAACTGAACTCTCAAACCTATTAGATTAGTCCATTTATAATAAATCCTGATCTACTGTCTATTAGATCAGCTCTTCTGTAATCTTTTCCTGTTTACCCGGCCTCCTATAGACATAGTTAATCTGCATTTCTAAAAGCATTACAGCATGATGTTGAAAAAAAGGCTCTATTTTTATGTCTTGTGCATGATGGTCCAGTTAAATTTCTGCCTAAACATTCAGAATCAGTTGCAAAGTCTGGAAAGAGCAATATGGCATTAATACCCTTGTTGGATGGGTACCAAAGGGTACAAGAGGTTCACAAAGGTGGGTTTGGCAGAGGTCCTGGGTGGGAAAACAGTGCTAAGACTTTAGGAACTGTCTTCTGATAGAAGAGGACCATTGTGAAGACAACATGCTCATGTGCTGTACCACTTAATTTCCTGTTATTGCTAGATATGCCAATGTGATGTAACCCTGTGCCAATGACAGTTAAAACATTGTCTGATGTCTCTGAAGTTACACATTTTAAGTGCGATCCAGTAATTTCTTGGAGAAGAATGGGTCAGAGAGGAAAAGAAGAAAGGAAAAAAGTAGCTTCTTTTATGCAAATGACAACTAAATTGGGGACCTGACACTAAGAGCTGTGGGGAGACAGAAAAAGTGTTAAGCACTCACACACACAAAAAAAGTCTCACAAAAGCATAAAAGGTGATATTTCACCAAAAAACAGCCAAGCTGCTCTTTGGGTTCTTATTTTTGCGGGCAAAACCTGGAAGTTTGCAATAATAGCTAGAATGGTTTTGACAAAACGACCTTTCTGTAGCAATCTGGCATGTGTAATGAACAGGATCATTGTCAAAAATGTAAAGTTTTGATTCAGAAGGGCTTTGGTGGACTTATTTTTTGCCTGTTGGAAATTAGCCCCATGTGGTGGCTGCTTTGAATGTATTGTCTTGCTGAGAGTTGCGGTGCAGTGCGGAAGGAAGAGTTGGGGCAGATTGACTGGACTGGAGCCTGTTGTGATGATTTTGCGCACTTCAGCTCTCATTCTTTGTTGTTTAGTGTTAAATGCTCAAACTGACATTCAGAGGAAAAAACCCAGCGTGTTAAGTGATTCCAGCTTGAAGTGCATTGAAACAGCTGAGTTTGCACCATGTCTTGGACCACAGCTGTAGGTTTCCCCTAGTACAGGGAACTCAACATCTGGCCCATATCCATCACAGCATCTGCCCAGGCCTAGCAGAGTAGTCACATGTGGGCAGAGTAGCCTCGGGCAGAAAAACTGATCCCCTACTGGAAAAGGTAGACAAAAAAATTGAGAAAGGGTTTTTCCGCTTGGCAGCAGTCCACAAGGAAACGGATCTTTCTTCTCTCAGATACAGCATCCTCATCCTCTGCTATTTCAGACATTAGGTAAGAGGAAGGAAAAAGAAGAGCTATGTATCTATATATCATACTTCATATCACTTTTTTGGGGTGCAGGACTACATACAGTTGTGTTCTTGAGGACAACGTGCTGTGCTGAACACTGGGGCCACCGCATATCTAATCTTTTCTTCCCACCAATGGTTTTTGCAATTCTTATGTCAGTCTCAGTCAATAAAAGCTCCAACAACAAAAAACACAACCCCAACCCCTCCAAAAGCAGCGTGTGAACTTTTATGTTCAAACACGATTCTGGCTCAGCTTCCCCAAATAATGGCATGTGTGAGCACAGGGGAGGGCTGTTCAAATGTTTGATGTGAGGCCTGCTTGGCCTTTGCCTGCAGTAAAAATAAATTGTAGTTACTCTCAAACATGTGGAAGGAGCTGTAGATAATTTAGGGGCTAATCTCACCTTGTTGATTCTCTGGCTTGCAGCTCCTGGGTGGCACCAGCATGTGACTTTTGGCCCTGCAGCTGGCATCCAACATGAGATGGTGTTGCAGGGTGACATCTTTTGTGGCGCAGACTCAGTATAATGTTGCAGTCCACTGCTGTATTAATGGCTGGGTTGATGGATACCTGCTTATGCACCTCTTAGGGATGGTACCAGGTGTGCAAGGCTCAACCTAGGTGCTCCTTGACTTCAGTCATCCTTTTCTGTCACCTTACAGGGAGTTTGGTGAAAAGCCACCCAAAAAAAAAAAAGGCAAAAGAAAATGGGAATATATTTATTTTCAAATA
Source organism: Astur gentilis (assembly GCF_929443795.1). Classification (NCBI taxonomy): domain Eukaryota; kingdom Metazoa; phylum Chordata; class Aves; order Accipitriformes; family Accipitridae; genus Astur; species Astur gentilis. Next base: position 28,819,674 of record NC_064891.1, read on the forward strand.
ATAGGTTTTTTTCCTAGGGAGTTTCAGAAAATGTTCTGAAATGTGTTTGAAAATGCCTGTAGAAAACTAATTCCCATCAGATGCATTAATGTGACAGAGAAGAGAAAAACAGCTGTGATATAATCCTCCAACTGTATTAGATTTGGGGGGTTTTGTGCTGCTTCTTTCAAGACGTGCCTAAACCTTCGTATTTGCTATGTAAATACAACTTGCACCATCTTTCAGTAGAAGAAGAAATAATAAAAGGGGATGCTGTAAGCAAAGGATGTGGTTGCCAAATATGAAGAAGGCAAAACTAGCAGAGAGGGAGGGACCTTCAGGTTTTGTGGGTTTTGCAGCCTTTCAGAAACCAGCAATGCTTCATTTGTCTTAGCATGGCAGCGACACGCGTAAATGATTGTGGTCACAGCCCAGAGGTGCTCGAGAGGGCATTTGGATTGCCGTATCCTCCTGAAGATGTTGAACCCTTCGGATGAGGTGTACCTCGGTTGCTCGAGGATGGCACCAGCTGCAGCGCAGGGAGCAGGCCCGAGCTCTTGGCTGCCGGTGCCCCAGCGTGTCTGCTTGAGCATTGGGCTCGGGAACACAAAACTCGCCAGAGAGTGAAGTCATCATGGCTTGCTTGGACCTTGCGCACGACACTTGGACTTCCAATTACGTGAGCGAACGCTGGCATGTAGCACATAGCCATCAGGCTAAACCTTTGGATTGCAACCCCCAGGGGAGAGCTTGACGGATGTCTTCCGTCATCTGTTACCTAGCAAAAGCCAGTGAACCTCACTCAGAAAAGCTTGTCTGCAATTTCTGCTCGAGGGGCACCCAGTTATCTTCATTCACGGGACGGAAAATTCATGACATCTCTTAAAAAGTATTTTCAGTTATTGAGTACGCCGGGTCATAGGCTGGATACTTAGGTGCCAGAAAAAGAAAATGAGAGAAAAGGTAGCTTAGTCATTGATCGCAAATAGCCTTGCTTGCAATCGGAGCTGCTTTTGTGATAGGAAAACACTAGTCAGAGTCATCTGGAAAAGCAGCCTCCCATGTCTGGGAGCACCAGGAAGAGGTGAGCAGAGCAGAAGGTAAGATGATGTGTGTGCTGGATTTCCCCGGTGGCAGATGTGAAGCACTGGTCTCAGGCCAGTCGTGTGCTTGTCATGTTAGGCCAGGAAAGGGAAAAGGATGGAAATGGGGGGGTGGGGACGGCAGGACGGGACACGACACGGACGCAGAAAGACAGATCCTTATTTATTTAAGATTATTCCCTATGAGCAAATCCCTCCCCTGATTTTCCTTCCACCAAGCAAAATTCCTCCTCCAGAGACCTGAGCTCTGTGTAAAGGTCGGGAAATAAAAGGAAGAAGGGAAACAACTAACAATTTCTTTTTCTTGCTAGTCAATATGCTGGGAGTAGAGAGAGGCTCCTCTGGGAGTTGCAATTACTCCCCTGTGGACGCTGGAAATGTTTTGGGGTTTTTTTTTATAGCTGCAGCTCTAGTCTGAATGATGGCAAGACTTAGTCTTCTGCTATTAGTGCTAGCTCTCTAGATAGAGCAGGGAAGAAAGTAGTGAAGTATCACTTTGGGGTGTTTTTGGGGAAGAGCTGTTTCCACAGCCGCAGTTTGCTTTCTTGGAAGCACTGTGAAAATACCTATCCCAGCACTGTGCTTCGTGGAATCAAAGTCCGTAGAGTCTTGGATTTGAAGCCTAGGAGTAAAAACTGAGCCTAGCCCAAAAGCTGTCTTTAAACTCTTGATATGGCGATGCATGGTAAAAACAAGCAGTAAGAGTAAAATAATCAAGATTATACATTTCTAGTTGTAATAATGTTGATGATTTTTAAAGGTTAGTGCTTGTCTATGAGCAAAGATTGTTTGCTCATTACGAAGTATTATCTGAAGAATTCTTCCGTTAAAGAGATGCTGCAATGCTGCTTTTCCCCGAGTTAAAAATTCACAGTTTATTGGCAGCCTGAGTTAATCTGGAGGTTTGATCTCTGTTCTGTGCTGTAGGATTTAGGTAATTTTGCACAGGTTGCAGTCTCTTTGTGGTTTTGCTTGGATTTGAGAATCATTTATATGTAAATGATCCTGATCTCTTGTTCTTTCCCTTCTTACCAATTAACTTTGTTTTAAAGCACACAGTTGTGTGAGCAAAATTGGCAAGCAGTGCTGCCTGGAGCTGGTGAAACTGGGTGGTGTTAGCATGGTGATCATGTTTGCTGGAGCTCATTACCAAATTGACTTGTTGAATAATCAGACCTTTGAACTGAGTTCAGTGGTATACCATCCATCTCACTCCGTTAGGCCACTTCGAAGCAGCTCTTTTATGTCTTCTTATAATTTGTCCTGTGTAAATGGTGGAGGTGTTTATTTTTAAAAGCAGCAAGAAAGTCCAGTTGAACAAGAAAAAAGTTGGAAGAACAAGCCCTCAAAGAGATTTCGACACTAGTGCCAAGAGGTTTATGAAAGATAAAACAACTCATTATTTTATGGCTAAAGGAAAATGCCATTAAATCCCTCATGCCTAGCTGCTACAGAAAACTTGCCAGAGCTATTCCAGAAACAACATGCCGTGAGATATTCAATGATTGTCAGTGAAAACTAGGCTCAAAAATGCAGCATCCCTGCATGCAGATCAAGGGGAGCTCCTCGGTGCTCAGTATATGTTTCTATATGCTCACAAATGACTGTAAGAATTATTTTAAGGGGCTTGCTAGTTTTGGCTTTGAAACTGCATCCACTATATCTACTTGGTACCTCTGCATGTGTAGTGCACAGCATAGGTCATTCTGCAAATGGAAAATTACTTGTTACAGCATGAGTAAATGGGAAAATTTCTGCAGGTTGTTATCTACCGGGCTAATCATTATTATGAAGAAATAAAACATGTACTCATGGCAAGACCTGCTGTAGTAAAAAAAGATAACATTTGCCAAAGTTCTCTACAAATTTTAATCCTCCCTGTAACTTTGGATGGAAATCATTGCTTGGTGATCTAGCACAGCTTTGAGCAGAAACTAGAAGAAATCTGTCAATGTCTGCGGGATTTTTCATTGTATTTTTTGGAGTTCATTCAGACTCAGGGCTCAGAGTGGAAGGGAGGTAGCATAAGAAGGCTGGAAAATCTGATCAATGAGCTCGGGAGACCTGATTTCAGGTCAATATCCTGGTGCTCAGGTGGTTTAGTGCCTATTTCGCTATTGCTCACCTTTTTCGGGGTGGTGGGAGAAGATAATCACGTTTTCCGAGTAGAGCTGGAATTTTTAAACTGAACATTTTCTTGAAAAATTCTGTTCCCTCAGAAAATTATGTTTATGATGCTGCTGAGTTTTAAAGTTTGCAGAGAGGTTGTCTCAGGCTTGGAGTAAATTTACCTAAAACCAGAGCATGTGCTTCAACTGCCATGTTATTGATTACTCTGGGACAGGAGTATTGCTCACAGCACCATGGGCTTAAATTACTTAAATAACAAAAAAACCCTTTCAGAATGGAAAAACTCCTATTTTACACTAAAGGCAGGCATCTCTATGCTTGAAGTAGGTTGACTTGAATGAACTCCAGTGACATCAATATCATTATAAATTAATAACTAACACTGCACAAATAGTGAGCATGGTCTGCTTCACTGGACCCAGAAGAGAGGACAGTCTCTGCTCTCAGGAGCTTGCAGGCTGAGCCTGCTCACACAGCTGGATAGTTAAGAGGATGCTTCTTGGGGTGACAGGGTAATTCTAGCATTTAATTTTAATTTCTGGTAGGCTAGAGTTCACACATGGCTGTCTGTAATGTAGAAACTCCAATTTGTGTTGCTGGACATTGAGCAACTGTGACTCTGAAGGATTTTTGGATGCTGGAAGAGGTGGGATGGTAAGGAGATGTTGTGGCATGGGAATTAAAGAGAGAATGGTATCAGACAAGGATCAGACAAGCCTATTCATATGGCCTTCTTACCTGCCTTTGCCAGACAACTCCTGTGTTTTCCTTCCCTTGGCAGGGATTGAGGGGGCAATTGTGAGTATCTGGCATTTCACTGGAGTAAAAGTGTTATGTTGAGGAAGCAGGAGGGTGCTTATCTTTGGGAGAGGCAAAGGTGGTAGAGAATCAGGCCTCTTCACAAGCTGTATATGTCAGGGCACGGCAGGGGAAATGGAGGAGCAATTGGAGGCAGCCTGCCTCGGTTTCCCCACCTGAGATTTCAGGCCATAAAGAAATCCACGTGAAGTTCCAGTCTGTGCAAGCACCTTGGTCTAAATAGGAGGCAAAATAAAGTAATTATAGGGTCGGTGTCCCTCGATATTCACCACACGGAGTACTTAGCACAGCTATTGTAGGATGCGGCATGGGTTAATGCATTTCTAAAAGCACGTTCCCCACCTCTTGCTGCTCATCTGCTCATCGCAGGTTTTAAATGAAATAGTTCGTTGGGCGTTAAACTCTGGAGGATGTGGCTGGGCTGCTGTGCACCTTTGCATCTGCCGCATGGCTTGCAGCTTCAGGGGCCAAGCGCTGCTGTTGGGACGAAGCAGCAAGGCATGAACCCGAGAGAAAATGAACAGCTTGGTCCAGAGAACAGCCTTGCATTCATCCCTCTGTGCACTGCTGTTTTGGGGATGGATTTGTGGTGTGGTTTTTGTTGGGTTTTTTTATCACACCATGGAAAATGTTTTTCTGTCCAAACCAGCTGGGTCTTCAGCAACACTAAAAAATTAAAAGCACTTCTGTGCTAGGTGTTCCCTAAAAGATGGAAAACAAGATTTTTACATTAAAATGCCAGGAAGAAAAATGGTGAGGGCATAAAATGCTGCTTTATTTTCATCAGATGCTAGTGCTTTTGGAAAATCGGTTGTGCTCCAGCAGTCATTACCCCCCTGTGTGCTTCTCTCGCTGTGTGCTCCAGCTTTTCTCTGAAAGGTGACTGTGCAGCAAGTCTTGCGTTAGCTGTAGCTCCAACTACACCCCCCAGGCTGCTGCAGTCAGCAGAGGGGACATCCTCGGGACCTAGGCTTGAATGCCTTTTTTCCTTCCTTCCTCTCTTTAATCAGCTCTGCCTTTGTTTCAGGAGTATCGACATCAGGGGCTCTGGGCCCAGGGAGCACCACCGCCAGCACCACGCCACGGGTGGCCACCAGCAGCACCAGCCGCCCCACCACCACCTCGGCCTCGGGCAGGAGGAACAGGAGCACCAGCACACCGTCGCCCATGGCTGATGTCCCAGATGAAATGACCACGCACCTCCCACCTGCCTCTTCCCAGCTGCCACCGGCCAATGCAGAGAGCTGTGACCCCATGGAAGCCCGTGATATTATGTGGTCTCGGACTCGGCAGGGCCAGGTGGCGAAGCAACCATGTCCCGTGGGCTCGATAGGTGAGTCGAGGGGCGGGAGGACATGGCGAGCCGTCTCCATTTGCCTGTGGGACATTGTGAGTGTGCAGCCAGGTTGCCCACAGACCCCTGTGGCACACGTGCTTCCATCAGCGGAGCACGCTCATGCCTTCCGTCAGGTCTGCGTTGCCTTGGTGAGGCATGGCAAGCAGCTGGCTGGGGCCAAAGCCTCAGTACGCAGAGCACGGTGTGCAGGATCTTTGGCATCCCAAGCTCTGGCCAAAGGAGAGTACAAGCTAATGACCTTGTGGGGTTGAGCTTGATGTGCTATAAGAGCCTCTGCTTCCAGAAGTTATGTACGATGTCTCTGTTATCCCTGGTTTTGCCTGTATTCGTAGCCCCTGGGCTCATTGATGGATGTGTTGATGGCTGATGTTTTGCTTGTTTGCGGGGGGGAGGGGGTGCAGAAATCAACAAAACTTATATTTTGAAGCTCTGTGCTGCACTGTTTGCATTTCAAAGGCCATGGCCAGCATTTCAGTGCACAGGTATTCTCTGATTGCACTCCTGAACCAGCATGAGTGATTTTTTCAAACTGCAGTCCCCATCCAGTGTGATCAGCAGGGAAAGCAGGGGGGAAAACAAAGCCAAATATTTCAAAATTGTTTATTGCTTATTGGATTTTGCACCTTTTCTTCTACTCTTCCCTCCAATTGTTTTCTTCCAAAAGGTTGCTTTTGGAAATTTTCTGTCCAAATTAAAACACGGTCAAATGAAGAACGGGTTTTGGCATATGGTTCAGTTTGCTGTATTTTAACAAATGTAGTTTTCTAAAAGTATTAATTTTTCAAGCTAGTCTTCGTGTCCAGCCCTGAGAACCTGCTTGCCAAGAAGAAATCATAAGGTGGAGGAAATTGCCTGAAAATGCAGGCTGGAGGGATCTGGCTTGCAGAGGAGACTCTCTGTTAATTCTCTGCTCCATTGCCCTGGAGAGCCATTCACACCTGTGTTTACGAATACTGACTCTCTTGCATTTGGTGAGGTCAGACTGACAAAAGACATGTTCAAGTATGAGGGGCATGAAAAGACGTCAGTGGTGAGAATAGGTAAAGAACATTTTTGCTGTCTTTCCCAGCCCCACTTGGTAAAATTAATGCAAAAAGTATCATGTGGTTCCCAGAGAGGGGAAAGGATAGTCTGAACTGAAGCTGTGAAAAGGAAAGAAAAGATAAAAAAGGAAAATGAAGGCTGGATGCAGGGAGCCCATTTCCAAGCACAAGAGCTAAGGACTAGATGAAAATAGCTAAGGGGAAAAAAAAAAAACCCAACGCAAAACTTGATAGGGGGATATTGATAGTGGATGGCAATAATCCTTTCCCACCTCTAATTTCAGTGATTCATGCGACTTGTTAAAAGCTGTGGTATATTAGCAGTGGGCCTCTTCCAACTCCCTTTGAAGGCATGAGCAAACTCACTGGTTTTAATCGGCACTACCATGAGACCTAGCCTGTAATTCACTCCTCTGCTGAAAAGTTGGGCTCTTCAGGGCAGAGCACTTTATAGGATGCAAAGTCTTTAGTATACTGGCTTTCTTGCTTTTTAAAGATCTTTAACTGCACCGTTTCAGATGTATTTCTCTTTGTCTGGAAGGGCCTGAGGCACTTTGCTGTCTTTTGCAGCAGGGATCTGGGCAGCCCTTGCCAAACAAAACTTTCCTCTAAAGTACCTCTCAACCGTTGGGGGTGGACAGTAAAGCCCAGCATTACATCTCGGCCTTTGAAGCATTAAAACTTTTGTGTGTTTCCACCCAAATGTTTTAATGATGATTCAGAGCAGTAAAATCTTCCTAAAGCAGCAAGGAAGTCAAGGCACAGGGTCTGATCCCCGGGTGCCAGCAGTGGGGCAGAGCACTTGAGGTGCTGGCTCAGTGTTTGAGATGCAGCTTTGATTTCTTAGTCCCTGGCAGCTTTCCTGCCTGGCCTAAGGCAAAGCCCTCTGTCTGTAGTCTCCATTTGGTGAAATAGAGATAATATCCTTGCACTACCTCATGGGTCATTTATGTCTTAGGGCCCCTAAGCACTAAGACGATGGGAGACGAGGACACTGAGATGACTCGAAAGGTCCTGGGCACTAATAAACTCCCAGGCTTTGCATGAGGTATCTGTCATTGTGAAATGAAGCCTGTGACATGGGGTCCTGGGGGCAAAATGCAACCGATAACAATGAACACAGCAGCTTTCCTCTTCCAGGTGTTGCAACTTTCCGGTGTCTTGCGCCAGACGGGATCTGGGAGCCCCAAGGACCTGATCTCAGCAACTGCTCTTCTCCCTGGATCAACCACATCACTCAGAAGGTAAAACCTTTCCTGTGTGTTGACCGCACCAAGTCCACGCACTGACTTTCTGAGCTCCCTGGTTGTTTTCACAACAGAGAACCCAAAGTGACCAACAGTCACACATAAAGCATGAGCCATGTGGAGTAGCCAGCAATTGCAAGGAGAAAGCAAGACTGTAAAAATCTGATGGAAGTTAAGACAAAGAGGGTGAGGGAAAGGCAAAGGAGAGGGACTGGAGAATGGAATTAAACTAGAGTGAATGACAGTTCTTTTTTGTGGCAAGAAAGGTGGATAAGGGAGGAGGAGGTGGGTGTACATATGGAAAATACCAACTTATTGCAAAAGGAAGCTTTCCTTTTCACACATCCCGAAGGATTTTCTCATGCCATGCAAGCACAGGATAAACGCTGTAGCTGAGAAGTCTTTACCAAAGAAAGGCAGGCTCAATATGAAATGTTTGCATTGTGCTTCTGACTTTCTGTTTTTAACTTCTGCCCAAATTGTAAAAGAACTGACGGAATAGAAAACAATACCACAGTAATGTGTATCTTTTGACTCTTAAGTCCCTTGATGAATGTTTTGTAGCACTTCATCATTTATCAGTGTTAAAAGTGCATTAACACGTGACAATAGAAGTTCAAGACAAGCAGAGCTTATTTGGTAGCAATATGTTGAACGTTTTTGTTATTAATGCGCAGTGGTGCTTTCAGCTGATTTCATTACAAACAGAGACCAGATGTGTGTTTACGCCATAGAGTCTGTGGGCTGAATCCTTATTATACCAATTTGCAGGGGTTTATTCACTCCTTTAGCCAGAGTGAGCGAGTCCCAGCGTTGCAGGCTAGCTGTGCTGCTGCACGGTTAGCAACACTGCACTCCTGGATAGCCAGTGCTCGCTGGTGAATGGGATGGGGTGACCTTACAGACAACACTCTTTGGCTTTCTCCTCCCTGTCCCCCACCTTAACAGAGGCTCAACAACCTCTGAATCACTAGCACGGACACCCCTGATCATCCTTATCTCACTTCATCTGTATTTATACCCAGCCCTCCCCAAGGACAAGGGAAGACATCAATTAACGAGGGGCTGCTGTGACAGGGCACAGCCATAACAAAGCCTGTGGTCCTTCTGTCCCATGTGGGAGGGTGGGCAGCTCTCCTGCCATACACTCAGCTAGCTGATTAATAAAGACAGCCTTTGCTGGCATTAGCAGCTGTGCAGCTCTTGTTTTATGACCCACGTACTTATCCTGGAGGGGTTAATATTACTTACTCTAGCCGTAATTCACCCAGGCAGCTGGGAGACCTCTTGCTGCTCAGTGAAGATGGCTAGGCCGTTAGCCATTAGCAGAGAAATAATAGCCTGCACTGATGAAATCTCCATCAAGGTTAGGCTTATTTTATATAAAACCCCAGCTATCATTTGCGTAACAAATGAGCCACATTTAATTTGTTACGTGCTTTCAAAGCAGGCTAAAATTGAAGAGCCAGGTTTTCAGAAATGCCCAGCAGGTTACAATTGGGACTGGATTTATTTTTTTTTCTTTTTATTGTTATTATTTTTCTGGAGGGATTTAGTTATATCCAGCTTTGGGAACCTTCCAGTAGTCGGTGGAAAGACTAGGGGGATCTGCCAAATGACTCTGGATCTAAACTTTTGATGCCTGAGTGGGAATCCAATGGGATCTTGGGATACATGGCCCAACCTCTATGGAGAGCTGCTACAAAACTTTAAGACTTTCCAGGAGTGACATTCTGAGGGGAAAGCGCTGCCAGGCTTGCCTAGAGGCTTGTGTTGGAGTTTGCATTCAGTAGGATCCTTACAGCAAACAGAGTTTTAAATTATTTATAACTGATAGCCACTTGGTTTCCCTGCCCAGGCAAGATACTTGGAAATCATCACTACGCTTAGAAATGGAGACTGATTTATCCATAAATCAAGCACTGGTTTCTCACATCCCTGCCATGGGTGGGAGACTTCCCTGCCCCAAGCTTGCAGATAGAGGAAGCAGTAAGCCAGCCACGCCATGAGGACAGGGGGTGGTCGCACCCTGCAGCTCAGCTTTCCTGTGTCCCCAGCTCTCGGGTCCTTCTTGGCCACCCATCCCACAGCATCCGCGGCTGCAGCGCAGCTTTACAAAATGGGTAGAAACACTTCTTTGACAGCCAGGTTTTATACCTGCTCAGCATGTCTTCGTTCCTAATCTGCTTTGTCTCCCAAAACTCCTCTCTTCTGTCACCTGCTGGGTCCAAGCTGCTCAGGAAGAAGGCTGATGGGTCCACTGGAGGGATTTCAAGCCAAGACAGAGAGGATGGTAGCGAAATTCTGTGCTTGCTTTCATGTCTGTGTAGTGAAGTAAGGATTATTACTTGCTTCTTTTTTTTCTCCTGCTGTGCTCAGACCGTACACTGGGTGTTTGCCTGCTTGCATCATGGTATTAGGTTTTACAACCCTCTGTTAGCTTCCATTAGAGTTATTGTGCTTGATGGAAGATCAGAACAAATGTCCGCTTCAGCAATTCATTGGCCTCCTGACATTTACTTTAACTTTATTGTTGGTGCCTACCATGCCCTCGTAACGTAACAGGAGAATAAACTTGCCAGTGCGATTGAATTATGCACTACTACCTGGGTTATTTCTAGAGTCAAGCAGCAAAAGGAAGCAAAAAGGTCGGCTTTGGATACCTAGCATCGTCCTGATCATGAGGTCATGCATTGAGTCTCAGCCTGTTTGGTTTACCTCTTGCTTTCATCAGTACCATCCTTGGTGCAGTGTGTGACTTGCCTTAAAATATCTTTTCCTTGCTGCAGCTTTCAGTTGTGGGTGCTTTCTGGGAGGAGCGGCACTGCTACGTTCAGCTTCAAGCCTCTGAAAGAGAGGAGGCCTTTTTTGTAGCAGAATAGAAAGCGTTGTGTCTTTCTTGAGTGCATGAAAAGCCTCAAACTGTAAATCTAAAGCACGTGCCACCCATGTTCATATTGTCCTCTTGAACAACCTAAGTGATATAGTCACAAAAAGCAGATAAACCTTAGTATTCAAAGTACTTTCATCGGGTCTTGTAGATCTGCTTGGGTGTGTCTGGCAGAGGGAGTGGGTTTTTGTGGAGGACATCACCACATCGTCATGTCCAGGCCCGAGTCCTGATGACACTGAAATCCTCCATCCAGGTTGTTTTTGACAGTCTGTTTTCAAAGTTCCATCATGTACTGGATGGAGCAGGTGCTACGGTTGGCGGATTATTAAAGGGACATTAAATGCAGTTTATGTTGTTTGAATACCACAGTTTCAAAACTGCTTTTTCAGTGTTCTCCAGCTCTGCTGTACTGTATGGAGAGCAGCGATCCAACTCTCTGTTGGATAACCAGTGTTTATAACTAGTTAATTATATCCTTAGGTATCATCGGATAAAAGAAAAAAAGTGAAGTTGAATGGAATGGGTTGTTTGTCTTCCAAAAAAAGAGAGGATGGTAGATATGCTCTGACTCTTTTCTATGATTGTACGCATGTATAATGAAACCTCTGCCAGGGAAAGAAAATGGCCATGAAGGCTTTGCAGTGTCAGAAGTTAGCTCACAGCCCCTGTTTCAGCCTTGCTATGTGACTGCTGGCAGCTGATGGTGCCCAATGAAACCTGTCATATGTTTGTCCCTCCAGAAAATAGCATCAACTACATGGCCTTTCCAGCTGACTGGTCCATCTGTATGTCACTGTTTTTAAAAATCCTGGTTCAATCTTTCATACCATCTTTTTCTTCTTTATATCAGTCAGCCTCAGGCTGCAGGAAAATATTTTTGCCTTTATGACTGCTGGTGTTTCAGCACATTCACTCCCTTCCCAGCATCTTTCTTATTTCTTCTGAATTTTCTTCCCTAAATACTTCTTTTCTGCCATTTCTCTCATTTTTATTCTACTGTCCTCTTCTGCAGTTGGTTCCCTCTGACAAAGGTAGGGCTGAAACAGTGAGCAATGCTGCAGGAGGGTCATTGTTAGTCTTAACAGACAAAGCTCCCTGCTTCTGTTCCTTGGCATATATGAAACAGGCAGGAATATATGCCCCCTCCAACAATGATTAATTCACGGTCTTTTCAGTCATAAGAAGATGCGAGATAGTGGTACAAACTTGGAAAATATTAGCAAGTGTTGCACAGCATGATTTGAGGTATGCCAATGCTCATTTGTAAATCTGTCCTGAATCTGGCCAGTATGCTCAAATGGAAAAGGGGAGCAATTTTTTTGACAGAGCTAGAAAACTATGTTTTGTGTGTTGGCATTTTTGGCAGGAAACATTTTTTCTCTCCTTCCAATTAGCATTCCAAGACTAGATTTAATCAATTTGTAAAAGGCAAAAAAAAAAAAAAAAAATCACCCAAAACAACTGGAAACCCAATTTGGTTTGAACAAAATGTGTTCTTTTATCTCAGAATCCTTTTTGGTTTTTTAAATTTAGGTTTTTTCATAATCACGATAGAAAATTAGAAAAAGATTCATCTCAAATCAGAGAGTTGTGTTATTTTTAATTCCCTTTATTGTTCTTGAGCCTCCCTGTAGAAAGCTCAGTTACTTGCACGTGTTTTCCCTACTTTTTGCTTGCCTCTCAGTGGCAGCCTGACCCTTGAAGAACCTCCAAGGATTGTTTCTGTGTTCCTATGTAACTATGTCAGAGTTTGGGTTAAAGAGTATTACATGTTTTGGAAGAAATACCTCATGAAGAGCTTGTCTTCCATGCAGCAGTAATGAAGAGGAAGATGTGGAGAAGTGCTTTAGAGAAGGGAAGTTAGTAATGCATCCTCTTGGGCAGCAGTGAGCTTTGCTGAGCATTATGTAGAATTAACCAAAAAAGGGGTCAGTCCTGTTGTTATAAGTGATCAGACATATATCTTAGGCCTGGAATATTCAGCCAGCATTTGGGACTGCTAACAGAAGTTGGGTTTGACGGGACTGTATAGGAGACACTTCAATTTCAGTTGAAAATGCTCAAAAGAATGGGGAAATCAGCATTAACATCATACGGCCATTATTTTGGATATCCCTCATGTTATGCATACAGGCAGGATGGAAAGAGCGTCTCAGCACTGTTGCAGTGAGTTGTAGCTGCATTTTCTGGGTGAAAATGAATAGGTTTGGAAATGAATGTCAGTGCTAGGAAATAGCTTCATCAGCTGTCGACCGGACACGTTGTCCCAAGGGAATGTCACGTCTCTGTGTTTTCAGGAAACCTGGGTGCGTGAAATGAGTTTGGGTAAATATTCCCGTGTCCCAGGAGTTCACAGATTTTGAGCTTTAATGTGCCTTTTCTCAGGCATTTCTTCTATTGTTGCCTATTTTGGGGTGTTTATTTGATCACACTAGAATTCTTCAGATTTGCAGTTTTTAGGATCAGTCCAAGATAAAATGAAAAGGGTTTATTAGTGACCAGCCCACACCACTTTTGCAGACAGGTGGGGACAACGGCAGCCCGCCGTTGAATGCAACAAGAGGCTTATTACAGGGAAAGAAAACTCTTGGGTTTGCCTTTGTAGCAGCTGAGCAATTTGCTCTGAGTATGCCAGTTTGCATATGTGTGTGGTCCAAGAGAAAATGTACGCATCAAATATAGGGTAGCAGGGTTTTTTTCTAATGTATCTGTAAAAAACTTGCATTCCTGCAGTTTTCTGCAAGGCTTACAGAAATGCCATGTGTTGTGATACATGCTAAGCTCCAGCAATGAACTGCAGGAAAATGTTGAAATTGATTTCTTTATGTAAAGGGATTTGATGCAGTCATTCTTTTAAAGATTTGGGTGCCAACAGAAAAGGTCAAAATTCAGTCTCTATGCTGATGCGTGGCTTTCTTCAGCTGCTTAGGAGAGCAGGCAGCTGTAAGAATAGGATCTGGTTTCTATGGCATCAGCCTTGTGTGTAACAAGGAAGAAATAATTCAGTTTTTGAATATATGTTATCATTGCTCTAATGGGAAGAACAACACATTATCTCCTTTATTTATCTTATCTATATCATCATATGCTTTAATTCTCTGAAGATGAGCGTATGAACATCTTCAGTTAGATTTCATTAAATCAGATGGGCTGTTGCTGTCAAATTGATGGAAGTAAGTTATTCATTTATAACTCAGCTAATTGATTTACAGAGAGGTAGAAGCTCAGCCTGCAATCTTTCCCTAGAATCTTGCTTGTATAATAAGCACCAGAAATTGAGGGAACAAGAGAAATATCTGATTTCTAACTGTTGGAAGATAAGACAATTGGAAATTTCATATGAAGAACCCAGAAGAGTTGGTCATTGAGCCAGACAGAGAAGTGGGAGCTTCATTTAAATGTCATCCTGTCTAATTTCTCCCAGTCCCTGGCATATTCCCTATAGATATGCATTCTGAATGAGTGTTGTACATAACCAAAAAAAGACCAGCCACCTGCAATACTATTTTCATAGTGGACTGCTCATAGAAAGGAGATGGGACCAGCTGCCCTGTCCCCAGGGCATAGAAGAGGAAAGGGGCACCAGGTAAGGAGAGCAAAACACAGCAAGAAAGCGGGAAAAGCCACAGGGGGAAGAGAGAGTTTCCCAAATTTTGTGAATTTTGCTGCAGGTGATCTATGAGTTTTGTGACTCAACTAGACAATAGAGGTCTTTTAATAGAAGATTCAGCCAAACAGCCTACTTGGTTTTCCCTTCCAGCGGGCCTCTGCTTGAAGCCTTAAGCCTTTTGCTCCTGAATTAGTACGCTTTTACGTGCTGAGAATCACTAGCCTCATTACCGATGTAGTGGCTAGTGTGGTAAGGAGCATGTCTCCTGCATGCAAATGCCAAGTGGTAAATTAGCACCTGATTATTAAATCCACATGATGGGAATTGTGAACTTTTTTCCTTTGTTGATCTGGGTTATGTGATCTATTTTTGTTCCTTTTACAAGGAACTTTTTTGCTCAGGACTTGCAACAGAAATAATCTCTTCACTATCAGATAGTCTTCTGGAATCAGAAGCTGCTCGTTCTTGACAGGAGAGACTATTTACATGGTTTGGTTTTTTTTTCAAGTGGCATTGATAATGCAATGGGACAAGCTAACTGAAGCCCTCCCTAGCATGGCATCCCGTGGAAAGCAATGCCATCTTTGGTTGCATCTGCTGCAGTGCAAAGAAGCAGCTGCCCCTCAGTTCCAGCAGTGCCCTGTGAGAAGATCAGAACTTGTTGTGTTGAAGCCAGCATGGTGACCACAGCTGGAAAAACCACTTGCATTTAAACCATACTCAAACGCTGTACATTATCAAACCGTGAAGACCCTTGCCGTAGTTTCCTTCTTGGGAACTTCTTCTCTTCCTCTCTTCTTTTCTTCTCCTCTTCTTCTCTCCTCTTCTTCTTCTTGTGGGGAGTTGACTCACTGAACAGTGTGGGGCTGGAAGGGACTGGAGTAACATCATACTAACGGCCAGGGACAACCTTTTCCTCTGCTTTCTTCATTGCAGATGAAGTCAGGGGAGATGGCTGCCAACATTGCCCGGGAGCTTGCGGAGCACACAAAAAACCACTTGTACGCTGGTGACATCGCGTACTCTGTGTCCGCCATGGTCCAGCTGGTGAACTTGCTTGATGTGCAGCTCCGAAACCTGACTCCGGGTGGGAAGGACAGTGCTGCACGCAGCTTAAATAAGGTAAAAACAAAGGGGCTTGGGAAGGGACAGAAGGCTGAAGGAGGGTTTGGCTCTCCCTGCAGAGCTATTATAAATGTCTTTCTGAACAACTGCCATTTTAGGGCAGTGATTCTTTCATAGTAGACAAGAGTGCCTGGCAGTTTTTCGTTTACAGTGTATTTTATTCTGCTGAGAAACGAAACAGTTGTAAATGCCAAGTGTACTATTGGTGCTGGGAAATGTATACCCTTAGATGTGCAGATATATGAACTCCAGGTACTGCATTGTGGTCTCAGCTCTCATAGCTCAGTATGAGAATAACTCAAATGATGCCACGGCAATTATTTTGGACTTGTGCCAGCGTGAATGAGACCAGAATTTTGTCCAGCATTTCCAGTGCTGAATCTGTCTGTGAAATGCCATGTAATATGATCCAGAAAATCTGGATATTTAAAGCCCCAAGAGACAGAGAGAGTCTGGCTTTTGTTTTTTTCATCTTGTAACATTATAAGATGCTGATATGAAGGTCAAATGAACACTTTTTTGCATGAATATAAACAAATAAAAGCAGACAGAAACATTTATTCACACTGGAGATACATTTACCAAAGGCACAGAAGATACCATCATATTTATACTTAAGGTCTTCAGGATGGTTTAGTATTAGAGGGCCTTTTTAGTGATGACCCATGACTTAGCCCAGAAGCACCTTACTGCGTGATGACAGTGTGGTTTCTGTGCCCCCTGTTTGAGAAGAATTATTAGTACTTTTGTCATTTCCAGAATTAAGTGGAATTGCTACGTACTAAAGGTGCTAGAAGTTGCCAGTCGTGGGCAGGCTGTGAAGTCTGTAAGAATACAGTTAAAGTTGAGGGTTGCCTTGGTCCAAGGCCCTCTTCATCACTGAATCTCATGTAAACCGATGGGATAGGACCTATACAGGATTCAGATGGTGAATTGTGCGGGCCTGGTCATCAGAACAAAGAGCAGCTGAACCCCGTGTCTAAGAGCACATGGTTATATTGGCCACCCAGTTAAAATAAGACACAGAATTTTGTTCTCCACTGTGTAGCTGGCTCTGACGGCCCTGGCATCCATGTAAGTGACAACAGGACTTGGTCCTAAGGTTGTACAGGGAATAAATGATCCCAGCCGAGCCTGAAATTTCCTGTGTGTCTTCTGAAGAGAAATAGTTTTCAGAGAAGTAAGACTCTCTTTTTTCTTGTGAGGTATTATTGTAGACTTACGCTGTTTTAAATGCAAAGGGCTTCTGGATTGTTTAAGAGTACAGCCGCATGGGAACTGAAGTCCTGCATCTCATGTGCTTTGCATGTGCTGTGAATTGGGTTATCCCGATGCTTTTAATTAGTACTGCTTCCAGCTGTTTTATAACAATGTAGGTAATAATTGTATTAACTGTTACATCAGCATAACATTATTTGTTATAATCATACCATGGTTCTTTGTTTGAAATGATGGTGACGTCTGACAATATCAGGTAAAACCAGCAATTAATGTCACCTACTAACGGGTTTCATGGTTGTAGTCTGCTTGCTCTTCAGAATATGCCCTAGCCACACCCAACATTTTCTCACTTCAGCTTTGCAAGCACATATTTTTCATCTTTTTATATCCCACCTTCCAATATTTGTTTTGTTAACATGAAACGGGGTTGTATCATGGGGGCAGGTGTGAGTGACCGAGGAGAGAGGAAGACTGGGCAAGGCAGAGCTCCTCGGCTCGGCTGTTGCTTCTGGGGTCCCCCTTGCAGGTTTCCCCCCTGCCATCAGCTTTGCACAAGCAGCTCATATAAATCAATTGCACCCCGCATTAAAATTCTGGACCGCATGGAGTCCTGCAAAACAGCGATGCGAGTCAGTGATCCAAATGACAGGCTCGGTAATTTACTTGCTCTCATTCCCCACTTAATTCTTTAGAAGAGCAACTGCTCTGTGTTCATTTAAGAATGCATGAATTCAACTTGGAAGTAGTATTGGGCAAACAAAAAGCAGCAGAGTTACTGCTCCATTTTCCCCTTCACTGATCAAGAGTATTGCGGGGAAAAAAAGGAAAAAAGTCATTTGCAAAGAGTTTTGTTTAGTGCTGTTTAGTCAGAAAGAAGAAATAAAGTAAGCACTAGCCATTAAATATTCTTTTAATCATTAAAGGAAATGTGCTGGGGATCTGAAAGTAATCACCTGTGCTGTTTTGTACTGGTGGTTTTTTACAAGCTGATGTACAATGAATTGAAATAAACTGGCATAATCAGAATTTTTAAAAGCCATCATCTTTCAGGAGCCACTTTCCTGTCACTAAAAGCTTTATGCTTTCCACTGGATCAGGCTTAATTAAGGTAATAATTGTTCTATTGCAGACTGGTAAGACCCCTGAGTGGATAGCTCTGTAATTTTCAGCAAGGCTTTCTTTGATCTCCATTTGTTTCTGTAAAGTCTTCGTACTGGCCAAGTTTACCCAGAGGAAGATTTCTACTGTTACAAATCGATGAATTAGAAATTGAAATTAGGACTTGCATGATACCTGGGTGTATTTTCTTTATTTCAGAGCCTCAAAACTCCTGGGGACAAATTTGGCTCTCAGCTGTACTAATGGGATTGCACTGCTGTGAGTTGAGAGCACGAGTTACCCCGAATCTCTATTGATGTGCAATTTCGAACCTAGGCACATCAGCAAAAACAAACCCAGCCAAGCCAGTGGCTCTGAGCAGCCTGATTTTGCGAGGTTTATTTGCACCGATGCAGAGCTCACTAATTCTAGCTCACTGTGGCAGACTGCCTGCAAAGTCCAAGGGAGGTAAATAAGCGCCAGTTTGCATTTCGTGACACACTGAAGTGAAGTTACCAGGCATGCAAGTGCGTATCAAAGTACAGTCCTAAATGTGGCTCCTGTGGAAAAGGTGGGATTCTTTGTGGAAAAGCTATTCAGCATATAAAGCATTTAGGCCCAGGAATTACAAGGGAAAGCACAACTCCGTATGAGAGGACTGGAAAATGCATTCTTGGAGAAGCAGTTTAATCCAAAGGGGAGAGAATGGCCTCAACTGGAAATAGGACATCAGATTCCTGTTTCGTGCTTACATCCTTTTCTGTGGCCCTTTATGCTATAAAGAGCCCTGGGCAATGCTCTCTCCTTCAGTGCAATGTGTTATCACATTTGACATGTGCCTGAGCTGGCTTAAAGCAAGCTTAAAGCAGTGAGCCTGAGCCAGACACCTGAGCAAGTGTATCAGGATGGGTCCATACAGGTCCATCCTGTATCAGGATACAGTCCTGCATACATCGTGCTCCCTGGAATCGGTCCTGCTCATCCAAAGCTTGGTTATACCTCACTGTGCCGTCAGCGCTGTCTGACTGCAGAGCCCATGCTCCTTTTATGTAAACAGACATCAGCCCCATCCTTTCCAGCCTTGTTTGACATGGAAGTATCTTGTGTGATCTCCAAGTTGTAAGGAAAACATCACCTCTTGAGCATTTCTACTTGACTTCAGTATCTTCTACCATCTAACAGCTGCTCTTGCAAAGTTGCCGGTCTGTGCTTTACTTCACTGAAAAAGGACTAACCTGTATTTCTGGAGCCAGTCCTTCAGCCTTCCACTGCTGCCTAACTCACATGCTTCCTTTGGTTTGATTGGTTTTCAGGAGCTGTTTAAGAGAGAAATGAGGGGTTTTTCATAGGCGTTTTCTTCAATTTTTTTTCCCCTTGTTCGGTCACTAACTTGTTTTTTCTATTCCGTCTTTAATCTGCTGTCTTTATGGACTCAGCTTCAGAAAAGGGAGCGCTCTTGCAGGGCCTATGTCCAGGTATTTCTTGTGTTTTTAATACACGTGTCCAGTTGTTTGACTGAATGACTGTGAAGTGGGTCTTGTCTCTGTGAATAATCTGATTATTACCATCTTTGTGGCAGCAAGTTCTAAGGTTAAGGTTACAGGATAATAATTTCATTCTTCATCCTCCCCCCCCCCCAGCCTAGTTGCTCTCAGACAACAAAAATTTGGGGCAAAATCTCTGAACCAGAAAGTGGGAAAAAACACAGGAGGGATCTGACAAGACTCATCCGGCCATTGGAATAAGCAGGATGCATGCAAGCAAAGGATGCAAAACTCCTGCTCACGGAGGTGTCTCCAGACCAGCTGGGTTTCGCTTACGGCATGTCACTCATATAATTGCTGCCTGCATTTCCTTAGTTTTCTTTCTTCCCCTCTTACACTTGCAAATTTAGAAACAATTCGAAATGGCAACACTCAGCATGAGGGAGGAGGTAGGATCGTAATGAAATGCAGAGTGTCCTCGCAGAGGCATGTAGGAAGGAGGAGAGTGCTGCAAACTAAATATAGTATTAGGAACATAACGTCCCATAAAGTTCACCCAGCTGTGGCCTGACTTTTCTAGGCTTACATTGTGTTTTATCTGAACAAAGTTAAGCCCCGTTGTTTTAGAAAGATCTGCTTGTAGGCTTATCAAGAGTGGGGCCTCAGGTTGTGTTATTTATCCTGTCACCTTGCCCTATAGCATTTGCTCCAGTGACTTTTATATAAACCTGTTTGTATACTGTGGGTAAGTTAATGCTGCTTTAAGAAATGTGAACAGTTTACCTTCTAATTTCTGTCTTGTGCTCATGAACATTTATGTTGTACTTATGGGTGGTTGATCATTATTTATATGTGTATGTATAACATGCAGAGATGTAAAAATGAACCCCATGTTTCTGGAGGGGGCTGTCTATACCTGAATTTTCCTGCAAAATTCAACTTCCTACAGTTGGTATTGGCTTTATTTTGTGAGCACATGTTTCATTTAGTGTGTGGGCTTAGATGGTTGAGATTTCTAGGACGTTAAAAATAAAACAGTACCCCTCTGTGCTGGTAGGCTGTCTGTCTTCCCTTTGGATATGGCCATGAAAGTCACCTTTTCCCTTCCATATACATTAATGGATAAAGATGGGTTACAGAGTTACACAACCCTTGTCTGGAGTGACTTCTCCTAAGTTCCCAGAGAAAGTAACTAGCATTTGAAGGAAAGTTTACAGTGCAACGCTCACTCCCAGGGTGCTGTCTTGTCTACTGGTACCACTGGAAACATGATGGGACTGGTTTGACCATGGACCACACAATCCTGTTGGGGACCTTGGGTGCTACCTGACCCATAGTTGTCCTTTCCACTAGTTGCATGGGCATACTCTACAGAGTTGATGTATGCTCCTGGTCTTTTTGTCCTCTTTCAATCAGTAGTGAATAGTGAGTTTAATATACTCTACAGAAAGCTTGGCATTGATAGAATAAAGCCTGAATATTCTGCACAAACTTCAGCTTACCATTAATTTCAAGGGCTTCTTCCCTTTCACTTGGAAAGGCTACTTGTGTGTTAAAACATTAATCATGTGCCTACCTCTTTAGTAGACAAAAACTGATGAAAGCTCATTGCCTGAGCTGTTTAGTATAAATATGGACAAAGCTGGTAAATATATTGAAGAGGACAGTCCTGTAATGGAGGGCATGAAGAATGAATTAGATGACCTAATTGAACCTTTCCAGCTCTGCTTTGTATTATATGGAGGTAAAGTAATGTATCTGGACATATTTTCATACAGTATGTTTCCATTTGGAAAATCATGTAGCTGAAGTCATAAAAATCTTGTGTGAGGGAGAGTTTGTCTGTAATAGCAATTAAATGTGACTGCAAATATTCCTGTTACAGGCTTCTTATCCTTTACCAAGCAGTGAAGTGTCTGGGTTGGCTAAGGCAATTTAGCAGAGATTTTTCAACAAATCTTAAAAGCTGAAATCCTGGACCTTGTGAAGTCAATGGGAGATGGGAAGTCACTGGGAAATATGCCACTGATGGCAGAGAAATAGTTTTCAACCTTGCTGACATGATCTCCTTGTGCTGATCCCATTATTGTGAAAGGCATCCATGGCTGAATTCGGCTCACAGGGCTGGAAGTGTACCTTCAGTCTTGTCCTCCCTAGTCAAGGGAAAGTGTGATACAAAGTTTATGTGAGGGAGTCCAGCAATTTTAAGTATCAAAAGTGCAATTGAGAAAAGGTGGATTTTGGGGAGGAGGAGGGTGACTTGAGAAGATAATAATTGCTAAAATCAGTCTTACTGTTTTGTTTGGGCTGACAAATTTAAGTAGTCATGACAGAGTCCCTGTAGCGATTGGGGTGTAACATCCTCTTGAGCCCCAAATAAATGAATATAAATAAATAGGTAAAATAAGACTGGGAATGCTGTATCAGATTATCATCTCATCTCTCTGGGTAACTTTGTAATTAGAACAAATATTGATTTAATTTGTGCAGTGTCACAATATTTGTTGAGTTAAAAGCTCCAAGATTTTATTTACTGGAGATAGAAGTTACAAATACTTCTCCTTTAGTTGCAAGTGTGGTAAATGATCTCTCTTGTCTCAAAAACCCAACAAGAACCAACCCAACAGGTGCTGTGATAAATACATATTAATATAATGACCGGACAATTGCTGGGAGATTTTTCAATCACGGTGATATTTAAGAAACTGCCACATGTGCTTTAGTTCGTGATACTAAGAATCATCTTCTGTTGAGCTGACCAAGGTGGATATTCAGGATGGACAGAGTGAGCGGCATCAGAAAGGTGCTCCATTCCAAGGCTAAGGAGAGCTTGGACCCGATGCATGGCTTTTTTGAGAGCAGAGATCTACATCTCTCATGCCCATCTTTCTGCAGCACACTGTTCTTGCACTCTATTTTAGGAAAGGGATGGAAAAGTCATCGTGTGGGAGAATGAGTCACAATGGGTGATGCATTTGATTAGCATAGCTTCGTTTGATGACTGGTGTGTGATGTAAGCCAGTATGAATTTTCTGTAATTTTTTCAGAATTGGTATTTGTTCATTTTCCAAAGGCTTTTCTCCTTAATCTGAAGCACTAGAGTTGTAGAAAACATAAAACGTTTGTCTTTTGGGGGCTGTGAAACAGGGTTTGGTGTCACAGATTTCTTCCATGCCCTTCAGCAAGTGGCATGTGCTTACTATTTCTTAGCTCCCCAACTTAAAATGCCATGGGTACAATTCTCCTGGCCTCTGGGAATGGAGGTGGGGTAGTAAAGAAAAAAAAAAAAGGCTGAGTACTCAGATACTGCAATAAGTGAGGCCATATTAACATGGAAAACTTAAACATGGGGAAAAAAATTAGAGAATTCTGCTGTAAGATTTAGTAGCTGGAAACACAAGCTTTAATAAAGGTTCATGCCATGTCTGGACGTGTAGAGTCTTTTTATCACATACGTGAACCTGATTGCAGAATCTGAGCTCAACTCCTTGCTTCACTTGGATTTGTGGGCTGGAGTTCTGGGGCATCATGAGGCCAATGACTTTCCCTGTGGTGCCAGCCAGAGGCCTCTTCCCATGTGAAATTGCATGCTGCATTTGGGATGCAGATCTTGGAAGACAAAAACTTCACAGGGTTCCCATTCTTTTGTTGTTTTTTTTAATTATTTTTTTAAAGCCAGTTTCGATGGCTTCAAAGCTGGAGGCAGGTCAATACAGTAGACAGCCTGGGTGGCAGCTTTGTGGGAAGGGTGGAAGGAGGCAGCAGAGCATTTCTTTTGCAGCATTTTTGTGGTCTAATGGTGTTTGCTGCTCTGGTCCCTGCCATCCTCCAGGCTGTCTTGCAAATCAGCTTGCCCTGTTTTGTAGTTCTGGACTTGTCTGTACAGCGAATGGTGAAAGTTATAGAGGTGCCACCCATCACAAGAGCTTCTGGATGCAGGTGTCACTGGAGCCATGGAAGAAGCCGGTGCTGAGCTGCTGGCAGGTTGCGGGTAGCAGACAGTGGTGGGTGGTTGCAGTCAGAGTTGTCCTTCTGGTTCTCCTGGAAGTTTTCTGAACACTTCACACTTGTAACATGGGCTGTTTGAATTGCTGGACTAAGCAAAAAACTGAAAGGCATTCCTCAGAGGATTCAAGGCATTAAGTTTAGAGCTGAGTAGAAGATAGTTTTTTCTTTGTTAACCTAGTAGCTCTCAGCAGATAGAATGTGCATCTGGGACTTAGCCAGTACTATTTAAACTGGATTAATTCGGTTTGTCCCACTTCTCTCTTGCTTGCATGGCTGGTCCCAACTTCCATGAAGACTAAACGAAAGAAACTTGTAGCTCTGAGAGGGAGCATAAATTGAATTATGCTGCGTTTACTTGTGTTCTTGTTGTGCCTGTGACAAGAAAGACTCTAACCTCCATTTATATAGAAAGGGGCAAATTAATGAGGTTTTTCAAGTTCCTTGTTTGGTCACTTAATTGGCTGTATGACAAAGAGCTCTGCAGTGCATGTCAAACAACTTTCAGAGTCCTCTAATGATTTGCGCATTGCTCGACTCCTGATGCTATTCTGCGCGGCCTGTCAGGCGAGGTATCGTTGTTAAAGTGGCTGGAATAAATTGGCTAGCAGTGTGCATACAATGTCGTATATTAACTATAGCTACAGGGAGTACTTTTAGCAGCTTTTTCAAGAGATCGAGATGTTTGCCCGTCAGCATCAAAGTGCCCCAAACTTTCATTTAGTATAATTAAAAGGACATCTGAAAGAAGTGTGACTCACAGTGGGGTTCTGCAGTTTGGTAGCCCTTTGTTAAAACTCTGTGAACTTAATATACTTCACAGCTTGAGAAACCTGCACTTGATTTGTGTCAGCAAGAGCGAAACTAGAAATCCCCACCCTGCGTGTCCCTGCCATGGTGAGCCTGTTGTTAGGGGAGAGGAGGATCAAAGCAGCAGCCCTGGGTTTGTCACTGGACTCTGAAATTCTTCGCATAAATATTAAAAAGGAAGGTGAACGCTTATTCCTCTAGCTACAACTGAGCTACGCCTATGGTTCTGTGCCCACATGTAACATAGCAAAACTGAGAAAAAAATCTAGCACTTTCTGGGTTGCTATATGCTTACTCTTTGCTTTAGGCTGAGTCAGTCCTGGAATCTGGTGGTACTGCTAAAATTCTCAGTATAAATTGCTGTAGAGGTCAGTGGGAAATGTCCCTTTGAACTGGACCGTTGGAGGAAAGGATGAGTCTCATGGACTCCCTCCGAGTTTCCTTGAAGGCTATGGATATTCTGTCAAAGAGGCATTTCTTGTTTGCAAGCCATTTTCCTGTCTTGCTACAGCTTTGCTCAGTTCCCCAGTGTAATTACTCCAGTGGTTGCTTGTATAGTCTCAAATCCCGAACAGTAAGGCAGCAAATACAGATGATTCATAAATGCAGTTCTCAGCTTATTCTGCAGGGAAGATCTCATTAGATGAAATAGATCATGTGTTATTTCCTTCTTCCCAATCAATTCCTTTTATTTCATTCCTACAGATGCCTTCTGACCTTAAAATATTCTTCCTCATATACTAAGCAAACCAAAACCATAACCTGTAATTTGTAACCTTGTTCTGTTTCTCAGATCTCCTGGGTTTTTTGTGTGCTTCCATTAGGAGATTATTGGTAGTTCAAGGCCAAGATTGCAAACCTTGCATGCCTAGTGCAAGACCATTAATTCCATAGTTAAGCATTTTGTAGATGGCCTCATTTTAATAAAGGTCAGTGCCTTTCTTCTCACTACAGTGAGTTCTCGGCGCCGCTGAAATTCAGGCCATTTCTGAGTCGGTACAGTTCCTGTAGCCACAGCATAAGCAGTTGCTGTAGAGTTGAAGAGAGAAGGTTGCATGCTCTTTCTTGAGAGCCTTTGTTCTCAATCTCTAGACCAATTTGAGAAATTCCTCTACAAAGTCTGGGGAAGATCTCTTGCCTTTACCATAAGTAGTAGATTTTGGCTCAGTTCACCAAAATTGATACCATCAGTTGCCAATCACTGCTCTGGTACTAGATGTAGGCTAGTGCTTCTGGCTTAGTTTTGAAGGCAGAAGTGGAGATTAGCAGTAGATATTCTAATGATTTATTTATTTTTAAGCACTCATTGTGGTTCAGCTAGTTTCAGTCTAAATGTGTCTGTCCATTTCATTGAATATTATAATTGGTTTCTGATGACCTTATTGCTTTGTAAAAAGCCTTAGACAGCAGCTGGGCTTCCCTGTAAGAAATTGTCTCCAGTGTGTTTACTTATGCTTTGACCAGAGACAAATTTTAATTTGGAATTAAAAGAATAAATTACAAGGCAAAAAACCATGCAAGGGTAAAGAGCCTTGTCAGACAGATGTGAAGGCACTTCTCAGCTAAGAAGTGGGATTTAGTGCCATCATTTAGCCAAAATGACATTTTCCATGTTTAGGAAGCTAAAGAAATTACATGTGCATCTATTTTTGACCTGAAGTCCCACGGAGTAGATGACTGTTCCAGTTGGATTGGTGACCCCTGTGTAGTGGTATCAGGGTGCTGTCCACTTGCCACTCTAAAAAGACACATAATTTCTTGAGCTGATCCTTTTCAATGCGATAACCTTGCCAGAAGCAGCTCCTTGCATGCCCAGATCCATGCTTTCATGCTGGTCCTCTTCTCCAAAGGGCCCATTCTGGCTGCACCAGTTACATTCAGAGTTAATGGGATTTCTCTTGTACTGGTGCTTTTTCTGGCCAGAGGCAAGAATCGCACAACTTCCAGCAGAACTTGCCATCAATGACATTGATTGTGCCTTTAACTCAATTAGTTTGGAGGCTTGCAAATACTGATAGCTTAAGAAAAGGTTTTGTTTTAGCACTGGGTGTTTCATATGAACATAGAAGCAAAACCAGCTGTTCTTGAGCAAGGAAGCAGGTAAGCTTTTGTAAAGTACCACCACATTCCAGTAGAAAAAAGGCAAAAAAAGAGCATAACATTGTGATCATTGAACCATATCTACATTTCAGTGCACCTGTTCTCTAACAGGTTTTCATTTTCAGTGTGCACTGTGGACTTGAAAGGGTTTTCGTGCTTTTTTTCTCTGCTGATTTGCTGTAAAACCTCAAGCTGCTATTAAAAAGTGGGATGGTAATGTTTTTGCATGCTTCGAATAAAGATGACGATGCACTTGTTTTGGAGCAGTACCTGGAAGCGTCAGGCAGGACCAGAACCTCAGACCATAAGCACAGGCTGTGATTGCACTGTACAGTCTTAGCGCTGCTGTTCTCAGAAAGGGTGAGCAAACCCTTTTTGATGAGGCTGTGCCAGCAAACACCCTTGGTACAGGGATAGCTGTACAACCACTGCTTGTTTCATGCGCCACCTGTGATTTTAGTCTACTGATGCAAAGCGCTGCCTTGTTGCTGTAGCTCCTTCTATCCTAATTTTTGGAAGGGCATTGTGTGAAATATTCCTGTGAGATCAAGGAAGGCAAGTGTTAGCAGTATGAGACAGGGCTTTAAAAGTTATAAAATGCAGACATTTTAATTAGAGATGTCATTGCAAAAGTGGTGCTTTAATGCCCTGTACCACTGTCCTCATTCTCCCAAAGCTGCTATAGGAGGTAAGACCTTGACGTAGGTTCTATGACAAATAATGCATACAGTGTGTTCAGTCTCCTCTTAAGGAGGTGCTCCTTTGTAAGGAAGGACAAACTGCATATTTGAAAATTACTCAGCAGAAGGCTTCAACCAAAATTCCCTGTAGGGCCTGCAGGTATTCACTTGCCATGAAGCAGTATTTTCTCCAGTCATAAGTTTGTTTGGGTTTTTGTTCTTCCATCAGCTGCTTGGCGAGTGGCCAAAATGAATAATAAAGGTTTAGAGAGGTCCTAATTCTAGGAAAAATACTGGTTTTTTAAGGTTAGGGTTGCTGTGCTTAAGCACCATAGCACAATGCAGTCTGGTCCCAGATTTGGCAATGAGATGAGTACATCTAACATCTCTTAGGAGTATTCCAATTAGAGACAGATTTTACACTACAGAATCTGCTTTTGTCAAAGAGCGGTGCCTTGGATGCTAGTATGGTGAGAGATAAATAAATGGGCGTGGTATCACTGGATATATACTCCCCTCCTAGGTTTAAACTCTGTGTCACCTAGCCAGATATTCTCACTAGATGTTTCTAGAGGGGGAGAAGATAAAAATAAATGAACAAGCAAAATTCAGTTTTACAGAATGAAGCAGCTGTCACAAAGGAAATCAATGGAATATGTACGATTGGCCTTTTAGTAATGTATAATTACTGTAAGACTCCTAATTAGTTGCCTTTTGACAACACATCTTCTAATACCAATTTGTAAGTGTCTGAGAAGGAAGGTTTACGTTTTGTTTCTGTTTTGTAACCTCAGGACAAAATAAAGAAACTGTGAGCGTATGCCCTTATTTGGGAAAAAACCCTCCCTCTGCAATTTATTAACATTTATTTACATTGAATGTACACTCTGTGGTGCTATGTAACCGCATAATGAAAGGGATTACCATCATGGGATTTGTCTTCTATGCTTGGCATGTTCTTGCTCTTCTCTCGATGTCGAATTGTAGCCACTGCTGGGGACATAAAAGGTCCACTGAGTCTAATATTCTCTGACCCAGGATGGTTGCTCTTTATGGGCTTGTATTTAGGGGGTTTGGCTTTCCATGCAGAGGTACCCTGACATCACAGGCAGCATACAGCTACACCTACATATCTCAGGATAGAAAAGCAGTTGGAAAGTCTTCCTTCTTGGCTCCCTTCTGCCATGCCGTTCTTCCCTCGTTTGATCTTAGGCTACAAAGAAGCATGCTATGCTTTGTGAAAGCTTTCCCTTGATGTCAGGTGAGTTACTTTTGTCCTTCTCCCTGGGCTTGTACTGTCTATTCATTAAGCCCCAGCAACCATGGCATTGGTTTGGTGCCATGCTGTGGGTGATGTTGAGGTATGTTTGGGCTCCGAGCCCTACATTTTTATTTTGCATGAGTCTCACAAGGGTGCTTTGGAAATTGTTCACTCAGTTGAGCTGCATTTAGAAGAGGGATCAGACAGGGGAAGAGAAGAAAACCATGGCAGAGGAAGTCCTTTGCCTTGGGAAGCAAGGACAGGGCCTTCAGTGAGGTAGACATGCAGCATCCTTTTAATAGGTGTTGGGTTCTTCAGGGA
Organism: Astur gentilis; assembly: GCF_929443795.1. Lineage (NCBI taxonomy): Eukaryota > Metazoa > Chordata > Aves > Accipitriformes > Accipitridae > Astur > Astur gentilis. Next base: position 28,847,960 of record NC_064891.1, read on the forward strand.
CAGGATTAATCTCATGTGACTTTGGGCACCTGAGTGGGGATAATACTCGCTGTAGTTGTTCTCCTTGCAGCGGAAAGAGAAAATAGAGAGACTCCGGGCTCCCAACTTGGCTGCATGTTAAATTCTTGAAAGTGAGGTGGGATGAAACTAGGTCAGAACTTTCCTAGCTCCCTCTGAAAGTCCCCACCTTTATCAGGATCAGCAGGGATCTCAAGTAAAACCTATCAAGCTATCAGCTCTCAAGCACACCTATCTCATACCTTCTTCATTTCAAAGGTCCTCCATCAGGGCTAACCCTCCTTCCGCTGGTCACCGAGAGGCTTTCCTGGGAGCTTGGCACTGCTGCTTCTATGCTGGAGCTTCATCAGACTACAAAGTCATTGGAGTAGGTGCCAAAGCCACCTAAACCATGATGGCTCGGCTTAAGTGCAAAGACACAGGCCAATCCTTGTCCTGTGCGCCTGCCCTCCCACGGTTCCCGCTCCCCTGCCCAGCCTTTCCCAGTTGGCATCTCTTTCTCAAGAGACACTGTTGCTTTAACAGCTGTTTTGTTTCGTTTAAACACCTACCTCAGCTCCTGTCCAAAATGCAAACATTTCATTAGCACCTCATCTCCTTGGCTTCAGCCTGCAGCACTCAGCTATAATGAAGTGCTGCACTCAGAAATATAACATGGGGAACACTTGATTAATGCACTGAGACAGGTGAGGGGAGTGACCCTCTGGGAAAAGCTACGGACTAAATTCATCTCAGATGTAATGCCAATGAAGACAGTCTACCAGCTTTGTTCAGACACGTGCTAAGGACCTGATCCAAAGTCCTTGGAAATCTTTCTGGATCTTTTGCATCAGACCCCAGATCCAAAGTGATGTGAAGTAGCTGGTTTCAGGTTAGTCACTTCAAGAGGATGGATGCTTACCAGCGCCCCATCCATTGGGTGGGGAGTACACGTTGTGCGGGAAGCAGCACATTAAGCCTTATTGGTGTTCTCTCTCAAACTTTGCATGCACACATGCACACACATTGAAAAAAAAAAATGCATTAGAATAATTTTTCTGGAGAAAAATCTTTGCAGCAGATGTTTCACCGTAACACAAATATTTCAGCATCTGTTTCATGTTTTGACAAATAGGCATTACCTTTCTATCCAGAGCCAGGAGCTGGATCTTCTGCAAAGACTCTTTCCACTGTTCAGATATTGATAAAAGTATCCAGGATGTTGTTTTAGCAGAGATTTAAAGATGCTATTAGTAGCTGAGCTAAATGGAAGTAAGGCAAATTGTAGTCTGCATGATAACATTAAAAGGGGAGAAAAATCCTCATTTTCTGCTTTCCGTGCATAAAAGATCTTCACATAAAAACACCATGTTGTGTAGTACCTGCACAGCAAAATAGTCAAGCTTTTCAGTCACTGGAAAAGAATACTACGTCCTTTTTGCCTGTAAAGAGATAAGCTACCAAAGTAAACTACAGAATTTTATTAAGAGCTGCAGAGATCAGGCTTCCAGATTTTAAAACACTGAAAAAAACCCCCACTTAAATGCTATGGATTTTAATATTTCTTCTTGAGTGTTAAAGTCAACCAGCTTTTCGTGTGTGTCGTGGTTTAAGCCTAGCTGGCACCAAAGCACCACAAAGCTGCTCACTCACTCCTCCCCCCAGGTGGGATGGAGAGGAGAAAATATAAAGAAAAGCTCATGGGTCAAGACAAGGATGGGGAGAGATCCCTCACCACTTATGGTCATGAGCAAAAGACAAGCTCAACTTGGGGGAAAAGTCAAAATCAATTTAATTTACTACCAATCAAATTAAAACAGGAAAATGGGAAGTAAAACCAAATCTTAAGACACCTTCCCCTCACCCCTCCATCCTTCCCAGCTCAACTCTTCTCGTGATTTTCTCTACCTTCTCCCCCCAGCAGCACAGGGGGACAGGGAATGGGGGCTGGGGTCAGTTCATCACACCTTGTCTCTGCCGCTCCTTCTTCCTCAGGGAGAGGACTCCTCACTCATCCCCTGCTCCACCGTGGGATCGCTCCCACGGGAGACAGTTCTCCACCATGGGTCCTTCCCACAGGCTGCAGTCCTTCATGGACTGCTCCAGTGTGGGTCCTTTCCGTGGGCTGCAGTCCTTCAGTCACAGGCTGCTCCAGCGCGGGCTTCCCCATGGAGTCACGGCCATCTTCAGGGGCATCCCCCTGCTCCGGCGTGGGCCCCTCCCCGGGCTGCAGGTGGGCATCTGCTCCCCCGCTCCCCTCCGTGGGCTGGGGGCACACAGCCTGCCGTCTCACCACGGGCTGCAGGGGCATCCCCTCCTCCCCCGCTCCTCCTCCCCTCCTTCTGCACTCACCTCGGGGTCTGCAGAGGGGTTCCTCTCACATTCCAATCCCACTACGCACTGCAGGTTTCCCTTCTTAAATCCATTCTCCCAGAGGCGCTACCACCATCACTGATGGGCTCAGCCTTGGCCAGAGGCGGGTCTCACTTGGAGCCGGGGAAGCCTCTATCAGCTTCTCACAGGAAAATTTGCACCTGCTACCAAAACCCTGCCACACAAACCCAAAACAGTGTGCACATATTAAATGTGTTAAGATGATTTTTAGACTATTTAGGAAAATCAGTTTAATAATCAGTTTAAAAATTGATTTATGGTTAATAACTTCCTCTTAACAGCAAATGAGGAAGGGATTCCAGTCCTGGATTGTAAAGGCTTGACAGCAAAAAGATTTTTGCAGTAGCACTAGAGGACAAGATTTTCAGCCATTTCAGTTTGCTTCAGTGGTTGAAGCACGGGTTACTCCATGCTTTCGGAAACCAAGCTGTGAGTCTCAGGAGAAGTGTTGTCTATTAACTGAGGGACCAGGGCACTAGCTGCCAGGGAGGGGAAGATCTGTTTAAGGTACAGCAGAGGTTTGGCACAAGAACAAATGTGTTAATTGATCATGAATAAACAGAGTTTGGAGAGTAGGAGCTTTGTGCTGTCAGAGGAGCCTGATTCTGGCTCAGTCTTCCAATAAGAACCATGGTGGTATGAGAAGCCTTCCAACCTCGAGGACATTTAGGATGAAGATGCACATGGTGATGTCTCAGTGAAATGTCTTTGCTGGGATTTAAACACCAGCAGTGGCAGGTCTAGCTGTTTTGCTTCTCCTTGAACCTTGCTGTAATTGAAATTTTTTTGAAGGTCACCTGGATATAGCAATAAAGTCAAATTCTGATTTGATGTGATTATATTCTCCCACTGCACATTCGTATCTGACCATGACTGGTGACTGAGTCAGGATGCCCCGCACTCTCTGTACCATGTGTTGCTCTTCTAACACTCCTCCTGAGGGCTCTGGTGGAGAAGGGGCTGCGCCATATCTTCTTTTCACACATCATGTTGTACAGGTGGGTTTAGAAACAGTCAGGAGTAAATACTGAAGAATTTCCATGAAAGTGAGCCCATGGGGCGTCCTTTAGGCTTGTAACATGTTGAAATCCCATGACATTGTCCTTGCCTTGCAGAACAGGGGTGTGGGTTTGATGCCTATGCATTCAGCATACAGAAAATTATTAAGAACGGCAAGTTTATCTCAAAGGGAAGGTTGGTTTCTGCAGTCAGCAAGAGCTGGCAGTGGAGGTGTTTCTTTGTGGGGCAGGCCTGCCTGGTGGCTAGACACTAACCAGCAGAAGAAAGCACAATCAAAGTACCTTTTTTTTTTTTTCCTTTTCCTCTGCACAATCAGTTCTACCATCTGGTACAGCTGGTCTCATTAAAAAACGTTAGCTGGAAGGTAGTTGAGTCAGCTCTGGTTAGTAACTAAGCGGGGGTTTTAGGTTGAGCAAAACCTTCAGGTTGGGTAGGCTCTTCTGCTGTAATTTTGCAATCATGAGGCCAGCACGGTTTTGTGTGATCCTGGATGCGCATCCAGATTAACCTGTGGGAAGTTCTCCATGGGAGGGCTCTTTGTGCATGGCAGCCCAGGGCAGAAGGTGCACTGCAGGAGGGACTGAAGTTGTTACCACGGGGCTGACTCCTTCCCGAATGGAGTGATTTGAAATGTAGTGTCTTAACTAAATCTCTACGGGCACCTGCTGCTTCTCTGGATGAAGTGGCATAACTCAACTATCTCTGTGTCTTCATGACTGCCTGCCGGAGGTTATGTGGTGGAAAATGCTCTAAGGAGCATAGCCCTTGCAGGTACTAAATACCTTCCTTGGGCGCCCCAGCCCTACTCTTGAATTCTGGTGCTGCAGGTAGCAGCAACCTGCTTCAGAGATGGGTTTTGAAATCTGGTTTCCTGCATGTTTCCTTAGCAATTTCCTCATCTCCCCTCTTTCCACCCCCCCCAATGCCTTCTTACTCCAAGCCCCAAGCTGCTGATCACAGAAGCAGAAAAGCGCTATTCCCAGCCTGCGTTTAGAATAAAATCAACATTTCTTCCCTCTCCCATCTGACGGGGTAAATGATGCCTAGCTCCATTGCAGGCTGCCCCGAGGGGTGGGGAAATGAGATGCTGTCCTCTCCCTGTAAACTGATGTGTGTGGAGGATGGGACTGAGCACGTCAGAGGTCTTTCTCACTCGATCCCTCTCCCTTGCAGGCCATGGTGGAGACGGTGAACAACCTTTTGCAGCCACAGGCTCTGAACGCATGGAGGGACCTGAATGCAAGCGAACAGCAGCGCGCAGCCACCAAGTTACTTGACACCGTGGAGGACAGTGCCTTCGTGCTCGCTGATAACCTGCTGAAGACAGACATCGTCCGGGAAAACACTGACAACATCCGTAAGGGACAGATCCCATAAATACCGAGAGCAGCCGGAGCTGGGAAACCTGGCTTCACTCTTGGCCCCTAGATTAACTGGAGAGCATATGTCTTGGCCCTTTGTCTGAAGGACTTAAAAGTCTTTCCAAAAGAGCCTGAAGGAATAAGGCAGCTCTCTACCCTTGAAATCCCATAGAAAACGAGCACCTAACCTGCCTTTATTACTTGTGGCTTTGAGGGCAAAATCTGCGCTAGAGCAGTGAGAGCACCGCTTCACAGGGAGATTGTTCATCGTAATGCAATTGTGTTTCATTTCATACAAATTTGTGTCTTTATTTGGCTGATTGTTGATTTTAATTAAAAAACAAGCATGATGGAAAGCACCAGCACTCCCACTGTGCATATGTAAAATGAGAACAACTGTTCTTTCTATTTCTATGAATACAGATCCCGAGCACTGATAACATTTAAAGAAAGTACCAATTGCCAGTGGCAAAGAACTAGCATTTTCAGATTTTCATTTTAACCATTGTCCTTAATATCCTGAGGTTCTTGTTTACAAGAACTGGTTGTCTTTTGTTTTCCACAGAGAGTAGAATTTATTTGCCTTTTTTTTTTTTTTAATTAAATTTAAAACTTCTTCAGGGCAAAGATTTAAAAAGAAATAGGAGCCCAAACAGAGTATAGCATGAAACATTGTAAGTTGATTTCTCTGCTCTCAGATGGTCTGGAACACCATTTTGTAGCTTTGAAGTATCGTGTCGAAGATTATTTCAGTAGAGATTTTTCTTAGTGTCAGTCTCTCTTGCAAACAGAGCTGGAAGTTGCGAGACTAAGCACAGATGGGAATCTGGAAGATCTGAAGTTTCCCCAGAACATGGGCCATGGGAGTGCCATTCAGCTGTCAGCAAATACCCTGAAACAAAATGGGCGAAACGGTAGGTCCAACACCTCTGGCCATGCCGGCCTCATGAATCAGTCATGCTTTAGGCATTGTTTTGTGTTTAACCAGTTGTAAGTATAGTGTTAATTGCTATGTTAATATTTAAATTAACGGTAGCATCAGTTGCTCATGCCCTTGACTGCAAGCTAAATTGGCTGACTGGGAATGTATTATATTGCTAAGTGATTCACAGCCTTCAAAAGTATTACATGCTGGTAAAAATGCATCGGATCCTTAAATGATGCAGCCGTTGGGGCACAGGGCTGAGTCCGGAGAAGTGCTTTTAACTGCTGTTGTCTGCAGTAGGAGGCTTCAGATGGGATAAGAGGCTTGTCTGAGTAAACTGCTTCACAGTGGGGCACTATACAAATATCTGAAAAGAGAGAGGGAAGAAACAATAGTTGCAAATATTAATAATAAGCCAACATGGCAGAAAAGGTTGATTAACTGTTATAAGTCTAAATCTTCAGTGCCTTTCTCTTTGAAGCTTATGAACCTTCTGATATAGCATGAATTAAAGATGATGTTATATATGAATGTTCTGTATGCTGCCAAGCCATTTATTTCCAGACCAAGAATTTGAGCAGACATGTTTGTTGATCTCTACAGCCCTGCTATAGACCAACTTCAAACTCCCAGGCTTTCTACTAATGAGCCTAAAATGCTCCTATTTCTGAGTTCCTTTAAAATTTAACCTGTGTGCAGGGGGAAAGCACTCTCGTACAGGCTTTGATCACTGCAGGCAAAACATGGAGTGATAGGGCAGTATTACAGCCAGACCAGATGCGTTAAAACTGCCAAAAATTTCTGACAACTGTTGAGAGAAAAGTTTGATCTGGTGGTTCAGAAAGAAACTTTTGCTATTGGGAAAAATGGGGTTTGGTACCTTTGCATGTAGGATTTGAAGAGACATATTTCTTTTAGAGAAAGTGTAAAACCCAAGATGCTTAGCAAAACTCCAGTGGGGCAGGAGTTTCACTCCACTAGTGGGCTTTGGAGATTTGTAAGGAAAGAGAAACTGTGTTGGCAGCAAGGAATTGGAAGTCTGTATTTGTAAGCATGGTATCACTGGAGTTCTGGTCAAATCAGGAGAGCCCCATCAATTTGCACCAGGTTGGCACCTGCCTGGATGTTGCCAAAGAGCTAGAAATAAAATTATTGTCTAAGGATTTAGGTTGGGAGCGACCTTTGGAGTCATCAGTGCTTCACCTTCCTCAGAAGCTGGGGTGATTCCTATAGAAACAAAAAAATACCTCCCCACAACTAATACATATAAAGGCAAACTAATCCTATTCAATTCTTATTTATAGCCTTTGGAATAATGTGCAAAACAGAAGGCAAACTGGATGATTTCGGTTAAAAACACTTGGCTGGTAGCCTGGGTTTTCTGCAGGCTCCCTAATGGTGTTTTCTTGAGGAAGAGGGGATATTTGATTGGCAAATTCAGAAAAGAAATATATATTTTTAATGAAATTTCTGCAATTTTGTTTTACCCTTCCTGTGAGATTGGAATTGTGTTGGAAGGTTTGGGATTCCTTCTCCCAGATTTGTCCCCGCACTTTTCTGAGGTAATCTTAATTCATTAATGGACTAAATTATAGTTTTATACTGCATCTGTGCAACAGGCCAGAACGAAACATGTTTCCCAAGCGTAGCCTGCAGAATCAAGTGTTATGTCAGGTGGGAAATGGGCCACCTGGCCTCTTTTCTCTGGAGCTGGTTACACCCACTGACACCAAAAATAAGCCCACCTTCTCTGTCTGTCTTCCGCCAATCTGTTCGCTTATAAAAGTTTGTTTTGAGAGAGGCAGTTCTGCCCTTCTTATCCACAGGCGGCTTGTTGCACCTCGTGGTGCTCATTGGGATTGGCAGGAGGCAGTGAGTTTTCATATGCTGCATCTTGGTTCTTTCACATTTTCTCAGAGTTTTAAAGTTGGTTCTGGTAAGAGATTTGTCATTTAAAAAAAAAAAACCCGAACAGTGCACTGACCTTTATATCTAACCTCTTACTGCTCTTCTAGGTGAAATCAGGGTGGCTTTTGTGCTGTACAACAACCTGGGCACCTATCTCTCCACGGAGAACGCCAGCATGAAGTTGGGAACAGAAGCAATGTCGACTAATCACTCCGTCATTGTCAACTCTCCTGTCATCACGGCAGCAATAAACAAAGAGTTCAGCAATAAGGTTTACCTAGCTGATCCTGTGGTGTTTACTGTCAAGCACATCAAGGTGAGTGAATTCGAAAAGCACTTCTTTATTTTTTCAATTTCTAAAACAAAGTGATGCAAAAGTTGGCCGATGTGAAGCCCCCAGCAGTCCTTGATTAGATTTTGAATTATACATTTTTCCTTTGCACTTTGTGTTATTTATGGAGAATGTCTCTTTTACATTGCATTAATAAAAGTAAAGAGAGTCTCCTTCGAGCTGATGCCCATTGCTCAGTTGCTGACACATGTCATTCTGTAATTAAAAACTACCAATATATTAGAACAGACCATAATATTATTTTATCATGGTGGCAGGGGCTATTAGGGGAAAGTGGAATTACAGTGAAAGAGGACAGCTAGTCCTCCTGTTAGCTAAGCACAGTTATTGCAAAAGTTGATTGCTTAAAGCAATTAATTTCTCTGCTCTGCAATGCAAATGAAGCAATCTGGTTTTGAAGAGCTGGATTTAGTCTATGGGTGAAATTAATCAAGAACAAAGAACTAAGTTTGCATTAGCAAAGAAAGCAGCAACAATCTAACTTTCTCTGGTATTGGCAAGTAATACTTGACATATAAACCACTGCTGATTGTTTATCCAAAATTAAAGGGTGAGAGTTACAAAGTGCTTCTGGCAAAAAAAAAAATACTGCATTTAGAAATCTCTGAAACCCTATCATTTTTATTGCATTTATTCATTCCTTCCCTGCAGCAGTCAGAAGAAAATTTCAATCCAAACTGTTCGTTCTGGAGCTATACAAAGCGTACAATGACAGGATATTGGTCCACCCAGGGATGTCGCCTCCTGACAACTAACAAGACGCACACCACATGCTCCTGCAATCACCTAACCAATTTTGCAGTCCTGATGGCACACGTGGAAGTTAAGGTAGGCATTGCAGGTTCACAGGCTACCAATGTACTGGGCAGGAAAAGTGGCCAATCTAACAACGTTTTGTTACTGCAAACGGAGCTGAGCAGCAAAATTGCTGTGCGACAGAAACTGTAACGGTAGAAGCCATCTGGTGTAAATCTTCCTTCTGTTATATGGTGAAACAGGAGATAGTCTCACAATGCAAAGCCTGTCTTGAGCTCCTGGCATGGGCAGCTCTGAGCTGAGGATGAGTGAGCCAAATTAGCTGTTGCCACATCCTTTGCTTACTGGTGCAGAACAACTCCTGGCTGGGTCCTTGATTGTGGGGTCCTCACTGTGCCACCAGGGAGTAGCGAGCACCCTAGGTGGTGGGACAGAAACATGCAGAGCCTACCTCGTGGGGTGCAAGTTATGTGTCCTGCTTGCAGCTGCACATACACTGCCACACATGTTTGTGTGAGGTGCATGTGTGGAGCCAAAAGTATTTTCTAGCTTCCAGCTAGGGGAAAAAGATACATTCTTTGCATCTCACTATGTGACAGTGAGCTACACATAAAAGGGAAGCTCCTTATACCATCCTGCATAGACTGTATACCTACCTGAGGCCAGTACATGACCAGCTGGTTCCCTTGCCTGCATTTAGGTCCGTGGTGTAAATCTGGCTTCCCACATAACTGTCACCACTGGAGAATGGTTGAGAAAGCCCTCCGTTTCCTGAGCTGTCTCGGCTGTCTTTGGTTGAGAACACTCAGCTGCTGTAGAAAGAAGTGAAGGCCCTGATGCCGAAAAGATTTTGGCCTAGTGATTTTCTGTGTTGCGGTGTCTCTGTTTCATGTGCCTGGCACTGCAGCAGAATCCACGGCTCTGAGCTAGATTCAGATCTGTCAACTTCCATGCAGGCAGAACATTTCCAAGCCACTTCCATGGCTGCATAACCACAAAAGCTATTATGGTTTTAAAAGACCTTTTCTCAAACAGTATTCCAGTGTCTCTCCTTTGTGTATTTTTTTTTTTCACTTGGTAATCTGAAGAGGAAAGTGAAGACCTGCAATAAAAATACATATTAAAGCACCATCATGCATGACCAAAGCTCTGCAAAAAAAGAAAAGGGAGCCTGGCAGCACATTTGCCACGACAGCTGGGTCCAGCTGAGAGGGGCAGGATAGATGAGCTGCTGCTTCAGGATGATGCGTCCGTTGTATTCTGCAGGAGTCACTACTGGTCCGGGAGACATGCCATTAAATGGCTGTGGCATTATCCTGGGAGACGTCTGAAGAAATTGCCTATTCAAAGCACATGGTTACAGGTTAATGGCATTCTGCAGTCCAAGTCTGGTTTTGCCAGTTTCCTACAACTGCTTGAATTTTCAAAAGAAATGTGTGTTTGGTTCGTTATCACCTGCCTGGAGTTAACAGATATACCTGAGTCACTGAAGTCAGAGGTTGCACGTGGGAAACGCAGATAGCTTTCCACTCCACCGATGCGAATGAGGGTGATCCCTGCTGCGTGGTGCAGATACAGGCTGCCGTCGAGCAAGCCTCTTCCCAAACTGCAAGTAGGGCAGCCTTCATTTCACCCATACCTCATTAGACTAGTAGCACTGGTGTTATCTCATCTTGCAGAAAGAGAATGTGAGACCCTTGCTTGCCCATGCTCAGCCAACAGGTTGGAAAGAGCTACAGCTGGAAGCTTCACAAGTGCCAAGCCCCAGCGTGCTGTTAGCTGGTGGGTATTTCTGGGTGTAACGAGTGCCCGCAAGACTTTCAGGTCATGTTTCATCATTTGGCTGCAGCCAAAGCGTCATTGCTGCAAGAGCCAAATTGGCTCCACTCCATTGACTCTGATGCAACTGGACAGCTTCCTGCCATGTCCGCTTTAGCAATCATCCCGGTCCGAGGGTGAAGGCAGGTCCATACCCTGCAAACATCTGCAACTCTTCCCTCCAGCTGCTCATCACCTTGCTCTGCCTGGTGGCACCTTCCCACTCCGGTCTGCTGGTGGAGCTGGCTGTGTGGCTCTTGGCATATCTGGGAGGTGGCCTGTATGACATTCCTTATGCTGTTGCAATGAGTTGATTTTAAAGTCTTGGCAATAGAATACCTGCTGGTTTGGAAGGGTGGAGGTTTAAAAATGAATGGCGGTTGTTATCGTTCATTGACTCACACTCGTCTCTCGTAGGCATGCTTTTGAGCCATTTTGTTGTCTTGTGTCTTGTGCAAAATGGCATTCCTTGCCTCAAAGACCTTTTAGTCTTCTTGGAGGTGGAACGATCCTTGGGGAAAGGATGTTGTGTGCTTGTGCAGGACCCCTTCAGCAGTGTTCCGGCCGGTGACTAGGATCCCCTGAGAGGACTGTCATACATGCAGTAATTAATAATATTCTGGGAGTTTTGCAACAGAAACAATTTTCTCCTGTAATGGAGATTTGTAGTTTACTGACTTCAGTTTGTTGGGTTTTGAGATCTGTAGGGAGCGTCCTTTGGTGTAATGAGTATATATAACACCCTACCTAATGAGACCGAAAACCGGGCATTGTGTGGAGCAGATATCAGAGTCCTGCTCCTTAATCAAAAGCCAGCACCAATTTGACAAGTGTCACTTCTGGTCATGAATGATCTCCCTCCGTGGTAGCATGGCAAAAGAGTGTGTTCTCCAGAGGAGACCTCAGTGGCTGCTCTACAAGTTACGGGCTGGGATTTAATTATTAGCAGAGTATATGTGGCAAGGCGGAGCTGGAAGGTAGCGCCGCTGAGGAGGTGATTGATGGCCTTTTGGCTCTCTAGCGTGAAACAACAATATGTCTTTGTCTGAAGGGGCAGAAAATGACATTGGCTGACCACGGCGGCAGGGATTTATCGGTGTGCTTCAAGAGCAGAAGTTGCTGGGATCGATTCCAGTCTTAATAGGATAGTACCCGATTAAGAGGAGGAGATTTTAATTTGAAGATGCTTTCTGCCTGTTGAAATTAGTTGTGCCCAGAGCTTCTTATATAATGGTGCCCAAGACCAAGAGCCTGCTGTGCACCTGGACAGGATGCATAGTTACTGGGAAGAGCAATGGACCTGCCCCAGCTAGCATGGGAAGAGGACAGCAGGACCATAACAACCTGTGAGCTGAACCTCACTGATGCATCCTCCTAGCAAGGGATGACCTTACAGACCTGCAGCGTTCGTTGCCCTTTTGGACAATTTACCAGGAAAAAATGAGCACCTCCCTTTGGAGAGAGATTTTAAGACGTGGAAACAAATCACTGTTTTCATCAGCTACGAAGTTCATTTAGCCTGTGTTATGGGAAAATTATTACAGTCTCATAGTTATTTTGTTAAATTATGAGATAAGTTTAACATAGATGAGATCTATGTTAAATATCTATCTATTGTTTGAATTGGTAGGATATTTCTTATGACCCTTAAATGCTATAAAAACATGGCTCCCATGCCATGGGACAAAGCCCGTAGTTAGAGAAGCCATTCTACCTATGTAATTGCTGCAGAATTATTCAAAATTTACAAGCTGGTTTTCATATAAGCTTGCACTTTGCATCATATTAATTATAGCAGATGCATCTTAAATGTACCATGGGAAAAATATGCAGCCAGAAAACAAGTTCAGAGCTGGTGGGAAAATGCAATTAAAAAACCCACCCAAAACAGAATAAGCAAAGGTACCACAGGGCAAATAAATGTTGCTTATCAGTACGTAGTGAATGCCAGAGCTTACTCTTCATTTTAAAATAAATAAATAAATAAAACGAGAGAGAAACGGGGGGGGGGGGGGGGGAAGGTGTTTTAACTGTAAAAATTAATCGGAAGCTCTCATGTTATTCTATACCACAAACACGCTACCCTGCGCTAATTATTTAGGGAATGGAAGCGTAAGGCAAGCTAAGGAGAGAAATGAATAAAAGTATATGATGTCTAAATGGAATGCAGTGGTCCATTGCCTAAAGCGATACAGCCATTTCGGATATAAAGAGCAAGCTGAAGTTATTGCAGTGCTGGCTTATTCATATATTAGCACTTGTGGGATTTAACAGCAGTGAATGAAAGCAGAAGTGGGTGCAAGATTGCAAAAAAACCCTAACTGCAGAATTAAATTACTGAAACCGCTATGTAATGCATTTTGCAAGACAAATCATTTTGTACCATCAAAGGGGTTAATTCTTAAAAAAAAAGATATCTTACACATCGCAAAAATGTTATTAAGTAAGAACTGTTTTAATTAAGCAGAAAAGTTATTAAATGTACTTGTCTTCAATGAGGTTTTAGAATTCAAAATACAGCAGTATTTGAGTTTGTGTTAGGAACAGAAATCTGTGACTTTGACGAACTCTAAGAATAAGGAATTGTAAACAGCACATTTGGTTATACCTTAGGTCAAATATACCTATTAGGTCAAGTAATCTATGCCTATGGGGTCATTTCAGAGTTGTACCTGGTAGCAGTCCTTGAGTTTTTTGTCTAGGTGGGCAGTAAGTCACTCCAGGGAGTTTCTTGAGTTCCCCACCCTCGGTTTGACATCCGCTGGTTTAGGTTGAGCCCTAGTTGTGTCTTACTGATTCCGGTTCTGCCCGGTTGCACATCTTGCTCGTCCTTGTCTGCGCATTCCCTGAGGCATTGACTCAGATCTTCTCAGGTAGCCACTTTTGGGTGTCAAGCCTGAAAACATCTAGAGCCTGGCTTCAGAAAGACATACTCCGAGCCCTTGAATTTGCAGTTTCTTAGCTCAGTGCTTACAGGTGTCAGAAATTTGAGCACACAGGAGCTTATTAGCCATGGCTTGCTCTCCCCCCAGTCCAATGGGTACATATTTGCTTAGCATCACCCTTCTTGAGTCTCCGATCTGCCAGCCAGGGCTAGTTGCACAGTAAGGAATTGTGCTGCAGAGCATGGGGACAGCATCACCCCACAGGGTTTCCTGATCCTCTGTCCTAAAATGCACAATTCAAGTAGCTCCCATTGGCAAGCGATAAGCCTTGCCCTATTTCTTGCTACCCCCTTCCTTTCTGGCTGAGAGCAGGGTGAATGCAAGGACCAAAGTGAAGGTAGTGGCCATGGTGTGGTGGAGCCCTGTCCCAGCTGTCTCCTGGCACCAGGCTGGGTAAGACTATTGGTGCGACAGCAGAAGCTGATGATGCTGTGACCAGATTTTTTTCCAGGAACTCAAATTAACAAGCCGGTTGCTTGGCTGGGTAGCTGTCTACACTGAGTTTGGCACAGCTGCCGTAGCTCATTTCTCCGGTTGGAAATGCCTTATGAGTAAGCAGAGCTTAAATCCAGCCAGCACGGGAGGGCAGGACGACACATGCAATTATTGTCCCAAGCTCCTCCTCTCCACAACTGTATCTCACCTCAGCTGCATCTCAGTTGCAGTGGTGTTGGTGAGTATAATGGAAACGCTGGGCTCTTGCCACAGGCCATATCCACAGTAACATTTGTAACACGTAATGAGGTGAGGTCTGTACCCATTTCTCTGTGCACACCTGCCCCCATATCACTTTATTCTGGCCATGGGGGTTTCTGTGACTTGCACTGGCTGCTGCTTCTGGCAGTCACTGGAAGGCTGTTGCATTTTGGGAGAAGTTTTTGGGAAAGGGTTCTGCTAGGAGGCCTTCATCTTGCCGAGGAAGCCAGAGGAGGAAGATCATCTGTGTGGCCCATGCAGAATATGAAGGCAGCTTTGAGGACTATGGCAAGGAGAGGAAAGGTGGCTAAACCACCTTGCAGGAGTGCTCAAGGATCTGAGCGTCATTTTAAATGGCCATAGTCAGAAGACAGTGATGTTGCACAGGGGCTTCAGGTGGGAATTAATCTCTCTTTATTCCTGGGTTAGGACCTGATGATGGCGCCCATGACAGCATCGCCTTTGCAGAGCACAGAGGAGTATGTACGAGGTCCACGGGTGCTGTGTCCGCTGTGGAGCAGAGCTACCTGCCTCCCGTGGTGCATCCTTGGGGAAAAGGGAGAGGGTGGGTGCTAAAGCAGTGGGATCTCCCCCAGCACATATCCCTCTTGGCCACAGAGAGGGGAAACCACCCTTGAAATCCCTCATGCCTGCATAGCCACAGCAGGTGATGACATTAGCCAGCCCAGACGCGCTGAGGGAGCCCTTGGGATTTCCCCCCGGTCCATGTAGCCCAGCTGATGCTTTTGGCACATCTACAAAAGTATTTGCTTCTTAAGGAACACTTTATACTTAGCCACAAAGCATTATAGACAGGTTGTAGCAGTAATCCTCTTTCAACTCCAGCGATGGGGGAAAAAGGGCAGAGGGAGCCTGCATGGCCCCACATAGCTACAAATCCAAGGAGCAGCATCAGCAATGCACAGGAGTTCCAACCTGTCCCACTTGGGTCTCTGCCCAGCCCAGCACACTGCCAGCTCCCACTGGGCACCGAGCGGTCATATCTGAGCTAGTTGATGACACTGTGTTTTTATTTAGTGCTTGCTTATTCCTCCACCCCCAAACATATTACTCTTTCCATTCCTGGAGGGACAGATTAGGCAAAGGAATGTGTCCTTTGCTGCTGGCAGCTCGGTTTGGCTGCTGTTTTCTTCTCCTGATGTTTTTAATAAGGGAGGAAATGGCTGTTCATCTCGGGGAGAGCCATTCTGTCATAAGCTGACATTCCCTGGGATTTGTTTTTATTAGCTCAGCTCTGGTGTACAGGCACTGCCAGAGCTGCTCATTGATTTTCCCAGCCTGGATAATATCTCGGCTGCCTGCTCACCCTGCTGTGGTTGCTACCAGGGCTCCTGTAAGTCCTCCTGCACAGGTTTCCATCAGTGCTCTCCTCCTGCCGCTCTTGGGCCCACTGGAGCAAAAGCAGGGCTTTATTCCAAAGCCAGGGAAATCTTCTTTCACTGGGCTTGGGGTCAGGCTTCTGCCTAAATCATAAATGTAAAACATACTTAATAGAGAAACCCTTTCACTGAAGTGGATTATTTTATTTCTTTCAATTACTCATTAAATCATTCCTATGCTGAAAATAATCTGCATGTCAGCTTACCTGTAAAACTAGCGTAGCTTAGTGGTAACAAAACTCAGTGGCTTGCATGCTGGGCCATGTAGCACTGGTCTTGACAGCTATGGTGCATTTGGGCAAGGAGGTGTTTGATTGATACTGCCAAAAAATTGTCCCTTGGACTGATGTCTGGTATCTCCCATGAGCTCTTCCAGTTGCCCATGTCTTTGGGGAGATTATCAAGAAGCAAGAGTTGACTGTTATCGATAGACTGGTGGTTTCAGATGTATTTCGCATGCCTTAGGGACCCTAGGGCTTGCAGGATGCTGGAAGGATAGGATTAGCGTGTACGTCAAAGCTGCTTTATCCAGGGAGTACTTGAACAGTGCTGGGCAGGGTAAAGAGAAGATTTGCTCCTCTTGCATGTCTCTGAGGCTGAGGGACCAGGCTCGGAGACTGCGACCTAGGTACAAAATCTTGGTGTGTTATTTATAATACTTCACCCTGGAATGCCATATCCCAACCATGTAAACCAGGCATGTTGCTCCCTTATTTGTCACATAGCGATCAGGTGATGGCAGGCATAATATCATGACACTGAGGAGTGATTACCACAATTCCTCCTTTTCCCATATTAGTCTGCTTTGTGGCCTGTGGCCACACAGTATTTTAAAAGTTTCAGTCTCCAGCAAAAGGTAAATTCCCTTTTGTTGGACTTGCTGGTGTAAAAGCTCTGGATGTGCCTGGCCTGGGGGCAGTTGGGACTGCCATGGGAAGGATACCAGCGCTTACCAACTCTTCCCTGACCCATCGGCTCTGCCATGACACCTGAAATTGGGCATTCCGAACAAGATGGAGCACACCCAGCCTTTGAAATCCAGCTCAATTCTTCTCTTGGACTTTACTAGAAAAGCTACAAATTCATATTTTTTCCCCTGAGGTGTTTTTAAATTGCTCTTGTTCCCAGTTTATTGTTATTATTCCTTTTTGTTTGTTCTTTTGTGAGTTTGTTGAGTTTGGGGAGGGGGGTTGTAATTACGGAGAAGTTGGTTTTTATGGTTGTTTCTCAGCACTCCAGGGATGGGTGTTATGTACATAAAATCAGTATTATCATTACGATTAATATTAAAAAGAAGAGTAGTAAGAGTGATAATAATAATACAGCAATTAAGTCTGCGTTTCTTGCTAAGCATGGTAAGCTTCATGGGCAAGCGGCCCTTCCCTGAGGAAGACCATGAACCTAGATGGCAGGATCCCTTTCCAGGAGCAAAAACATCCCTAACTCCTGCATTGTGTCTTAAAGTCAGCAGAGTTATGGTTTCATGAGAGAGGTACAGGAGCTGAGACCTGTGAAATTCATCTCATGTAGGGGAAGGAAGCCCTCAGAGAGGGCCCTGTGCCAGGCTAACTTTGTCTTGGGATAGATGGATCAGTTCCGTCGGCTGCATCTGGATGGGATGGATGCATCTGGCCGAAGTCTGCCTGGTTTCTTTCTCCTTGCATCCACCCGCATTAGCTGTCTTGCCCAGCTCAAGAGCTCTTGGTTACTTCAGCCTGGCAGGGCGATCTAATCAAGTGAGCTGGCGAGGTTGTTGAGGGAGGTGTTCTCCTGCCGATCCCCAGCAGCCTCAGATGAAAGAAAATATGATTTGCAAGATGCAAGTTTTGTATTAACATTTTTTCACACTGAGTTAAGAGGGACGGATGAGCTGAGATAAAGCAATGCGCGGCCGCCAGGAAAACAACATGCGCTTCATCTTCTCAGTTTTCTGGGTGCTGCTGAAGAAGATGGCTGGAATAGGCATTTCTGTCATGATCTACGGTAAACACACAATGATTTCTTGCCTTTCTGTTGGACTTGTGACCCCTGGTTCCTTAGATACTGGAAATACTCAGGAAGAGCTGCAACAGCATTTGGGGAAAGGAGCCCTCATCTCTCCACCTCCAAGTCTTCCTGGAGAGAAAACTTCCAGCATCGAAGAGATGGAGCGGAACGTCACTCCCCATCTTTCATTATCATTTGATGCCTATCACTCATGCTGATAAAGCCAAAGAGCTGAAAGGTTTGAGCTGTTTCTCACGGGTGCTGACATAGCAGAGTGTATATCAGGAAAGGACTGACATTTGATGTGGGTTTATCATTGGCAAGCAGGCAAAGAAAATGGATAAATTAATCACCTTTTCCCTCCGTCTGTCATAAGCTTTTATCCCACAGGGAGGAAAATGTTTCCAGTTTGTCCTGGCTTTTTGAAGTGTGACACTATTGTATTTGCCAGCCTACATAATGCCTAAGTCATCAAAATGCCAGAAGTGGAGGGGAACATGAATACCACTTATAACACAGCCTGGTGGACCACAAAGCTGTGTTTCAAGCCTCTCTGGTCTTTTTGAAAAGCCCCCGGAGATTTCCAGCCAATCTTTTCCTCAGCTCATTGACTCTAACCACTTAGCCCCAAGCAGCCGTCTCGTGACTCACCATGTATTTCTTATTTACATTTTACTAAGTAATGATATCTCTAATTTCACCGCATCTGGTGGAAACTTGGAAAGTTTTATAGCCTGAATAAGGAATAAGGTGGTGGGATACCCTTGGTGTCAGAGTCCCAGCATCCCCCCTCCTCTTTCTGGGAGGGACGTGCTTTGTAAGCCCAGGAGCAATCCAGCAGTGTTTTGTCAGCAGAGCCACGGCACACCTATTCTGCCCCTTGCAAAACTTTGTTCTGGGTTGCCAACTTTGCCACTGCAATGACCATGTTTGCATGGCTTTGGGGTAAAATCATGTTACAAGTTCATCACAGGGAATCACTCACTTTCTAGGCTGTCTTAAAATCACTGTTTTGTTACAATTTAAAAGCAAATTCACGTTAAAAGGTCTGTCTTTTTTTCTGGGTAGCGTTCCAGGGATCAGTCTGACTTCCCAGGAGTTTTAAAATATAGCTCCGGGGTTTGAAAAGGAAAAATGAAACTTTCTTTCTCCTTCCCCAGTGAGAAAAAAAACCAACAAAGACGTTTAAGCGATCTCTTTCTGTCCAAAGCCTCCAAGCTCATGTGTATCTGTGAACGTTTAAAGAGTCTTTTTTCACTGTTGGTAAATGCTTGTAATGGACTTGTGGTTGTAATCTCCACGATGCTGTTAGCATGAAACATTTTTACACTTGAATCACAGCGTTCAATGGTTCTTCATACTGTGTGTCCGCTCTTTTGCCGTGTTTGTAAAAGATGGAGCTGCACGCAGGACTAGCTATGACTTCTCAGTATTCAACAACAGCATCATTGTTTCTAGGATATTTTGGGGTCACCTGCAGCTTGCCACTTGCTTTGGAGTCTGTGTTTCAGGTTGCAGCTTTCTTCATGCAGGATTCAAGTCTAGGTCCATTTAGTCTTTTTGCTACTGGTCCCTTGCGTCACAGCTTGGTCAGTGGATACAAATAATTGGGGAAGGGTCTCAGACAAACTCACTCTGTGTCTGGGATGGATTAGAAGTCATGCAGCACATGACTGATGATTTTTTTGTTTGTTTTATCTCCAGCACAGCGATGCAGTCCATGACCTGCTCCTGGACTTTATCACGTGGGTTGGCATCCTGCTCTCACTGGTCTGCCTCCTGATCTGCATCTTCACCTTCTGCTTCTTCCGTGGGCTGCAGAGTGACCGCAACACGATTCACAAGAACTTGTGCATCAGCCTCTTTGTGGCAGAACTCCTCTTCCTCATTGGCATCAACCGGACTGACCAGCCGGTAAGAGGCAAAGCACTTTCTCTTCCCACCACAGTCTCTCATCTCAGAGTGTATTGGATGTTTGACCACGTAGTGAGACATGTTCCAGTGCTGCCTTAATTCCATGCTTGAGTCCTCACAGGGTTGGGCCCCTGGTTGTTAACTGGGAGTCAAATGCTGATGTCTGCTGTGATTTCAGAGTCTCTATGTGTGTTGTTTGTAAATAATGAGGGTGTGTATGTTTAATAAGCAGGTTGCAAAAATGTGTGCTTATACTATGTACATCTTCATATGTTTATTTGCCAGATTGTGCACATACCTACCTTTGTATCTTTGAATATAATTTATATACGCAGAGATGTGTCTATTTTAAAATAGTTCACACACATTTTCCAAGTGAAAAAGAAGTACTTCCTTTGGAGAAGGAAAGATAAGAACTCCCTCGTTCTTATTAAACCTCCCAGTAAGAGTAATCCTGACTGTTGCATTAATTCAGCATGGTACAAACACCTTCCCTTGCTCTTTTCAATCCACATGCAGATTGCCTGTGCCGTCTTTGCTGCCCTCCTGCACTTCTTCTTCCTGGCAGCTTTCACTTGGATGTTCCTGGAGGGGGTGCAGCTCTACATCATGCTGGTGGAGGTTTTTGAGAGCGAACACTCCCGGAGGAAGTACTTCTATTTGGTTGGCTACGGCATGCCTGCACTGATTGTGGCCGTATCAGCAGCGGTGGACTACCGGAGCTACGGCACGGACAAAGTGTGAGTGGGGCTTGGCACTGCTTGGACCTGGCCAGGAGGGATGGGACTAGGGACAACAAAGTGAAGTGAAGAGACCTGGCAGGCAAAGGAGTCTTGTGCAGGCAGAGCTCAGCCAGGAGACATGCCTTGCCTTATTTCTGTGTCTCCAACACAGTCCCTGATGATACAGGACAAATTCCCCACTGTGAAATGATTTGCAAAGGTATTTTCCTGGGGAAGTCAATCAGGGAAAATTTTATCACATCATTGCATAACATCAGGAGAGGTGGCTGTCCCAAGTCTCGGTTTGGTACTGTATCAGCAAGGTCATCCTTCTTCTCTAACCAAAGAGTATTTCTCATTTGGATGATGAAACACTGCTTTCTTCTTCCTCTTTTTTAAGTGTTCTATCAAATTAACAGAGCCTGCAAGCAAAATAGGTGGTGACTGGAGTGCATTAGACTCTTTGCAAATTGGAACAGCTACATCATCTATCATTATGAATATTCTTAAATGTTTTCAACATTGCTGAAGCTGGTATCAAAGCACAATTTAGATGATCATGCAACACCGTCTAATGGAAAACAAAGGGAAAATCGAGCCTTTGATTTTCTTTGCCAGCTTTGTTATAATAGCACTAACAATATGTTTTTATTGACTTTTTTTTTCCTTTCCCTTGTCAGGCTGCCTTACCCCTGTCATTTTAACCGAGTTAAGGGCTCGATGTGAAGTCATACATAGCAATGAGCCCGTGGTGTTTTTAAAGCTCTTTTTTAGCATAGGTCAGGTCAGGCCGTGGAAGCAGTTGATAATCTGTTAAATTCAACTGCAAAATTTTTTGCCTGAAACCTTATTGTTACATATGAACCTGATTCCTTGCAGAAGCAAATCTGTAGGGCAGTGGAGCTGCTCATGATCTATCACCGTGCCAGCAGGTAGGCTTGAATCCCAGCTGGATATTTGCTCCCACGAGTAGGAGAATAGCAACCTGAATTTGTATAAATGTCATACTTTTTGAAAAGGAAATGGCCCACACAGATAAAGGTAGGAGGGAGTAAGTTTTCAAAGATCTCTACTAATTTATCCAAAGTAGTTTGACCGACTTTGACAGGCTTAGGGGGCAAACAAAAAGTAATACAACACGTGATTACAGTTTCTGGAGAAGACTGTTTCCATCAGCTCCCACCTGCTTTCTGCCCCAACCAACTCTTCTGTTCACATCCCCTCTTGAGTGATATATAAGCCCCCGTTGAATCAGGTATTGAAACATTCTGCCTTGTCCCTTTAGACAAATTTATTCTTACTGCAGTGTTTCTACAGAGGACGTATCTCTTCACAGTGGCCTACATGGCGCACGTTGAGCCCCAAATATGTTGCAGCCAAAGGGCCATGCGTCTGGCTCCCTGGAAAGCCAGCCGATATGCTCCCGCACATCTGCCATCACTGGAGCTGTGTCACCACTGGTCCGGTTCGCTGTCTGGTGTTTTAGTGGCTGCCTTCCACGCTGTTCACCCTGTGACTTCTGCAGCGTTACCATCACAGGGCTTGTAGCACCAGAGCATTCCTTTTGACTTCTCTGTCAAATTTTGGGCTGCCTACCAAGAAAACCCAGCATGGCAGCTAGTTTGCAATGAAAGCTAGCACCAACTGCGTTCTCTTACAGTGCTCTGTAACTGTTGGGTGTTGAAAATGTCTTACTTTGTTCCCTCTTAGTAAAAAGACATCCCCAAGCCCAGGGTATCGCTTTTGACATGAGACAGCAGTTGATTTGCACCCGCCCTCGCCTTTGCGAAGTCCCTCGTGATGCTCTGTAGGGTCAGCCCAAGTACCAGTGTAGGTTGTGGGAGATGACAGCACGCAGCAGGCTGGCTGTAGAGAGTGGGAATGTACAGCACCTAACCACAGCTCCATGGTGCTCCGATAAAGCACCGTGGTAGCTTTGCATTGCTGAAATGTTTCCGCTCCTGTTAAATGAATATATGGACCTTTGTGAAGCCCAGCAGAATAAACATATTCCATGGAATGCGCTGCATTTTCCCAAGAGGCCTTGCGTGCCCAAATGTTTCCATGGCATGGGAGGTACAGGCAGAAAACTTGGCTGAAATTCGCTGGAGGTGAACAACAAAACTTTGCTATCTTTGTGTTGAAGAGGCAGCAGTCCTATGTCTATGCCAGTAAAATCTCTCTCCTTCCCCACAGCATAAAGTAGTATTTTTAATGATTAAACATGTACATATAATATTTTGCAAATAAATATTTACAGATATTTGCAGAGCCTAAAATATTTATTTACAATCTCTAATTCCAGAGTGCTCAATTTTATCACGTTCTCATAGTGGAAAATAAAAAACATACAATATGTTTTGTATAACTATCATGCTCCATCTGGTTGATGGATGATGATGTATTTTTCTGTATAATGTTATTAGAAGGGTAGAACTGATTAGAATTTGTAGTGAACTATATGCCAGGCATACATAATTTGATTGCAAGAAGTTGCTTGGTTTTGCCGGATTTTGTAAAACATCCTCTGGAATATATTACTTGCCTCCCTCCATTATTTATTGCATTTGTTTAAGCAGGACTTATGGAGCTGTTAGTGTTATTTGTTTTTTGCCTGGCATTTGGTGCCACCATTCATACATCTCAGAATGATTTGCTTAGACACCCAGTGTAGGTTTTCTTGATTTCATTTTCCTTTCTAAATCCAGCCCTCCTGTAACACATACCCAGATTACATAGCCAGAAACAGGCGGTTGTTCCTTTCTCTGTTTCTTTGATCATCACTTGGTACTTGTGATTTTCCAAAGCATCCCATGTCCTAGTATTCATATTGGCGTTTTGGAGTAGCTGCCCAGTAAAGATACTCTCTTACATTTAATTATTCCAAGGGTTGGAATGAATACTTTTCCTTTTACTATTTTTTTTGTTTAGGAGCAGTTCAAACCACTCATGTTAGGAGATTAATGTGCTTCTATAACCAAGCAGCAGCGTAGTGATTCTATTAAAAGATCATCCCATTCAGCAGGGACTACTCATGTGAGCAAGCTGAGCTGTGTTTGGCCCTTTCCCCCCAAATAAATCAGAATTGTTGAATCTCACCTTGTCCTGATTGTAATTTCTAAAGTAAAGGTGAAAAGCAGGACACCCCACTGCAGATGTGGTCCCCTAACATTGCTGAAGCGATTCTGGCGATGCTCACATGAACTTCCAAGTGACCATTTCTTACATGCCAGGTTTTCAGCTGCTGAGTCTTCAATGTCCACATCTCAAGTTTTGCTGCAAAAAAGAAGATACTGGAATTGCAGTTTTAAAAATTTACATCATTTGCCTTGTCCTGTGTGTTAACCAAATCCATTCATCTCTTAGCCAGATCTGATGTCAAGCATTGCAGTGGGCAATGCTGCAAAATGCAGAGAGAAAATAGCATTTGCAGTTGTTATTAGTGTTTGAAAATAACTTGTGTCTAAAATTCAGTAAAAACTGGATTAAGACTTTAGCAGCCTCCCTTTGAGAGGACTCATTCAAGTAGCAGGCTGTCCAAAATCGACAGCAAGAAGCTATTCCATATCCCCATACTGTCCTGTGTTTCGTATCAACGCCTCTTACAGATCTCAGAGGAAAGCAGCTATGCTTTGAATGGTTCAATATATTTTAGAAAACATACTTTTAGGTATATTCATCCACTGGTGATCAAATTCATCGTGACAGGAATCTCTCTATTGTTTCTCCCCCTCCGTCCCCCCTTTTGGTATGCTGTAAAGCAGGATATACATGGTAAGCAATCCAGCTGTCAGAAAGCAAAATGAAAGCCCGCTGTATGTACACAGCCTCCGAGTCCATCAGCCATCCGCCGACATTTTATGCATGTTAATGTTGCTCGGAAAATAGCTTCTAACAACACGGTCTGTCTTGGGTGGCTCCACTGAACTTGTTTCATTTTCAGCGTTCGTGCCGGGTATTTGGAGGAGGAAGCATGAGCAATGTGGACGCTGGACTATGTTAGGCAGAACCTGTATTGCACCCTTGAAAGGCATGTCTTGTGCATACATATCCCATTACCGCACCCAGACAAGGAGGCTGTATAGCCACGTGAAACAAACCGCCGAGCTCCCATGAACAACATGATATGTTTAGGGCTCTTCAAATTTTATGGTCCAGTGGCAGCTAATGATTGTTTATTGGTTATATTTAATGCACACCAGGGATAGTTTAGCATTTGATTTCTCTTCATGCAGAAAATAGAGTAAACTCTTTGTAGTCTTTATTACTTGGGAAAAGCTTGAGGTGAATATAGCGACTTGTCACTGTGGAAAAGGAGGAAATTAAAAAGTAAAGGGAAGCAGCACCACGGAGCTCATTACAAGCACTGAAAACACTGGTGTGACTCTTGGAAGAAGCAATGGTGTTTTGAGCAACATTCCCTGCATCCACAGATTTTCAGATAATCCGTTCTGCCTTGTGCTGAGCCCTGAAGCAGCTCGTTTGCTTAATGGCAACAGAGTCTAAACTTGTAATGCGGCAAGTCCATGTTCACAGTGCAGCTGTGCATGGGGGGGTCAGAAGTAACTCGGCAGCCCAAGATTAGCAACTTTGGGAAGTGAGTTGCCTGATTGCTTCCTTGTTTTGAGGAGCTCATTTATGCAGCTCATTGTGTGTGTGCGTTTTTGTCTTTTAAGGGGAGAAAAGCTCAGTGTGGTACTTGTCTGATTAGCAATTTACAGCTCCTCAATGCAATTGGCGGGATGCCTGTGTTTTGATGTTTTGGTCTTAATTTGCATTTTTAATGAGGTATGACTTAAATGGGTTCAAAGTTGCATCTCTTCCTGATGACCACAAAAACCCAGCTTTTTGCAGTCCCTCTGTGGATTAGGGGCAGTCCTGCAGCTTTCTGTTTAGTTGCCCAAGACTGAGTGTCATGCACGATTTCATAGAAAGGCTATTTTTCTATTCAAACAAGTAAAAAATGACATCATGTTCTTCAAAGCGTGCAGAGGCACACAAAAAAAGCCTTCTCCGGTTTTCGCAAGCTGTACGCTTGCTTACGTGAAGCCATCTCTCGTTGGAAGGGGACCCTTTTGCTCCATGCCAGTACCCCACTTATCCCGAGGGCTGGACCTGTCTTCTCAGCTGTTTCCCATCCACAGCATCCATCTCTTGTCACTGAATTGTGCTCACAACCAAAGAGACAGATTTTTTGAGGGGAAGGGGTTGGAAAATTTCATCCATTTGGCTGGCTGGAAAGGAAACCAGTTGCTTTGCGCTTCTTTGCTCAGCCCTGCACGGCTTTTCCCTTGTGCTGTATTTCAGCTTTCACCGATTTTCCCTGTGTCCCAATCTATATGCATTCGAAAACAGCTGCATCAGATGTGACCATATGGCTGGTCATCATGCTTTAAGGAGTAAAGAGAGGGTTTATGTCTTTCCTCTTCCCTGGGCTTTCCAAGAGCCAGCTCGCTCCTTGTGCTGTAGGAAAACCAAGTTGCTTGGCACTGTGCTCCTGACTGCTGTGCAGCAGGGGCTGGGAGATGTTTTGAATGTTAAACTGGCAAAAAAGTTCAAAATGTTTTAATTTAAAAAAAAAAAACCACCAACCCTCTGCGTCCTCTCCCACACACCAGCACTCTTATTATCAGTAGAAAAAAGTTGTGGGGCTGCATATTCCCTGATTTATATGTGGCAGCTGAGGCATAAGCACTAGTTACGCTTTTTTCCTATGGGATGGGGTAGGTATAAAGTCTGAAATGCCATGTAATGTGTGAGCTGCTGCTATGCGGATGTCTATTTTCAGGGATGGGGGGGTGTTTTTTACAGGGACTTCATTACCTTGAAACATCTATTCCTCTCTCAAATCTAGTTGCAATTGGGCGACATTTCAGATGTTGTTATGGGTGATACACAGATGTCATGATCGCATAAACCCTTTCCTATAGCAAATCAGACTCAAATAGTTTCTAGTCACTTGTGTTGTTCCATTACCAGCTGCATCTAAATCACCTTGAACTTCAGCAGCCTCAGAGGAAACAAGATTTCCCTGCAGTCGCTCTGAAAGCCTCTGTTTGCCTCTCGCGTTAAGATTTTGATGCTGTCACGTGAAGATCTTGGATGAACAGCTGTAGAGGCAGTTCAGGAGTGACAGTCACGGAAGTGACAGTATTTTAATTTGTGACAAATAGCGGTATGGCCATATATAGAGAGATACATCTTCAACACTGACGAGACCTGAAATTTATATGGTCAGGGAGGGAAGTGAGAAGCTTTCTCTACATTTTTGAATTTATTCATACCTTGGCTTCTCCCAGTCATAGAGGTTCACAGCATGTTTTATTCTCTCGTCAGATGGCTCCTGCTGATCTCTTCCATGAGGCTGCTGGCACAGACCTTTCTGTCTGTTGCAAAGTCCATTGGAAGGGAAAAAACATTCAGCACATGTACTAGAGCTGTCATTTGTAAGAACTGCTGTCTCTTCCACCATGATAAATTCATATATACAGATCCTGTTACTTGCCTAATTATGAAATTCCATCGGATGTTTAGTATAAGAGTGGTTTTATGCTTTCTTAGTCCTCTGTGTATAAACGGAGCTGTGATTTGCAGCGTTGCAAACACGACAAGATATTATTATTTTAAACATCATGTGAAAGTTTCTTGGAATTTATATTCGTCTGTCTTGTAACCAGTCACTTCCATTTTATCTTCCTGTCGCCTGGAATGAGCTAGGAATGGAAATGTAATTTCCCAGGGGCCTTAAAATATGTGGGGAGTATTAAATGCGGTTGAAATTAAGCGATTAATAATTTAGTTTTAGGCCATGAATCAACTTCATGTGATAGCACAGACCATATGCAACCCTTGAAACATTAGTGGAAACAAAACACTCCGGAGGTTCAGGGAAATAAAACGCTCTAAAGGGGAAGTTGCTAAACCTAATTAAACCTCAGCCTTCTGTTATCCAAATCGTGCTTCCTATTTGCACCAAATTCGCTCTGATCCGCTTGCTGGAGAAATGTCATCTCGCTTGACAGTTGACAGACAGCTTGCATTGCATCAGAGCCAGAGAGGGAAGACGAGCTTAAAGCGAAGAAGCAGCTCTATGGATGCTCATCGGACCCCTTCCTTAAAAAAACACCACAGTTTTAAGGGTTTTTTCCGACAGATGCAGAAAGCCTTTAGCAACTAGGCCTTGTGCCATTTTCTCCCTGCTTCCTCCAGAGGTAATTATCTTACTCCATCAATAGCGCTGTCAGAAATTGGGCACATAATTCAGCATTTGAATGAGCAAGCAATGTAATATTTCCTGTCTCCCACCGGCGTGTTTTGCAGCTCACATTCTTCTCTGTCACTCGCTCACTCTTGATGTACGTCCTGGGTGCAGTCCTTGAATGCCTTCTCTCCCCTGTGTTTCATTACAGATGTTGGCTCCGACTTGACACCTACTTCATTTGGAGCTTTATAGGACCGGCGACCTTGATAATTATGGTAAGAACTCCTAATTAACTACTCCATCTCTCAGGTCAAGAAATAAAACTTTTGCTGTCCCTTTACTCTTTATCTTTAATTTACACAGATTAATTTGAGAAAGGCATGTTCTTCTTTGACCCCACCTGGCACAAGCAATTAGACTCTCATTACGAGAGGCTCTTGGCATTGCAAAATACTTGATCAAAACGGGCTGGGGATCTTCAGAGCGGGTGCTTGCAGAGTTTGGTGTCTACCAGTGGACATTTAGAAATGCCACACTCTATTTTGATGACCCTCACTGCCCCTCCAACCCTTTTGAATTTCAGAGTGAAGCTTTGCATCAATCATGCAAAAAAGGGAAATCTAGGGTGTGGGGGAAAGAAATAATGTCCAAAGTGGAAGAGAGGTTTGGTGGGGTTTTTTACTCCCCAGCAGAAGTTGAAGCTCGTG
The DNA here is from genome assembly GCF_929443795.1 of Astur gentilis. Classification (NCBI taxonomy): domain Eukaryota; kingdom Metazoa; phylum Chordata; class Aves; order Accipitriformes; family Accipitridae; genus Astur; species Astur gentilis. Next base: position 28,876,062 of record NC_064891.1, read on the forward strand.
TGACTTCACGGTTAGCACATTGCCAGCGTATCAGCTAACACGGCAACAAGGTAGAGAACACAACTTTAGAGGCAGCTGGAGTTTTCTTATACTTTAATCGCTACAATATGGCTTAAATAAACCATCCTTTGTTTTAAATAGACTACAGTTTGGCTAACACAGCAAACCAGGCACTCTCACTTCAATGCAGACATTGTCCCTGCTTCTCCTGCTTCTCCTGCAACTGGAGGCCATTTCAGCAGTCTTCCACATGAGGGAGGGGGCCACGCCGCCCCCTACAACTGTTGGGTTTCTTTTCCCTTAAGCAATTCATTCATAAAAAGGTATCTTCCCTTTTTGATTATGTCTCAAACCCTGGCCTGGGCTTTTTGGGGAACTCCTTTCCAGGAATTGGCAGCCTTGTTAACACTGAGGCATTGAAACACCATCGCATCTTTTACAGAAAACGTCAAACTCTTTTTCCTTTTTATTTTTCAACTTTGCATTGTGCTAAGCATCTTCAGTAGTCGTGATTTCCCTGCTCATATCCCCTGTTACACCACATTTAAAAGATCTATTCATGGAAAAATACGCTTTTTTGCTTCATTACAATGGGGCCGGCTAAGCAAGATGCTTGCAGTGACTTTTCACAACTGTACATCTCTCAGACGCAGAAAAGCCGTTACAGCAAATATTTTTAATTTTCCATAATGTCATTTGAAGCACTACAGTTGTTGTTGGAACCAGTCCTGTATCAGTAACGTATGCACCGCCATGGCTTTGGTAATGCTGTGGCATCACCAGTCCTGCAGTCTACAGGCCAGATCACTTTATAAAATGTTTGGCAATTTTCGTGATTCAGTTGCCATAAAACTATAGCAAGAGCTAATTTCCTACAGCAACTCCTCTGTTACAGAGAAGCAGCTGACTTTCTCCCCATCGTGTTGTGCTGTGTCAATTAACCCTTTTTTCCCCTCCCCACCATTGCAGCTTAATGTCATCTTCCTTGGGATCGCTCTCTATAAAATGTTTCATCATACTGCCATACTGAAACCCGAATCTGGATGTCTTGACAATATCAAGTAAGTGGCTGGGTTTTTTTCTTTCTTTCTGCCTGTTTCTGTCTTTCGCTGTTTATGCCCCTGTTCCTCTCTGAGGAACATAGAGGGGAACCTACTCTGCCAGCAGCAGTGATAACCAGGGGCAATATGTTGGGTTATGGCACTGCAGAGTGGTTTCTAATAGGTACCAACAAGTAGCTGATGATGAAGCACTGTCTTTATTGGGATTTGGCTGCCAGTGGTGGCATTTTCCATTCAATTTTGCATGAAGGAAGCAAAGTTGTGTTTGCTGTCCTTGAAGCAGGTAACCTCCTAGTCCCTTTATGTAAAAGGAAATCGTGCCCAATAATTACTGGCTAATTATTGCAGTCTCTACAGGGAAGGTGTTGAAATTGTTGATCGTTACTATTTCTCTGTGCTCTGAGGGCGGCAGTCTTACTTCTTTTCCGTTTGTTTTGGCCCCGGACAGATTTAATGACCCGAATTCTCCCCAGAATCTGATTAGTTTCAGCAAAGTTACCGGGGGTTTACCTGGGGGTGCCCACATCAGAGGATGTGCTTGCCAGCCAAGGCATGTTTTGCCCTTGGAATCGGTTAACATCTGACCCTGGGCATCTTACTGTCTAGCAAGCTGCTTCATTATATTGATAGAATATTAGTCTCCGTCAGTGCCTGTTTATTCAAGTACCTCTGGCTTTAATTACTCGCTTCAAAAATACAAGTGGGATTTCAGGTGCAGCGCGTGATAAGATGGGGAGCCTGCTAATTAATAAAACCATCTAAAGAACTTCAGGAGGAGGAAATTGTTGGGAGTCAGCACTTTACTGCCCGCCCAGGAAAGGAGAGCATTGTGCGACACAGCTGGAAGTGGGTTCTCCCCTCTCTTCTGTGGTGGGAGCAGGAGAAGAGGTGCAAGGGGAGCTCATTAGGAGATGACTGAATTGCACAGTTGCAAGGCAGTTCTCGGCAAGGTTATTGTTCCTACTGCTGAGCCAGATGCGGCTTTAATTTAAACTAGGTCAGTCCTTCCTTAAAAGTTCCCCAGCAGGCAAGGCTTGCAATGCCACTGGTGTGCCATGACCTGCCGTGGTCCTTTGGGTGAAGTTTTAGTTTCTTATGTGCGGCTTCTTCTTCAAGGGTTGGGAGGAAAGGGGACCAGAGCCTGTGCACATGCAGGAGACCCCAGTGAGTTCCAGCGCCCACAGTGCACTCGTTCGCCATGTCTGTCCATGCCCAGGTTACGGGCAGGCTGCTCTGTGGTGTGCCTCTGTTTCTCTTGCCATCATTTAGCTATAAGGTGAAATTGGAGGAGCAGTCCCTCCTGGACGTCCAGGGCTGAACCCAGCGTGATAATCTTTCATTCGGTCTTGGATGAGGTGTTAAAGGAATGGTACATTTAATAACACTTATTAATATGACTGCTCGTCATGCATTAGCGCTATGGGATTGCTTGCTGAGAACAGTCTTTCTAAGGTTACCCACACAAAATCTGTCTAGAAAGCTTTGCAGTATGACATTTAAATTAAAAAGGTGGTGGGGGGGGGACGGACGGACACAAAGCCCTTATAATTAAAGCAGAAATAATAATTGCCTACTGAATAATCTTGCTTGTGCTAATCTTTGTTTAAAATGCCAGGAATTTATATAACCAGTTACGTCAATTATAATGTCATTGTAAAATATTTTATAGGTTCTTTGGCAGATGAGTGTCTATTCCTGATTTAACTTCATTAAAATGTTTTGAAAACACAACCAATTAAAATACTTTAAAGTATGTTGCTGTTGATACCCTTCCAAACATGTTGCTTCATTGCAAATGATTTTTTATGCTTGAAAAAATAAGAGAAACATAATATAAACTCGGGAAGACCCCAAGCTCACCCTAGGAAGTTTATCAAAACAAGAATTTCAGAAGGGACTTGATTGTAATTTCTGAATACCTAAGCAGGACAAAGTTAAGTCTCTAAATCCAAGGCACGAGTTGTCTCGATATTGGATATGCTTGAGTTAGGAGAAGGTGCAGATTTCTAAGAGAGAAGGGAATACCTTTGAGGGAGCTTTCCTAGGTTTGTGAGGGGCTTGCAGTCTCTGGAAAACTTGTAGGTAAGATCATAGTCATCTTCCAGCTAAAATAATAGTCTTCTAGGTAAGATTGTGGTCTTCTTCCAAAGTCATTGGCTCTAACTCAGTTGCAAAATGTGGATTGTGGTACAGCAGCTCTAGAATAAAAAAGCCACAGACCACTTTATTTCACAGGTGACCAGGAAGACCCTTTCTGAGCTTACCTCCATGGGTCTATAAGGTTAGTGAAAAGACACCAAGATCTGTTTGTTTCTCAAGACGCGCGCTGCCTTTGCTGGCTCTCAGCATGGTCCCAGAGCCTTGCATCTTGTCTTATCGGTTTATATTTAAAAAACCAAACCAAACTGAGGGGCTGCATTGGAGGGCCCCTTGCTGCCATCTGTGTGTGACAGCTTTACGGCACATGGGGAGCTGAATGGGAGTTTGTTCTCCCAGTTCATTTCCTAGTGCTGCTCTGTGTTAGGCTGTGGTGAAGCTCTCGCAACATAAATCCTGAGCTTGTTCAACAACAGCAAAATACTTGATTCCCTATGGCAACGTAAAAATAAAGGCCATAAAATATTTTAATAGGCTGTTAATAAGCACCCCTGCAATCTGGTGCTTGCCTATGTCACTTTAAAGGTTAGAAATACATTATGAAGTATAGAAAATAGAGAACCAAATAACTCCACTTAAATTAATGAACTTGATAAGGGATCAGGTGTCACCTGGGATACCTTTAATTACTGCACCAAACAGAAAAGCCATTCAAAGGGCAGTGCCTGAACCAGACGCTGTGTGGCTGAAAGATTTGTAGGAACTGTGCAAAGTTGTAAAAATAAACTTCCCTAACCTTCAGAAACAGTCCCTGTATTATTGTGCCAGCATGGGAGAATCTGACATTCCAGCGGTGGAGCACTGGTTATGCAGGGGTTACCCAGCAGAAACTTGATGTGTACAGAGCTGATTTATTTTTTACCCATGTTAACTTCTCTGGCTTAACCCAGCACTTTCAAGAGGGAAGTAGGGTAGCCACATATGTGGGTCCTTCCCCCTAGGCCAAGAGCATCCTCCCTGTATGGCAGGTTGGTACTGAGCTGATTCAGTAGTCTGCGCCCACTGAGGCAGCAAGGGTTGTGCTCTAGTCCTGCTTTTGAGGCATGTAGCCAGGAAAACATGCGAGCTCGTGTATGTGGGATATGTAGTTCAGAGCTGCAAGAGTTTCTGTCCCTGCCACTGATGCCAGGAGGGCAGAATAGCTCCCGTTCCACAACAGGTACCACCACCAAGAGTAGCCTACTTTTACACTGGACCTTTTGAAAAAGGTCAGTTTGACTTCTTCCTTCAATAAGTTTAAGCAGAAATCTTAATGGTTCATCCAGGATGGGGATCTCTTATGCCTTTTAAAGATCTCTTTAGTATGAAATGACACAAACAAGGATGCCAAAACTGCTGTCTCTTGGGTGATGCATGTAGCTTCTGCCCATGCCTCCCCAAATGCAGGGTGGGAGGAGATTTTCCTTCCTAGCTTTTTCCAATGGCCATTTCTGGGCGCTCAAGGTCCACTGTGGCCATTGCTCTTTCATCTCTTTGTGGCACGGTGGCAAACATAAGTGAGCAGAGATGGGCAGTGAGGAGCATCATTTAGTCTTTGGTAGCTCTGCCCGCATCTCTTGTATCTCACGGCCCATCTGAGAGCGTAAGTGGGATGCAAAGGGTGCACGAAATTGCTCATGAGCACAAACTGATTCACTATCAACAAATGTACCCTGGAAGGCGTTGTTTTGGAGGATTGATTTCCCCAGCCCTGGAAGCTTGCAGGGGAGACAGATCTTTGAAGCCAGGGACTACACAAGATTTTTTGACGGCAAAAGCCTGCTGTGCTGCTTGCATCTATAGCCTGCGAGGTGGAGACTACAGGCGTATCAGTGCAGTATTGATGCGCTCTTGCTAGCAGATGGCTCCTCACAAGGACGTGTTACCAGCTGGAATACTTTAGAGCAGCTGTGAGGCTGTTTTACCGGAGGTTGCTGCCGTGTGGAGTGATTTCTGGAGTCAAGCAGCTCGAAGTCTCTCCTTCACGCTTTTCCATTGTGCCACGTAGATGTTACATGTGCGAAATGTCTCAGACTGTCATAGACAGAAGTACACTGAATCTTTTTTATATTCACATTCCTGTAGGAAGCCTTATGTGACAAAGGAAAATACGTCTATATGTGAATAGTCCAGCATGGTTCTTCAGTTTTCCATCCATCAACTCCTTTCTGGGTGGTCAGGCATGCACTGTGGCTGCTTGTGGTCCCGGCACACGAGGTTTTCATCTGACCCATGCCAGATGCTGCAGCACGGCAAACTATCCACGTGTTTCCGGATGCTTAACCTTCATTCTCTGTGCAAAATGGAGGGTTTCAGATGAACCCCCTCCCCAAATGTCTTTGCATTGTGTGGCAGTACGGTGCTTGTTCTGCAGCCATTTAAATACTCCTCATTCGAGTCATTGTGACGTTAGTAAAGGGGAAAAATGGGGCTACACTGACGGTAATCCAGATGTGCTCTTCACCATATCTGCTGAAATCTGAGGTCCTGTCTTTGCTGTATGCTGTTATTGTGCACAATGTGGGGCATGTTAGTTACTGACATGGAAAACTGGTAGAAAATTGGGTGGGCAGAGCAGTTATTTAGTTAACAAAAGGCAAGTCCTGTAAGTGAATTGAAAGGATTCATCAACAGGACTGAGCAGCTGCCATACCTGAAGTTACACAGGGCAAACCCAAATGGCCGGAGGGAGGAGGGTGAAACCTCCTTTCTCCTAGCAGAGACCAGAAGCCATCCTTTCTCTTCCTTACAGAGGTAACCTTTCCTTTGAAGTTCCTGCGGGCGCCTGTCCCCTCTCCCCCCAGCACTGCCTGGCTGCGGTTGGGTTTGTTAGCATTTCCCCCGGCCAGACCAGACTTCCCGACATTCTTCTGCGCTGCAGTATGTGGGAACGAGATTTTATTTTATTTACTTTGGAAGGGCGACGTGTCGGCCATAGCTGCCAAACACTGTTGTGAACCCGCTAGAAAGAAGGCAGGAGGCGAAGGGATTTGTCAACTCGCTTCTCTTTTTGTCCCATTTTATTGCATTATGGTTTTAGCCAGGGTATAGCTTGGCTTGTGTCATAAGCCACCTGGATGCTCTTTAGAAAGCACAACTCATGGGGACCTCTTCAAAGAGGAGCATGTCAGGCTGTAGTCCTGGGTTCGTTGGAAAATTTCATCCAGTGCAGTAGAAACCCACCTGAAAGTCATCCTGGAAATTTAATTTTCTTTCTTTCACACAGGGAAACCCAGAGTCTTAGCTGGGAGCTCCTTTTGTCGCTAAAGAGGCACTATTAATTAGTGGCCTTAAGACAGTTGAAACCTGGCATTAATCACTGTAGTTTTGTTGCAGCTTTCTTCCCTCTTGTGGAAACCTGCTCCATCCCATCTTCTGCAACAATAAAATAAGCACAATATCAAAAACCTGAAATTCCCTGGAAAAAATGTATTTATTCAAACATGCAAGAGAAAATGTTTTTAGATATTGTGGACAGAGTCACAAGAACACACGCTGAAATCCCATTAATGGGGATGATGCAGAAATGTCCTGCACTGCAGCCTTCAGAAATCAATCCCCAATAACTAAAATGAGTCCTGCTCAGCTCACTGGCTGCTGTGGGAGCTTCAAATGGTCCGGGACTAAAGGCACACAGCCCTGATGTAATAGGTAAATAAAAAAGTATATGTTCTCACAAGTTTCTGACTTAAAACTCACACCATGCTCCTTTTTTTTTTTTTTTTTTTTTTTCCATGGGAATCTCTTGCTCACAGGCTTACAGAAATAAAGCTGAGAATGTGCAACCCAAAAGCCAAAAGTAGGAGCCAAATGCAAAGACTCAATGTTGATTATTACTATATAAAACCTTGCAAAGCCCAATCCGGGCTCTTTTATGGAGTCAGGTCCAGGCTGGGGGTGGCGAGGGACGAGGAGCATCAGGCACAAAACTGAGAAGCCCCTTTTGAAAATATGCCTGCTTTACAAACTGTTGCTGTATCCCGCTCTCCCCATATGTTTTATGGGTGTGATTCTCTGCTCATTTTCTTGCTTCAACATATGTATTTTATTTAAAGAGACATGACTAATCCCAGCCCCCAGATTAGCTTGTTGTTTCAGTCCTGCAGGTTTTCGTAAGTCATAAAAAAATCCTCAGAGTTAGGTAGAAATTGAAAACAAAGGTTAAATAGAACGTCCAAAAAATCATCTGCGGAAATGTTTAAATTAAATCCTTGATTTAACACAGCGGTATTGTGCTGGCAGGAACAGAGGTTGACCAGTCTAGTTTTATTTACTCAGCTGATTGAAATGCAGAAAAAGTAAACATCCTGGGTTTGGTGCAGTGAGGAACAAGGTAGACTTTTGAAAATGCAAGATTCCTTCTGCTTCAGTAGGAGGAGCTTACATTACCAATGCAGAACAATAATTTGTAGCAGGTATCCTTTTACTAAAGGAAGACTAATTTGTGCTTTATTCTAGCTATTTTAGAAACAAGTGAAAGTAGGGAGACGATAAGGATTATTTCATCTTTTTCTATTGAGATTTGAATTCATCTATTGGTTTCCAGTTCTTTTTTTTTAATCCTAAACCACTACAGCTTGGAATTAGTTTGTGATGCCAACGGGTCTAGAATTGAATATTGCATTGGGTTCACCTGGGGGACTTGACTTGCAGAACAGCAGTGCTTTAATCCTTCATTACTTCTGGATTTGTTGTTGCTTGGGAGCGCACAGCGAGGACATGGTACAACAAAGGGGTCTATCTCTTGGGATTGTGCCCAGCACAATGTCCGGGTGCAGAAGGCCAGATCCTGTATCCTCAGCATTCTCAGTTCCTGGTGAAGTAAGGGCTGAGGGTCTGTGGCAACACGCAGACTCCTTCTCTGGAGCAGCAAGCGGGGAGAGGAGGTTATGTGCACCCATGCAGCTTCAAGGAGGTGTGTGCATTGGCGCGAGTGGTGGGAAGGACAAGATACAAAAGGGTTTGAAATACAAGCTAGTGAATGCAGACACTTACAGGAGCCACAGTGAACCTCTGTTAAACACAACCCAAAATCCTGACTGGCCATTACCTATAACTTACAATGTTAAATAAAATAACAGTGCCTGTAAAGAATGAGCTTTCTGTTAAGATTTTCATACGGCGCTACTAACTAAATAGAAAGACTAACTGAGCAGGCTGTTCAAGAATAGGGCATTGAGAATCTCTCCTTCCCAGCCAGCTGTGCTATATGCGGCATTTTTGGACCTCTCTGACTTCTGGGGACAGCAGGCTCAGAGCACAGCAGCTCCAGGGATGCCTTTTGGAGAGGAATCATCCCTCTTCCTGGATTCCCACTCCAGGAAAGGCTAATCTGATCCTAGGGAACAAAAAGAGCCCCCAAGCCAGTGTGTAGGTCTGGATAAGCTTGGATGAGAAATGAAGTGTGTGTTTTAACAGTGCTTGGGACGTGCAGGCAGCGCGTTCTCTGTCACCAGAAAACTTGACAGCAGTGTTTTGCAAGGATGACCAAATGATCTGGGTACTTCTGAAAATGAGGAATAGCTTTTTCTCTCCCTTGGAAAACCTCTGCCTGTGCAAAGTTTAGATGTTAGCTGCAGAGTACTAAGCTGAGCATTAGAAACTGCCTGCCTCACTTTCCTTGTGCAGGAGCTCAGGCTATGATCTTTGCATCTCATATGGCCTTGAGAGAGAGTACGGTGTCTTCACAAGCCTGACAGTTGGCTGGTGTCCTGTGTAAAAAAGCATCATGCGTCCTAGTCCCCTGGGTAGCTCAGTGCTGCTCCTGTATCGCTTTCGTCTGCAGCTCTGCACTAACAAACTGAACAGGCAGCCTAAAGCAAACCCAGAAAAATCACTTGGAGTTCGCACAAAATTAAGTATTTACAAGCTTCCTACCAAGAAAAGATGTGGCACATTTATATTTTGCCAGAGTGCAGAGTTTGTGAGCACTTTGGAGGCAGAAACCCTGCCGATGCTGAAAAAACACCCAAGATTCTACTTCTGTATGGGTGTCTTTTTCTCCCAGTAATGTTGATGGCAGCATCCGATTTTGCTGCAATCTGTTGCCGTTTGAGTTTTTCACAGAAGGGTTTGGTTAATATCTGACTGTTTTGGCTTTGGGTTTTGCTTGTTTATCTATGGGTTTTGTGATGGCTGCGTTAATGTTGAATGGTGATTGTAAAGCACTAATCTTCCCACTGATAGGTGTCGTCCTTTCCAAATAATAATAATAAAAAAAAATCAGTCAGTGGTTATTGATTTGAGAGTCCTGGAAGATATTAAATACCTAAGGTCTTTCTGTGAAACCATAAATCATGATTATTGTTTTAAAAGGCCATATATTTTAAGTATTTTGTCAGCAAGCCCTGCTGGTGCTATTTGGGTAATACAAATGTGTCTAAATGCTTTGCTGAATCCGTATCATGTGGAAACAATCAGATACATGGTTACACATCAGTGTGTTTTGAATAATCATGCCATGCCTTTGCAAAGTTAGGAGGAAGGAAATAAACAGGATAAGCAATTCTAAGGGTAATTAATTACTTACAGAAAATTAGATGAGCTTAACAGAATTGCTCTTTCCAATTCCAATAATTAAGAAGAAATTTCAGAAAGCAGGCCATGACTTCCTGAGGGGAAGGGGATGATGCTTTGCCTTTGGCAGAAAAAATCAGGCACAGGTTGCCCCAAATCCTGGGCTTGGGCATCACGTGGATCCCGGGAAGGTTTGATCTCATTTGTCTGGATAAAATTTTCAGAGCTACTGGTGAAAGTCAGAAGTGGCTTTCAATCTATAAAATTTCCCTTATGCCAGGAGGTGGGACCTCAACCTTTACAGATCTGCAAGGCATGTAAAGCCAGGGGTTTGTTCTGTGAATGAAGCTGTGACAGGCCTGCTGACCCCCAAAATGGTTACAGAGGTCTTCAGGGTACCGGCCACCTCCTGTCAAAGACGGGGCAGGAGCCAGAAGATGAGAGTTGGAAATGATGGCTTGGAAAGCCATGTGATGAACGTCAGCAGCCTAAGGAAGGCGATTAGGAAGACATTTGGCTTCATTCCATCAAGGTGGTAACTTTGTCACGAAATGTGAAGGCAAAATCCTTTAAGCACTCTTTTATTGCTTGCAATTGATTTTCTTACCATGAAGATGCTCCTTCACTAATTAGCGATGAACCTGTTTGCTTTATGAGGGGAGTACTGGACTTTCCAACTCCTTCCTGTAGATTTGCAGCAGTTCAATAAATCAATCTTTTCTAATCCTTGAAATTTAAAAAAAAAGGGAAAAGAAAACAAACATCCCTACTGCCTCACATTGGCAGGCAATGGGGAGACACAATAGCACACTTCATTTTGTGTCTCTTGTGCTTGCCTGCAGGAAACATCTGTCTCTGCATTATTTGCACCATATTAAAATGAATTCCACAGGTCTTTCCAAATGCTTTTGAGGGGGCACATCATCCATTTATTTTTATTTGGGTTTCATCACCTGTAACAGCTACTAAAGGTCCTGTGTACTCACTTTGGCATTTTTGCTCGCTAGCCAAACTGTGTTATTTTGGGGTCCAAGCACTGAGTCCATGTGCTTACTGAGCCTTTTCCTGCTATTGGAGAGATGGGAAGATACTTTGAATTGTCAAAAGAGTGATAAATTCAAGTTAGGTAAAGTTAAACCATAAAGGGTTGAATAAAACGATAACACCTGAAGTTGATTATTTATGTAGGGTTTTATTAAAGGCCCAGTTTTACTCTAAATGTGGCTCAACTGTGTGACTCAAAAAAAAAAATAAAAGAAGAAAGTAAACTCTTTTCAAAATGTAAGACCAACCAGACATTATTCTTCTTAAATGAGAGTTGAATAGCTGCTTTTTTGATAACGTATTTTCTCTGTTCAGCAGCATTTTAGGACCAATCTCTGTGTGAAAGTAAATTCTTGCCTTACTTTTTCTGCTGCAAAAAAAAAAAAAATGAAGGCTTTAGCAATCCAGGATATTGCTAATCTACATATATGGAAGTGGTCTGCAGCATATAACATAAGTATGGGGGCTGTCAGTGTATTTTCTGGCAATTTGGTCGCCTTGTGCCAAAAAGGTACATGTTGGGGTTTTAAAAGGATAGACAGCGCAAAAGGGGTTTCCAAGCTTCGGACGCATTGGTTTTGAAATTCCTTAAGCATCTAAACAAGGATATAAGTAGCTATTTTTAGCAACTTTTAAAAAAAGTATTGGTCTGGAAATATCACAGGAATATAGAAGGTAATTGAACAATTCTTTCTCATCATTGAAGGAGAAAGTACTCTGGGAAATTGAAAGACATCTAACTTAAATAAGGTTTTGAAAGAGTTTTACATGATGTGTAATTAACCTTAAGAAGTCTTTGCCCCAAGGTAAAGTCAGGGCTTTTTTAAGATTAGAAAATGAATTAGGTATTTATACGGATTGGTAGACCATCCACTATCCATCATCTGGGCTGCGAAGAAACACAAGGGAGGTGAGGTAAGATTTTGCAGGTTAAAGGAATAATGCAACCGCTAAAGATCAGCGTTTTAACTTCAGGTATTGGAAAGTGAAGCTCCCACCTAAGCCATCATTCAGGTTTCCTCTGCGGTCGGTAGAGAAAGGTATTTCTTCAGGGAATGGCAAAGCCTCACCTCCCTTACACACCTGTTCTTGTAGCGGACAAATTGCTCTTTGGGGGTAGCAGCCTCTTGTTAACTATGGAGGGATCGGAGTCATGTCGTTTATATTCAATGGGCTGTATCCCTTACTGCCAGGAATTGGAAGAATTTATCCAAATCCGGAGAAAGCACTTAGATCTAATGTCTCAAGCTGAGCTAGGTTAGATTTTCCAATGATTTCTGCTTCGACTATTATTTGCTTGTACCGCTAATGAATATAATCTCAGTTTTCCAGTTAGCAGCTCCATTTTCCTGTGAGCTAGGGCTCTTCCAAGGCTTTTCTGGTGTCTTAAGTGATGGTCTTTATGTATTGCAGATAATGACGCAGTATTACTGCAGCACTGATAGGTTTCAGAGACTTTACCAGGGGAAAAAAAAACATTCTGGAGTAATTTTTCTCAGACACAAATTGTTGTTAACACAAGAGTTAAGCTTCTTACAACACTTGAGTTGGTAAAATGAAAAGGAATGATCTGTACTTCATGAGGGATATAAGAGACTAAGTCCTACGAGCCCTATGTATAGAGATTTGAAGTGTTTGGGAGTTAGGCATCTTTGAAAATCTCATTTCTTTAGGCACCTGCTTGCTTTGGGCAGTGGATCCTAGGCACATCCGGGTTGGAAATGGGGTACAAACTGCTCAGGTCTTTTGATGGTTTTCTTTTGAGCTGGTTTGAAGTGCTAGCCTCAAGCTAAAAGGCAATCCGAGTTTACTGATTTTGCGTTTTGTCTGTACAGAGATGAAACGGAGCCTTCAGCGGCCTTGAAGAAAGGCTATTACAGATTGCTGAAAAACTTTGCAAGGGTCCGGATAGTAGCAACAGAGTAAAAAATTTCCCTAATTCTCTCTTTTTATAAGCTACCACCAGCGACATTTCAACAGTAGTAAAATCTTTACCATAAAACCTGAGTGGTTGTGAACACAGTAATAGAAATTCATGCCCTGCTCCTGCCCATATTGCTGGGCTGGGAGCTCCAGACTGTCACATTGCCATTTAATTGCATCACCAAGGAGCTGCAGGTCCTGCGGTGCTAGACGTGCCACCAGCACAACGGGAACCTGCCCCGATGATCTCACAGGCTGAGTGGATGAGAGGGCAAAGAGAAGCAGAGGGATTTGACCAACATCATGCTACAGAGCTGAGACGGGCTGGACATCCCCGTTGGTGCATCTAAGCGGGGAGCCTTTTAATACCAATGGCTTTTCCATGTTTCTGGTACCTCTCCAGATGCATTGCAGAAGCAGAGGTCGCACTGTCTCAGCCTATGTTTTGCTAAGCCAAAGGAGCTGAGCTTTCTTTGCTGTGTCTTGGAAGCAGGGACTCAGCTCCCTGCATCAAGCCACCTCCTCTACAATTGCTTCCTCATTCCTTCCTGATCCATATATGCTTTGTGCTTTCCCCATGGGTTGCTAGATACCACCTTTGAGTGCCCTAGGGTAGCTCAGACGTCCTCATGCAGCTGGCAGATGTGGCACAAGATCTAAGGTGAGCAGCTCTCACGGTGGCAGCTGATGACCGGGGGGATCCCCGCAGAGATGGCAGCCAGGGAAGCTGAAGGGGGTGGTTGGATGCTGGAGCGGAGCTTCAGGGAGCTGTCAACGGCTGGAGGGGGGTGGGGATGGAGACAGGGAGGGCTACAGCTCAGGGATGCTGTAGGTGCTCGAGCTGATATAGCACTGCTTACCTGTCAGTGACGTGAGGACAGCCACCTCGTCCTCCATGGTGCATCCTCTACTTGCATCTCACTGCTCAGAGTGGGATTAGGGCAAGTGTTACGAGTGTGGCCAGATCCAGCCCATTCGATGACTGTTCCCTCCCTTTCCCGAAGACCGCAGCTGACCATGCCAGGGCAAAGCTGGAACTGGCAGTATCTCTGCCTCTTCTCTCTCAGCCAAGGACAAGCTGGGGACAAAACGGGAATGTTTTGCACAACATACTGTGTGAAACCACCTTCCTCCTGTGAGGACGAAATCCTGCTCCCGCTGATACTCAGATGGTCCCTCTGTGGCTTCAGGTGCATGTGAATGGTGCAGAAGTTGTCCCTGCACAGCTTTAGCCATTGTGAGGAGAAAACACAAAGCCTCATCTTGGACATACTTAGTGTCCCTCTCAGTCAGAAGTCGCTGCTGAAAATAGTTCAGCTTTAATACGGCTTCTTTCTAACTTGGGCTGAAGCAGGTCCCCTCCAAGTGGAGCAGTTTGTTTAGCAGAGGGTACAGCTTGACAGGTTGCCAGTATTGACCGACGGAGGTCTCAGCAGGATGGACTGGCCCTGGCTACCTTGGCAGGCATAATGAGATGAACATGTTGAGCCAGCCTTCATCCCTGGCACCCACGGTGGCCACTGCAAGGGATTGCAGGTTCAAAAGCTCCATGCCAAGGGGGAGAGGAGGCCTGGGAGTTGTCCTGCCCTCCCCACGTGTTGCACATCACCTGCCACGCAGGCAGACTTAGGCACACAGCCTATCCCAGAAGGTCAGGGAGACTTCCCTAGGAACATGGATGCGACTAAACTTGTGTCCCCAGAGTGGCAGAAGCTCGCTTAGAGTGGTCCATCTTGGCTTCTTCTTCACTGCAGTTATTTTGCACTCTTGCTTGGCAGAGTCCTTTCTTTGTCCTTCCCCATGCAATGGGAGTAAATAGGTCAATGCTTTCTGTCACCCAGGGCTTTAGAAGATCCTAATGCTGTTATCTCAAAAAGCAGATAATGCTGCAGTCTGGCTTGTAAGTAGGCATCTTGGGACTTACGCTTATGAAAAACTAAACGGCAATAAGGAAGTTCCTGCAATACGCTACAGCAAGTGCTGGAGGCATGGTGAAGTTTTGCCACCCGAACGCATGAAAGCCTTCTGTGGTGGCTACACTGGAGTTTCAAAACTCATCTTCTCCAGAGATACCCATGATTTTTAAAAGAGATTTCAAAGTCAATTGACAGTTGCATGGTCGGAGCCAGGAGGGGTAGCTGCAGCTCACAGCTAACAGTGCTCACTTCTGTGTGTGAAGCCAGAAGCCTTGGTCATGTTTCAGTTCCCTGGGGCAGCAAGCCAGGCTGGCTGGTGTGTACTAGGCACATCTGATGCCGGGCTGCCTTTGGTTTTGGTGGTGGCTGGTGGGAGAAGGGAGGGGAACTAGCAGTAAGCTATATTCTTTATGTCGTTATATTTCTAATGTTGGTGTTCTTGTCTTTATGTCTATGCATTCTTTAGCTATGAGGATAACAGACCCTTCATCAAGTAAGAATGACCTGAATGGCTGATAAATTTCATTTATCAGTGTGGTCTCATGAACCAGCTGTCAGATCAATACTGAAAAATCATTAAAGCTTCTGTCATTCGCATTTGAGGCAGAAGAGCAAACTGTGCAGGAAAACGGTCAGGCATACAGCTAACATGCAGAGTAAATGCACTGCATATGTATTGCCAACCAATTGTCACCATATTGGCTTTATATTCTTTGATTGGATATTACTTGAATTCAAGGTGAATGTTCCCAAGTTAATCCTGTGTAGTACAGACTTGTTATACCAATAGTAACCTTGTGGTCCACTGTGCTCTGTCACTGAGAGTGCTTTATGGTAATATAAATACAGAAGTAAATTTCCAGAAAGTTGCATGGGTGGTAATCCCCATGATTCCTGTTCTAGTTAATGAGAGCAGCGCAAGAAAATCTGTGTTTGGTGCATTGGAGACTGTCTCCTTACTCATTGGACTACCTAATTTTCCCTAATTACAAATCTCTGATTTTCAATTACACCAAAACGTGGATGGTTTTGTTTCTTTATTGCTATAGAATTGCACTATGGAAAAGAAAAACTGTGAAAAAGTAACAGCAAGTCTGTACAAAAAGCAAAACAAAACCCACAAGCCGCACCAAAAAAAAAAAACACTGTGAAGAAAACCAAAAATGCCTAGAAATTACGTGCCTTAGGACACCTGTGCTTTTTCTCCTGCAGTCAAAAAGTAATGCGCAATAGCACAAAATTGAAGCAAATCAACATTGCAGTAGACTTTCAGTTTGTTCTTCTGGTGAAGAGTCCTTTGTGTTCATTCTTGCAGCATCATTCCCATGTTCTCTTTCACCGCTTGGTTCTTTTTATTTCTGCAGATACAGGATGGAGCTATTCAAAGTAATCTCCACACCCTCTTTATCTCCAGGTCTTGTTTTCTGAAGCACAACACTGTAACGTGTGCAGTTTGCACTGTTGAGGGTCTTCTAAACCCACAGATTCCTTTCCATCACTGAAGGTAGCATATTTCCACTAAATAACTGGTTCGCTCCTGCACACCTCTGCAGCCAAAGGCTTTTTAGTCGCGTTCAAGAATTGGCTGTGCTTCAGAGCAGAATAGTTTTATGATATCCTGGGAGTCGTTTTTAAAAGACTGTGTAAATGCAGGAAGCTTTTAATCATGGAGGAGAAGAGAAGAGGGAGGGGAAAAAAGTGTTTTCCACTTCATTTGTTGTTCTTTTTTTAAGGAAAATAAAAATATTTTTATTTTTTAAATTGACATGCAATTAAGATGATAATGTACTCTCACTGATGGTGGAATCTCAGGGAGAAAAATACACCAAGCGGCTAAAGCTGTAAACTTTATCTAGTGGCTACCTTTCTGAAGGATTTTGAGAGTGCATTTTCAATTTGCATCGTGCTAAATATTTATTAGCAGGATTGACTGGAAATGCTTCAAAGGAGCTGTTCTGGTCTGCTAGATACATAATAGTGATTTTTAAAGAACTGCCTTAATAAGCGGTTACCTTAGGGAGCTCTTCTGGTTGTGTGGTTAAGTAATACATATTTTATAAACTTCAGTGGAAGACTTAATGCTGTATTTTCGTTCTAATACCTAAAGAAAAAAAACAACAGAAAACATGAATACAACTTCAGTGTGCTTCTGTTTGTGACAAGCTCTGCTAAAAGGAGAAGGATTCAAGGCTGCAGCTGCCATGGAGTCTCCATAGTGGAGACTGCCTGCCTGACCTCTGCAGGACTGATTTTTCGCCTAGGCTGCTGCTGCTTCATTTTTCTCTCCCTTGCCCCATGCTCTGCGTAGCAGATGGAAGCCCAAATATGCCCAAATCCCAGCCGAAGTTCTACAAGGCTAAAGTGGCTAAGAAATGTAGGCAGGTCCTTGTCCCCGCAAGGCCTTCTGCAGCACCCCAGGCTGCTTTGGGGCGGAGAAGGAAGCAGAGGTGCTGGCTGGCTGCAGGCTTGTCTGCTTTGGGGAACAAAAGGGTTAAACAGTGAGGAAAGGGTGCAAAGATTGCGTATCATTGCATTCACCACCTAATGATAGCAGGGGAAGACAGAAGAAAAACAAGGCCTTGAGGGAAAGAGCAAAAGGATGCTCACAGTGCTGCTTGCTACGCACTTCCCGCGGTGCTTCCCAGCTAGAAGTTAACTCCCTCCCCTGTGCAGCAGCAATCCCTTTAAAGTTGTAGGTAATTTAGCACGTGGAAACTAGGGAGACGCCTAGGAGCAGGACCCAGTTCCTATCCTGCTTGTCACACTTCATCTAATGTCCTGGTATTGGAAGATCAGTCTCCGAGAAGTTAATTTAGCAGGTGACTAAATGTTATTTAGCAGGGTGACATGGAATACTTCTGCTGTCCCGGCAGAGCTTCCAGCTTTCCTGAAAGCGCACTGAAAAAAATAACACGCAGCAGCCGTCCCATGTCCCCAGCTCCATCTGTCCAAGCAGAAGGGTGCTGGGAGAAGGCAAGCAGAAACCCGTATTTGCTTGAACAACGTCTGGGGCCAAGCAGTGGCTGCACCCCTACTTCTGCTTCCCTCCCGGCGTGGAGCAAGCGATACTCTTAGTTTTGCAGCCAATGTGAAGAAGGATTGCCCCTCCTTTTCTCCAAGCAGAAGTGTGGCAGCAGCTACTGTTTTAGCAAATGTGGTGTGTGAGCGCCTATACATGTATATATATTTCCCCTCATCACAGGGTGGAAGAAGTGTGAAGCAGCATCGCAGAGAGCCTCCTTGTGCGGAGCCGATCTGGCAAGCAGTGAGGGCTTGCCCACCTGCTTGTAGTTGTTTATCTGGCTTACAGGCATATGGGAGACTAGCTAAAATGCAGCAATACATGTGTCTTGGTGTTAAGCGTAAAGAAGCTAATCCAGCTGGCACTTCTGCCCCGGTGAAACCAGTGGATGCTAAAAAAGTGACATTTAGAGTTGTTGTTTTGGTTGGTTTATTTTCTTTTCCTGCCATTTGCAAAAATAGCATCTACATGTCATTTACATACACACTGCTTTTACATATTAAAAAAAAAAGAAATATGCTTTGGTTATGATAAATTTCTATGCTTATAACATTTCCATTTCCATGTATTTCCTCAAGCTTGAAGATTTGTAAACTGCATCCAGCTTGAAGACAAAACTCCCTACGACTCATTTTGATATGCTGTTTTCTTTTTGCTAAAACCACAGGCAAAGTCTTCCTGCTTGTAGATGTGTGCCTTCTTTTGTAGATGAAAAAAATCAATCCCTTTTTTTTTGTTTTTTTGTTTTTTGTTTCTCCTAACAGGTCCTGGGTTATAGGTGCAATAGCCCTGCTCTGCCTATTAGGACTGACCTGGGCGTTCGGACTCATGTATATTAATGAAAGCACAGTCATCATGGCGTATCTCTTCACCATATTCAATTCTCTGCAGGGAATGTTTATATTCATTTTCCATTGTGTCCTCCAGAAAAAGGTAAGACAGACAGTTCCCAACGGCAAAAGAGGTGGTAACAGGGTGTTTTGTTGCCTAACAACTGCAGCATGACATCATCTGTGTGCCCTGAATTCGTCTCAGGCAGATTTATCTCCGTGCACCTAATAAGGGTGGTATTTAGACTGGAAACCAGCAAGATGCGGGGGAATTAGGTGATAACGAAGATATGTGGCAGTGGCATTTCAGCAGCCGGGGCGCTGGCGACAAAGAGCGCATCACAGGCAAGGGAAAAGGCAGCTGACAGTTTGCAGGGCTTTAGGGTAGCAAACCTGCAAAAAGGCTTTGCCTACTATCGGCCAGATTCTCCTTTCCCATATGCCAGTGTGAGGTGGGAGCGACTCCACGAGCATCCAGAGGGTCCTCGCGTGACTGAGCGCACGCAGCACAATGGAGCTTTACATCCTCATTTGCAGTCCCTGCAAGAAATCACCCCCTTCTGTAACAGCATATATGGGTTGATGGTACGTAGCAGGGGCTGCTTCCCCTGCTTTTTTAAGAACTGAACGACCTGTGCTCTGCAACAGTTCATTAGCCTTTGTATTGCTTTGGTCCTTGGTGGGCTTTTGGAAATCTTCCTCAAAGCAAGCACACACTAAGTGCTTCTTGGTGGAACTTGAAGTATGCCCCAATTAACATTTGCAAGATAACAGTGGAGTAACTTAAGTAAACTCTGGGGGAAAAAAAAATCAAAATAAAAATCTCTGTGTGCATATGTAGATCAAACTTACAGCCTCTGACAATCAGTAATAAATATCTTTAAGAACCATTTTATTCTCCACTGAAATTCAGTAGTTACAGAGCTCTTGAATTCTGTGCATGTCTGCTGATAATTTTTTGTGTACATCTTGGTTTCAAAGGGCATTTTCTTTATCCAATATTGTCACGGTTTAACCCCAGCCAGCAACTAAGCACCACGCAGCCACTCACTTACTTCCCCCACCACCCAGTGGGATGTGGGAGAGAATCAGGAAAAAGAAGTAAAACCCGTGGGTTGAGATAAGAATGGTTTCATAGAACAGAAAAGAAGAAACTAATAATGATAATGATAACACTAATAAAATGACAATAGTAATAATAAAAGGATTGGAATATACAAGTGATGCACAGTGCAATTGCTCACCACCTGCCGACTGACACCCAGTCAGCGCCTGAGTGGTGGTCCTCCTGCCCCCACTCCCCCAGTTTATATACCGGGCATGACGTCCCATGGTCTGGAATACCCCTTTGGCCAGTTTGGGTCAGCTGCCCTGGCTGTGTCCCCTCCCAACTTCTCGTGCCCCTCCAGCCTTCTTGCTGGCTGGGCATCAGAAGCTGAAAAGTCCTTGACTTTAGACTAAACACTACTGAGCAACAACTGAAAACATCCGTGTGTTATCAACATTCTTCTCATACCTCACTCCAAAACATAGCACTGTACCAGCTACTAGGAAGACAATTAACTCTATCCCAGCTGAAACCAGTACAACAAACATACAAACGTAGGGAAGAGTTTATAAATGGATACATCTGGGTCCCAGTTTCTCAGTGTAACCAGTGGCTTTTGGTGAAATGGTTTACTGAGTAAAGTCAGGGCCATGTTGAGCTCTGTTCTCCATCCGAGAGTCCCAGGCTTGCTCCTGTGTTACCCGCATTTTCCCATGCAGGGAAGGGAGATCTGACCTATGAAAACGTAAGCAAAATTCATCATAGCAAGTGAGCTCTACAAGAGATGCCGCTGGAAGGATCTGCAGAGCTGTGCGAAAATGTCATTCTTGAAACCAGAGGAAGACTTCTGGGGTTCAGAGTTATGTCCTTGTCATTTCATCTCAAATTTGTGCATCTTAAAAAGCTTAAAAGCTTCATCAAGATGCAACTGCCTGCTAATGGTACAAAAACTTTCACCAAGAAAGTTTCCAGGCAAGTTGATAATAAGAATGTAGGAAGCATCACCGTCACTAATTAAACCTGCAGGTGCCTCTTTGACAAGGAGTTGGAATTTCAGCACCATTCTCACTGGTCCATCCTCTTGCCTCTAATGCATCTTGCAAATGGTTAGTCCCTAACCCAGCATCCCAGCACAGCACCGCAGCCTCTGTGGCTATCGGGGTGCTCACTCGGCATACAAGAACCGTTCTCTTTTCTGTCTCAAGCCAGTCTACATCCTTAAACCATCACTGATGACTGTGGGATCGCTCCTGATTTATGGCTGCATAGAGGGAAGGAGAATGCAGCTGGTACCTTGCTGTGGGGTGGATGCATCTCTCTGACCCAAGAGCTGAGGGAGGAATTATTTGAGAGGGAAAAAAAAAAAAGAAAAGAAATCCTTTCCTTTCCTATCTATCATGGACTAGAAAATCAGCGAAAAGCTGCAGAGAAGCAAGCAGTGGGTGGCTAATTAAAGCAATTGAATTATTTTCTCTCAGCAAAGGATTGATTAGGCACTCGAGCATATTGGGCACTCATGGTATTGTGTTTGTCTCAAGCACTTAAGGAAGAGCCTAATGAAAAAGCTGTAATTTGCTATTTAAACAGTTGTTTCACAGAGTTTTGAAATGCTCACAGATAGTCTGGCAAATTTTCATGGCCAACCGCATGCTCCAAGGAACCTCAACTGGTGTTTTGGACATGCATGGGTTTTTCTGGCCTCTTTTTTTGTCAGTGGGCAACATGACCTGCTTTTGGCTTTTCAGTACATTCTGCTCATTTTCAGTCTTGTCCCATCTAGTTTCTGGGTATTGCTGCCCGTAAAAAGTCACACCTGAAGCTCAGTCAAAACTTAGATCCTGCCCTGGCACAAGTCAGCGTAGTTCCCCTGAAGCAAAGGAGGTGCCACAGCTTTACTTCAGGCAAGGAGTTGGCCCGGTTTGACTGTGATTCCCATTTAAAACATGACTGACTTGCATAGTGCTGTGGGAAAGCAGGCTCCAGCCACCCCTGTGCACTGGGAATATAATCTCTAGGGCTGCTGGCTCTACAGTTTCCTCGAGTTTCAATGTGACTGCAAGAAATAATTAAAAAAAAAATTAAAAAATCAATAGCTCTTATATTTTTCTTTTGGAATTTTTTTTCTTAGTCCCCTGCCAGAAGCAATAACTTTTAGTACCTTCATGAGCCAATATGCTAGTTTATATCAAATCTATGAGGATATTAATTTTCAGTCATAAATAGTGTATCTGTAGTTTCTCCTGTGCTCCTTTGATGTGCCTCAGAGGAAGCTACAACCGACTGGTGTCAACGAGCAGCTTTGCTGCATAAAAGCAGTCCCTTACGCCGTCATAAACGGTGAGCTCACGTATCAAGAGCATTCAGCTGCAAGGTGTAATAGGCTTCCTCCCTGTGTACTGCAACAGCTATCGTTTTAATGAACCACTGAGGAAAAATCAGGGGCTGTGTTGAAAATCAGAAGGCGGTGGGTTAGAGAAGGAGCTGCCTGCTAACTGATGTTGCTCTTTCCTTGCCTAGGTACGTAAAGAGTATGGAAAATGCCTGCGCACGCATTGCTGTAGTGGAAAAAGTACAGAGAGCTCTATTGGCTCAGGAAAAACCTCGGGGTCACGGACACCTGGAAGATATTCCACAGGCTCACAGGTAACCCATGCTTCTTGCCCGTTTCCCAATGCTTTGCACTGTTGTGCCAATCCCCTTCGTGACTATCCTGGGATGGAAGCTCCTCTTGGCCCAAGGAGCTGTCTCAGGGCTCTCCCCAGTGCACCCACAGAGATTTCCCTCCCTCATGGACCTGAATTCAACACGGTGGCTTCCCTTGGGATGTGATGGCAGTTAGTGCCTCTCCAAGAACTTTCTAAATACTTGTGATGAGAATAAAAAGCCCAAATTTGTGTTTCAGAGACAGGTGGGTGGTCATCACCTGAGCTGTCCTGCTTGCTCTCAATGGGAATCAGGAGCTGGGAGCATTTTGTCAGCTATGCTGCATCCTAGTATGTCCTTTAATCACAAGCTGAAGGTTGTTGTCACCGCAATTGCCATGTATAGGAATGGTGCTATAACAACCAAGTATTTTTCTTGCTAAAAAAAAGACTGGAAGAGTCTTGCAGTAGCCTTCATAGTGAAAGGGCTTGCTTTCTGACATTCAGTGGTTTGATCAATTCCTTGCCTCACTCAATTTGCCTTAGGTTATAGACCTTTTGGGAGAATCCATCGGGGTCAGGTTATCTTATTAAGTTACTGGCTTTGTTACACTTTGGTCACCTGAAAATTCAGGTTTTGTGTAGTTTGTGCACTTACCAATTTTGAAGCTAAGTTGTACGTACAGATGCAGATTTATGGATGAACAGTTCATAAAATGAAGAAGCTTACTTCTTAATCAATAGAAACCAAACACAAATTTATTCAGTATTACTAATGGAAGTAATTATACATGACAGTTCCACTATTAAATTATGAAAGACATGCAGTGAGTAACAGTTTATAACCTCCCAGGAAAACCTAATTTGCGATTTATGTCTTGGAGCAAATTATTACTTATTTTCAACGGTTTCCAAGATGTCATCCAAGAGCTCCACTTTGGCATTTACGTAGGTCTGGATGTTATGCAGGGCAAATAACAGCAATAGAATATGGAGACTCTCTCCAGTAGGCCATCAAATCCCACAGTAATCAATAATGTCCAAAACTCACTATATCCAGCAACACTTAAGTGCCAGATTTGAAAGCCTTTGGTTTTACGTAAGTTAGCTACTGGGTAGATGGCCTCCTCCCTGCGAAGAGTTGACTTTAATGGGCCCTTCCTCTTGGCAGTCTCAGCACAAGAAAACAATCCCTTTTGAGGGTGAACTGAGTCTCCTGGCCGCAGTCTCCTCAGGGCAGGCAAGGTTTGAGGTACAAAGGAAGATTATATCGCCTGCAGAAGCTTGTCCTTGGAAGGATGGAAGTGCCTGAGACCTATCATAGGCAGGAAAAACCTCACACAGCTGATGGAGAGCGGATGGAGATCAGAGTTGTTGAAAGCATCTGACTCCTAACTTTCAAATGGACAAGTCCACGAGGAAGAAAATTCCTAAGATCCTTTTTTTCTCTGAAAAGCACTTAGGAAGCAGAATACTTAATCCACAATGGATCATGTCAGAGAAATACAATGGATTAAGTGCCCAGGTGAAAAATAATTGCTGTAAAAGTGCATGGGCTTCATTGTCACATTGTGCTTCCATCTATAGAGGGCTAATGCATGATAAGGAGATCCCATTACTACATAGTTAATGAGTAGACTAGGAGGCCCTTTTCACCTGTGACCACATGAGCAAGCCCTGGAAGATTTCACATGGCTAAGATCCCGCTACAGGAAGCACTGGATTTTTAGCAATTAGGAAAAACATGGTCTGTCACAGTGGGAACCAGCCTTCCTGATCCCCCACGCTGCCTAGCACCACTTTCACGCAGCCGTGGGAAATGTCCATCATACTCTGAGAGGTGAGGTGAGGGAGTTTCCCCTCGACACCTGGGCTCCCCAGTCATCTTCGTACATGGATCGTGGCTGAACTGCTCGCACGATACGTATTGGCTCATTTTTTGATCTTTTGCAAGGTCTAGTTGGGGAGGAGCGAGACAGTGTCATAAAAGCAACAGAGGTAGATACTCCACAGCATATTTGAGAAACACAACAGAAGGCCAACATATTCAAGAAACTTTTTCCCCGGCAGCAGAAGCTATACCACAGATGGCAAAACCATCACAGATTTTTCAGTAGGTGAACAGAGTTCATTCATTTGTGGGGGATTTTTTTTTTCCCCCAATATTCCCCAAGATGGATAGGAGCTACAGAATGCTTCTGTTCATTCAGGGACACCAAGACACAGATCAAGGCTTCTGTTACACTTCACAAAAAGTAAGACCCCAGGCTACCTCAGATAGTACGGGAAGCATGCGTGCTTCTGTGTGTAAGTTATTTTTCCATTATTTGGTGCTGTATTGGTAAATCTGTAGCTCACACAGGTCTGGGTTTCCCTTGTATGTGACTTCTATTGCTTTTTTAAAGTAAGATGTAAGCAATCCAATTGTACACCACTTCTTTGAGATAGGCGTTTGTGTTACGAAGTTAGGCAGGCAGGGTCTGGCATGCACGAGGCGGGTTATAGCAAAACAGCAACCGCTTGCTTACAGTTGGCTAGAAACAAGTCTCATCCTGAGCTAGACATGCCAATAGCCATCTTTAGTGAGCCACAAAGAAACCTATCTGCAGCTGCTAAAAATTCATTACCTGCTGTGGTTCAATCCCTCTTCAGAGCCGGATTCGTAGGATGTGGAATGACACAGTTCGAAAGCAGTCCGAGTCCTCCTTTATTACTGGAGATATAAACAGTTCAGCTTCACTCAACAGAGGTAATTATAAACTGTTTTTCATATCGCTAACTTGTGATGGCTTTAAGGAGTCTGAAATGTGTTGCCCCTTTTTTTCCCCCCTCCCCTTGAACGGCACTGGACTCCCACATAAGAAATGTTACAATGATAACTGGGAGGAGGTTTTGTGATGGTTGTTGCCCTTTTTTTTGCCTTTTCTTTCTTTATTTTTACACATGCATTTTCCAGAATTGTCATTTCTGGAAGGGAGTTAGGAAAAGCAAAAAAAGATAAATGAAATGAAGTTGAAAAGAAATCTCCCTTTTCCCTCAGCAAACTGCTAGTGCCAGAAGCTGCTGTGGTATCAGGCCTCATTGCTGATGGTGAAAATGGGCCGTTATGGCACTGTACAGCCTGTGTTAAGCATCACAGGAGTCCTGATTGTCCTGGGTATGTAGCAATACTGTCATCTTTACAGAAGCAAAAATGAACAGCAGAGCATAGGCGTAAGAAAAAACTGTGCTTGGAACAAAACTGTCTGCGTTGATGTTAATATACCTAGTTTGAAGAACTGACTGATGTGAACTTTATAGACATCTGCGGAAGAAAGGCTATCAGAAACGTATATGCCAAACAAAATGTGGTGCCTGGCACAGGAGGAAATCTGAACAGCTTTTTTAAAAAAAAGTCTTTTTCAGGGAGTTGCAGGAAAATGATGGTAAGGGTATACCAGAAAAAGAGCCTCAGAGATTGGTTTCTTTCTCTTCCAGTACAATTACTTTATGGCTTAGCCTTGAGCAACCAGATGCCAAATTCTGTTTTGTCTATCTGCCCAGTTGATGCTGGAATTAAGAGGGGGTAGAATTGGGATTACTGGGCCCAGCTGTTCT